>NC_044906.1:59973866-60303940 GCF_001633185.2 Quercus lobata
AAGAGTTAATGGGTAAAAATGATTCTATTGATTATGATAATTTAACCTATGGTGATTTTTTCAGTACTATTAAAAAACTTGGTATCAATATGTGTAATGATGAAAAACTGTTAAAACACCAATTAAAAAATAAAAGAAAAGCTAAATATAAAATGGGTAATTTTTGTGAACAATATGGTTTACCCCCTATTGCTCCTTCCAGGCAAAAAGGAAAAAAACATGATAAAAGTCACAAAGATTACAGCCATAAAAAACATAAAAGATACAGAACCAACTTTGTTAAACCTAATGATTTTTATGCTAAGAAGAAAAATGTTTCTAAAAAATATGTTAAACAAAGATCAGGTAAAGGTAAATGCTTTAACTGTGGTAAACCTGGACACTTTAGTAAAGACTGTAAAGAAAAACCAGGCAAGTTAAAAAACAAGTTCAACATGTTAAATATTGATGATAATGTGCAAGAAGAATTATTCAGAATCCTTGAATCAAACAACTTGTCTAATTCTTTGGAAGATGATTTTTCTTCTTCTGATTCTTGTTATCAATCTGTTGATGATTCTTCTGATTCTCCTAATATTAAACTTGGTTGTAGAGATTCTTGTTGCAATGTTATTAAATCCGTTAAAACCCTCACTAAAAGTGAAGAAAATGAAAAATTAATAATTCAACTGATAAATCAAATTCAAAATCCTGAATTACAAAAAGAATATTTAGATAAGTTCAAGAAAAATTTGGTAAAAGATGAAACTGATAAAAAACTAAAATCAACTATAAGCTTTGAAGAAACTTTGGAAAGATTTGATAAAAAGAAATCCAAAGAATTAACTGTTAATGATTTGCAACATGAAATTAATATTGTTAAACAAGAAATAAACGAATTAAAACATGATTTTAAATATATTAAAAATGATAACAATAATCTTGAACAAGAGCTGATAATGTTAAAAGTTGATAAAAACCTTGATAAACAACAATCTGATAAATCTGATAGTGAACATGATGAGCACCAAGATGGAGGTGAATCCAGTCAACAAGCTCTTCTTTCTGATAAAGGTATTCCTGATACTTTCACTAATCCTCAACTTGCTTTTGTTAATAAAATTCTTCCTCCAAAATGGTTTACAATAGTTAAAATTGTTGTTTTTCCTGATTATAATTTCACTGTTATTGCTATGATTGATTCTGGTGCGGATACGAACTGTATCCAAGAAGGACTGATTCCTTCAAAATATTTTGAAAAATCTACTGAACGATTGGTTTCTGCTAATGGTTCTTAGATGAAAATTAAGTATGAATTGAATAATGCTCATGTGTGCCATGATAATGTCTATTTCAAGATTCCTTCTGTTCTTGTTAAAAATATGACTGATAAAGTGATTCTTGGTCTGCCATTTATAAATGCTTTATATCCTTTTCTTGTTGAACATGATGGAATTACTACTGATCCTTTTGGACAGAAAGTAAAATTCAAATTTGCTTCAAAATTCGAAATTGATGTTGATAATCTGTCTTATAAGAAAAATTCTCCCTTGAATGAACTTATTCAAGAACTAGTGTTGAGTTCTTGCCAATATTTCACTGATGATTTTAAAGGTAATTTTCATAGTGACAAAATGTTAAATACTATCTATCATCCTGACATTATCAATGATTCTTTGCAGGAATCGGACACTGATGCGTGGATAAATACCACTAATAAGTGGGATAATAATAATATTCATATTTATACCACTAGTAAGTGGATAATTATGGAAAAGAAAAACAAGGGAAAAGCTCCTACATAGGACTATTCTCAAAACAAAAGACTCCCAGCAGGACCTTTTGCAATGCATGAAGGCGCATCTTCTGGGGTAAAACCTAGGGGATCAACATCCCTTCAGAGATATGTCCTAGCTAAAATGACATATTCCAGTGGTGATATGATAATTGCTTTATAGGAAGTCTTATCCAGATCCTTACAATTTCATAATGGAGTCTATAGTGAATTACCAGATTCCATAAAATATATTCTTGATAATCTCTATGCTGCTTTTACTAGAAACCATCGTTCACTGTTTAAAAAAACCCTCCAAGCTCTTGAAATCCACCTTGTTAATCTTACTGCTTAGAATGAAGCTTATATAAGCCGCTATGCTAATCTTATTTCAGAAAAAAATCCTTGCTTCGGAAAATGACCTTGTTTCAAACCTCGTTCCAGAAAATATTCTTATTTCAGAAAATGAGGCTTTTAGAAGCCATCTTGTTGACCATCCAAATATTACAAATGATTGTTACATCAGTCAACTCTTTGGCAAAAAGGATATCCATTCAAAGGATAAAATGACTATAATGGGCACTGATTATGCAAGATTGATCCTTAAGACCCAATCTATGTTAAGAAGTGCTGTTACCAACTTGCCAACAGATATACAATCTCGTATTCTGAACAGCAAGGTTATGTTCCGGTCTGTTGACCTATGGTTTAGGTATTTCAAAAAACTTGTTACAGCCACTATTCCTGATCCTGATGAATCAGACGAAGGTGATAATGTCTTTATTCAGCTTGATTGGGAAGAACACTTTGGGAGTACCCTTAGAGTGTATGAAAAGAAACACCCATTTCCTGGCCTCTTGATAAATAATGATGATGATTCAATTGTTGCTAATGATTTAGATGATGATGATGACAGGGACCCTCACTGGCTTTCCCAAATGTTTGAATATGGCTTTATCAGGTTTATAAAATTAACAAGCCATTATCAAGCTAGCCAACTCCCACAAATTATTCAGGATGTTATTAAAGGATTTAACAGTCCTTTTGTTTCCATCAGATACTGGAGTACGTTGCCAAAACGGGAAAGAGACAACTGGATGAATGTCCAGCCCTCAAAGCATCTCATTCTCATAAATGGTCACACTCACCAAGGGCCATGGTTTGAAGGAAATTCTCATTTGTCCTTTAATGATCCTTTTACTCTTGCAGAATGTTGGAGAAATTGTTTTAATAACCAAATTATTAATGTTGCTCAGAATTTATGGAAAAAATATCATTTCATGGGAAGCACAGATAGGATTTCTGTCTTTGGTCCCAGACCATATTCTGATGCCATTGCTCATTTGCGGATTGCTGATCATTGTAATCCAAGAAGTCTTCTCATCCCGGAGAAAACTCCAACGTTTAAGCCAATTTTATGTTGTGGATTCTACAACCAGTATGCTGTTTACCATGAGCATGAATGTGATTCTCCACAAGGTTCTTTTGATCCTTTTGATGGTTATCCATCCGATGCTCCCTCTACTGATTGATGAGTTTATTCCTGAGGTTACTACTGTTACAAGATTGATGCTACTTTATTTGCCTGGCTTGCACAAAAGCCAAAATATTTCAATGTCCTTGACGTATATGTTGCTGAAAATTCGGAACTGTTTCATGATACTCTGGATTTTGCGGAAGATTTTGATTCTCCTATTTGTCTGGCCTGCACAATGGCCAAATGCTTCAATATTTACTACTGCTAGAAGCCTGTTTCCCACTAATATGATGCTTCTAAAGATTCCTAATAATTACTCTCAATGGGCACAAGATGACAAAGTTTGTTTCTTTTTCTTGTGATTGGTTCTTTTGGGCACCAATAATATGGCCTAAAGGATGAGATGGCCTAGAATCTAAAGACACTCATTAGATGGCCTAGGTTCTCAAATTTTCAGATATTCCAACTCTACGGATGATTCCCCAAGATTTGGAGTAAAAAAAAAAAATTACTATTTAGTCACTATTCACCTGTGACTATTCATCTGTCACTATTCACTGTTACTATTCATGACACTGTTCACTCCAAATTTGGCCTATTTAAGGGGGGTTGTCCCTTATGTTTGAAACAAGTTTTACTAAGGTTTTAGTTCAGATTTCTCTTCCCTTAGAACTCCTTCCCTTAGGAAGCCTTCTTAGAGAGAGAATTCACCATACTTCTACTACTACTACCTTGTTCACTACAAACTTTGTAATCCTACAAACCTTGTAACTAGAACTAGTTCAAGTTTTGTAACTGTTAACTTGTACTGTTGAGATCTTGTATTCACTACTACTGTAAGTGTTTATCCTACTTTCAATAACAAGTATTTTCAGTTTTATGATCATTGTTCTTTTGTTGCTACCGCCACCTTGGACGGATTACTGCCATAACGGACGGTTCTAAATTGCTTTCATTTACTTTGAATTATTTTCATATAAACTTGGCTGGTTCTACCACCTTATAATTGTTCTTACTTTCAAGTTATTTTCAAGTTACGTACATTACTTTCTTTACAATATTGCTGTGTTTCTGTCTCTTCCCATCAGCTGTGCGTCCCTTTTCCCCTTTATGGTATATATATATATATATATATATATATGAGATGAGTTTAAGTTACATTTTTTTTAAACCATTGGATTTAAGTAGATCCAACGGTCAAAAAAAGACCCAAATTAATGCGAATATTCTAATTGATCTCATTTATTATCCCATATTTAATACATTTCTATACCTATCTCTAAACCAAAAAAAAGAAAAAAAAAAGTCTACTTTTCTCTCTCTCTCTCTCTCCTCCAAATGACATATCATACTTGTTTGTTTTGTAAGTTGTGTCAAATGTCACTACATCCCCAAAGTATTGATAAGCCATTCTTGATCATGCATCCACCCAAAAAAAAATTAACCATATGGCCAACATCATCACATTGAATTGCATAAAAGAAATTGGAGTTTTGAGCTTGTTGTTTTTTGGCAATAATTAAGGATAGTTGAGGCATCCCTAGCATCTAGATTTTTTCCCCTAACATCTCTCAAGTAATTTAACAATCTCTACTTGTAAATGTCTAGTCACCTACATTGAACATCATGGCAACTTTTTTTGTTGGAAGACCTTCTTCACCAAATTTTTCAATAAGACTCTCAGTAGCAGTAGACATTTTTTGTGGCATTGGAGGTATGACACGCTTTTTGGACTAATTATACCATGATTGTGGTTGTTTTCAAATCCCTTCACAACCCATTTTTGTAACTTCTTATTCTTCATGACCCTAAGCATTGCTTTGCATCCAGTTCTAAGACTTAAGCAACTTCTATGGTCCTTTTTTTCATCATCTCTTCTCTCTCCACTATCAAATGCATTTTTTGTTTTGCGTTGCCCTTCACTACAACATACATAAATACGCTTGTTACATTATCACTTTTGGGTGCTTTTTTACCCGTACGTATACGGATTCCAAAACCTTCTTTTTTGGCAAATTCTTTGTAAACAGTTTCAACTCCATCAAGGGAGTCAAACTTCATTCTGATATATGGCTGAGATTTTAACTCACAATCACCAAAATCTTCAAATGGTAACTCTTGCTCTGATAGTCCTGAATTGTTCGGGGCATCATATAACTCTTCTTGTTTCATTTGCTATTTAGTAACTAGAAGAACCAATATAAATAATGAACACAAATAAAAAAATATGCAAACATATTACCAATAGTAGCTACAAAATGGGGGAAAGAATAATCAACTTGATAAGAATCAAAAGAATAAGAATAATCACCCTTTCAAAGCTATGATTGAAGTAAAATCTGCCTTCTGAGCTTCTTATTACAACTAGCAAACAACAATGCAATGTTGCAAAAAATTAAATGGAGTGAGTGATGAGTCATAAATCCTTACTTTTCATGCTCATCTTTAAATGGTGTGGCTAACACAACTATTGTCGTAAAAGGACATGATGATGCAACCCTCACTAAAGGATTGATGAATACGTGATGGTTTATTCTTGAATAAGAAAGAAAATTAAACATCCTTACTATTGTGATGCATAACTATAAAGCTGAGGTGGGGTTTATTCCAAAAAATATATAATATTTATTTTGCCAACCACTAACAAGTTAAGAAGTTCTTCTTTTGTTTCTATTATTCTATATGAGTAAATTGTAAAAGAGGCCCAAAGTAGCATAGTGGGTAGAAGACAAAAAAAAATTGTGGTGGACAACTCCTTTAAGTAATCAAACTTTTTTTCTTTATTCTTTTTCAACTTCTATTACTCAAACAAATAAGTAACCACGGTCAAGATTATAGGATTAGTTGCAAATCAAACTCCATCAAGGTTTAAATATAGATGCAATAGAACAAAATATTAGTGATAGAGAATGATAAAAGCAAAGTCTAATATAATATCAGTGATTCATGTGAGAAAATAAATTAAACAAATTTCACAATTTATGCTGCCACATAATTCAACACTCCTTCAATTAAACATTTCTTATTTAGTCTTTACTCACTATCATATGGATAATCATAATTAACAGTAAGATATATCGGAGGTGCTCAAGAAAAAATAAGTGTTGTTACAAGGTAAAAAATAATACATAAGTTCCTTTAGCATAAACCAACTACAATCACACATCTGTATCTACAATAGCGACAAGAAAGAGTAAAGCGGATGATCTTTGTGATCCTCTCAAAAATTATAGTAATAATATAGTAATCAACTCCTAGTCCTACAAGCAATTTTTTCCGAAATCCTGGCCAAAGTCTAGAAACTTGGAGATAGAGAACAAAATAGAATAAAATAGTCTACTAACCAACTACACTCACATGCAATAGAATAAAATAGTTCATCGACTCAAAAAAAAAAAAGTTCATACCTACAACAAAGTCTAGAAACGTTGTGTTATTCAACAAAGTATGGTAGATTGTGGGTTTTTTTTTGGTTGTTGCTGGCAACCAGGCAATGGAGGTGGAAGAGCCATGGAGAAGATAGAGAGAGAAATGTGCAAAGAGAAAGAGAAAGAGAAAGAGAAAAAGACGTGAAGTGGAGAGAGAAAGAGTTAGTCGTATAAATTTTTTTGGGTTTAAAAGTAAGTATGGAATATATTAAATAAGGGATAATAAATGAAATAAATTAGAATATTAACATTAATGAGGGTTTTTTTTTTACCGTTGGATCTACTTAAATCTAATGATTTAAAAAATGTGTAATTTAAACCTCTCTCTCTCTCTCTTTAAATCTAATGGTTTAAAAAATGTGTAATTTGAACCTCTCTCTCTCTCTCAACATAAATTATCAATTCAAAGGAGTGTTACTATTATATAAAATAATAATTTAATATATGGATTTCAAGCCCAAATAATAATAATAAATTTTTTTTTAAAAAGAATAAATAAACATTAACATGTACCATTGTACCTAGATAATGGGGAAAATAAAAATAAAAACTTATTAAGAAGAAATAAAGTTAATAAGTCTGATTCTCGCCAAAAAAGAAAAAAAAAAGAAAAAAAGTTAATAAGTCTGATACTCACTTCACTTGTACTTTTTAAAAACTTTTCTCTGTCATTTCCGAAAGCTAATCACGTGAGCTCACACTAGGGGAAGCAAAATGAAATATTGAAACTTGAAATAAATAGTTTACCAAAAAAAAAAAAAAAAAGAAACTTGAAATAAATATAAAAGAGGCAGAAAAGCTAATAAAGCTAAACTCTAGTGGACAAAAGAAAAGAGCAAAACACCGTCACTCGGGGGCGGCGTTATCACTCAGGGGCGGCGTTACAGTTCTTCGGGAGCAACCTCCTAACTTAATAAAAAAAAATTTATATATAAAATATTTTTTTTATTAGTTTAACTTACATTTAAAATATTTTTACACACTTTCTCTCAAAAAAAAAAAAAAAATTTACACAATATTAGTATCTCTCTCTTTCTCTCATGAATCTCTTTTTTCTCTCATGAATCTCTGATATTAATTATGTGCATTATTTATCTATATATATATATATATATAAAACCAAAGTTTTTGAATCTTCCACAGTTTTACACATCAGTATTAAATTTATTTATTTTTTCTATTTTTTAAATTTCGATTTTTCCCCCAGTCTTTTATGCAACTGACTCTTTCTAACCTATAGGCATCTCTTTATTCCTCAAACCTCTCCCTTACAAGCCATCCCCATTCACTCATTCACTCTTGCTTTGCTCGCTCTTCGCTGATTTCAGCGTATTTTCAGGTAATCTATACGATTTCACATTAAAACCTAGGGTTCAATTCGATTAATTAGCAATCAATTAATGTTGAGTACTTCGATTTGTGTGTGTGTGTGTGTGTGTGTTCGGATTTGTAAAACTATTTGTTGATTTGAGTAAAATCTCTATGGATTTTCAGTGGACTAGAGATTTAACTAGGGTTTTGTAAATTTTGTTCGGTTACTAATCTGCTTGTTTCTGATTTGATCATTTTTTTTTTGTTGGATTTTTTTCGATGAAACGTTTGGTCTTCACTACTCATTTGATCTGTTGAGTTGATTTTGCTTTTGAGTCCGTTTGATCTGTATGTATATTTATGTTCTGCTTGTGTGTATATGTGTACATACTATGTATGTATTTAAGCTTCGCTGAAATTAGTGCTATGGTTTCATATTGTTCTGTCGGTTTTGTATTCTGTGACTAGGTTTCTGTGTTTGTGTGATTGGCTTCAATGTTTTACTTAATGAAATGATTTGGGACATGATATTTTCTAAACTCTGTTTTTAGTTTTTAACTGCCTTGATTTAAAGCTTTGAGAACTTTTGATTTGTTCACTTGATTGTGGTTTACTTTTATGCCAAAATGAGTTGTGCTTAGAAAAGATGTATATTCTTTTGGGGAAAACAGAGATTCTAATGTAAAGTTCACATTGTTTGTAAATCTTTGTAAGTGAAATTTTTATTTTAGTCTACCACCAATAGTATTTAAGCTTTTAGAAGTAGAAGTTGTGCCAGAATGCTCAAGTTTTTTAATGTCAGAGCTCAAGCTCCAGGTATGTAGTTTTACAATGTTTTCATCACCATAGAGTAGCCAAGGTGTAGTGAGCAAACTCTATTTCCCTTTGAATTATCAAAAAAAAAAAACTCTATTTCCCTTTGATTTGTATTCTTTGAAATGGGAGTGTATACATCTTTTAATTTTTCCTCTCTTTTCCTTTTCTAATAAAATTATTTACTTAAAAAAAACACTAACTTATAATTTGATACAAAAAATTATTTGCTAAGATGTAGAAGAATGGTAATAATTTGAAATACTTTAGGGGAAGTCTCAAACTTGACCATAGGGTAGGGTGTTTCTAAATAATGTCAATGGAAGAACCAATGTGGATTCTCTTTGAAAAAAATAGAAATAAATTCATATGGTGTGTAATTGTATGGAACTTGCTATTTAAGTGAGTCTCTATTTTAATTTGTTTTAATGGTTGGGAGTTAAATTCAGTTTCGATTTATTATTATTATTATTTATTTGATTGAAAAGGTAGAAATTGTATTACTATCAAAAAGAAAGTTTGAAAAGTATAACATGGGAATGATCCAAGCCAACGCAGTAGCTTAGGTTCCAGGGAAAAAAATATATACAGGGAAATAGATAGTATGACCATGTCAACTAGTGGTTAGATGAACTCCAGTATACATATATTTATATATTTCGTTTATATTCATATTTTTGATTGAAAGGTGAATCTCAAGTTTGTGTTTTTCTATCAAATTGAGATAGATGTTTACTTCTTCAGTACTTTCCACTCTTCTGACAATGGGCTCTTCCTCCTCATATAAATGGATAGTGAGTAGGCAATTTTTACGTTTGAGTATAATACGATTGGACACTTACACTATTGCACATTCTAAGTCTAATAGAAATTCTTACTCTCCCATCCCATATTCCAATTTTACTGTTTATTTATTTATTAAATTGTTTGTCTTTCTTACAAATAAACAATACTGGATATGATATTGATAGTTTACTATTTTAGTAAAGCACTGATTCATAGCTTTCATATATATGAATGCATGCTAATTATAGGATTAAATCTTAAATAATTGTTGATGCATTTGTGTCACTTGGATTGAAGGTTCAGAAAAGTACATTTTCGAGGTATGACTTCTTTGGGTGTATATTTTAAATTTTTGAGAAGATAATCATATTGACAGATTAATAAGGATATAATAGTAAGTGCATTTTTCCATAGAGGATGTATTATGCATATTGGAAGCTTCAAGGAGGCTGAAAATAATTATAAATGAATCATTACAATTCCATTAGTCAATTTGTGTTTACAAATCAATACATTTTTCAGGTGTTTGAGAAAATTATGATCTATGTTCAATTGAGATGAAGATTATGAATAAATTGAGCATCCCATTTTAGAAATTGGGCCAACACGTTTTTGCTTCGGGTATTAATCTCTCATTCTTTAAAGGTTTTTGTTTGTATAGTTTAAGAAATAGTTCAATTTTTAAGGAGAACAAAAAATTCTTTAAGAAATTTTAGAAAATAAATAATACATTATATCACATTACAAAATAATTATATATTCATTTATTTCCAAGCAACATGTGGATTTGCGAATAGTCTAATAACTTAAACCATTAGCACTATATAGCTTCAGTATGCATAATAACTTTTAGGCTGGCACCATATTCAACATGAGAGGCCATTATAACCACAACAGCACACTTAAAAACTAAAGACTTAAGACTTGCATCGCAATTCACAAACAAATGACACAAGAAAAGGAAAGGACAAGAAAGATCAAATGATTTCAAATTTAAGATACGGTATTATTAAACTTTGACGCAGATTTCTCCATCGCAGTTCCATCCTTCGTGGGGATTTTCTTCCTCCTTGGAATCATCATTGGCTCCTTTGTCTTCTTTCAAGGCACACTTTGGATGAAGATCAAAGTTACACTTATCACAGTAATATGACCAGACATGTCCCTCCTCATCACACCCATCACAATTATAAACCCTACGACGAGCAAGCACAAGCTCATGCTCCTCATGGAGTTTGTGTTTCAACTTCTCAGGCCACCCCTTTGCCAACTCCTCAATTTCTGCCTCAATCTCCTTCAACCGCTCATCAGTAAAAGGATAAGCATCAGCCCCATGAATCATTATAATATCTCGAGCTTCTTTTGTGACAGTCTTGCCACTTGGTCCAATGGCTACAAGCAGGGGAATGCCACAGACCTTGAAAGTGCGACTCAAGGATGCCTTCCTAGGATCACCAAAGGGAAGCGCTAGCCATGGCATTCCTGAAAAGAATTCATCAAAAGAGGCTTGGTCCCAGTCATAAGAGATGAAAATCACTTCAAAGGCGTCATCCTTTGCTTTGATCTTGTGGTATGCATCCATAAGTTTTGGTAGAAAGGCGCGACATTGAGGGCACCAATGTGCTGAGAAGTAAAGTAGGATGTTCTTTCCCACTAAATCTGTTACTGGAATCTGGAAAGGAAAACAAGTGATCAAATTCATTTTAACAGGATGCAAACTTCTCTACATAGCACATAGAATATCGCATATAAAGAACTAAATACAAATATTTCCACTGTTAGTGGGAGGTACGAATTCATTCGTCATCACAACAGTTGGACCAAATTATCTGACATAATCCATAAGCTACTATAAAGTTTGCAGCATTGAATAAATCTTAGGTTACCTTGACTCCATCTTTTCCAATGACAAAATCTTGATCTCCTGAAACCAAAATTGACTCCAGGGTTTGAGCTTCCTGTTTTGCCTTCTCCACCTCAGCAAGCTCTGTGAACCTTTCTGGCGTGAACGGGTATGCCAGAACCCCATGTTCGTCAATTGCTTCAGCAACATTGGATTGAAGAGTCTTCCCATCTGGCCCTATAATAACCAAAGTGGGGAGGGTTGCAAGCTCAAAGTACCGAGCCAGCTTTTGACAGCTCTTGTCCTTGACAGGTAGTGCAAACCAATGCAAACTTTTGAAGCCTTGATTGAATGATTCCTCATCCTCTTCAAGTGGTATCAACACAATCTCAAAGTTCTCTCCCTTTGCTTTCAATTTTTCATAAACCTCATCAAGTTTTGGAGTAAAATCATCACAAGCCTGGTACGAGAACAATGAGAAATACAGACCTACTGTCTTTCCTTCAAGTTCAGAGACAGGCACCTTGTACATCAAGAATAAATACAGATTAGGGGAGAGGAATACTATATTTCATGTTAACGAACAAAATAACGAGCAACATCATGAAAATTTACCTTCTTTCCATCAGATGAAATGACAAAGTCACGTGAGCGGGATACCAAGATAGATCTCAAGGACTGATTCTTCCTGGCTGCTTCCTCTTGATCTTTCAAATCTTTGATCTTTTGTTGTGTGAAAGGATACACTTCAATTCCATACTCCTGAATGATCTCAACTCCATTGTCACTCACAACTTTCCCATCTTCATCAAGGATTACACAGTGGGGTATGCCTCTAACCTGAAACAATTCATCCAAGCGATCACGTGTCTCTGAATCTGAAAATGGGATTGCAAGCCATGGCATCTTGGAGAAGTACCCTTTGAAGGACTCCTCATCTTCATAACCCGAGACAAAAATGACCTCAAAATCACCTTTCGAAGAGAGTTCATTGTACACCTCAATTAACGTTGGGGTGAATCGGCGACAGGGGCCACACCATGATGCTGAAAAATACAATGCCAACTTCTTCCCCTTCAGGGTCTCAATTTTAACCTGCAAATTCACAATTCAAGAAATTATTTTCTCTTAACTCGTTCCCTAATATTCATACTAGTACAATACTTGACTACGGTCCATGGAACACTTCATACAATCAAAAAGGCAAGTTTAAATGATATTTTAATTAATTTTAACAAATTAATCATTCTAACACCATACATCCAGCCACTTACACTCCACTGAGTTCATCATTAGTTTTGATAAATAAGCTAACAACTCTTCTTCTTAAACTCCCCCACCCCCCTCCCCTGTTTACCTATTGGCAATTAAAAAGCTTCATCATTTGTTAAATTTGCTTTCCATAGAAACTTATCGAACTTTTAATGTGTTTTTTCAGACATCATTGTTTTATAAAGTTATTTATCAATGGGACCAGAGACATACAGTAACTACTAAACTGAAAAATGTGATGTGGATGTACCGACATATACCAAATAAATAAAAACGCCACAATTTTTTTTCTGAAAACTGCCACTTGTTAGCTGAATAGCTTTACTAATGGAAAAATTTTCACCTAAATACAGTCTTAATTTTATTGAGCAGCCTTAGTTTATCCAAAATATTCAAATTACTTGCAATTAAAAAGGAAAAAAAAAAAATCCTTGGTAAGTACTATAAAATACAGGGGTCTACTATGCAGCCCAAGATCTTCACAAAAGAATTTCATGGATCAGCCATGGTTAAGTTCTTGCTCACAAACTTAAAAAAAAAAAAAAAAAAAGCTCTGCAGGGTATATAAAAGAACTAAGTAAATAAATAAATAAAATCCATATTTCTCCAATACTATTCCAATATATTTTTTTTTGAAATAAAAGTGAAAAAAAAAAAATAGAGGACGAAATCAGTGCTCGTTAAGTTATAAATGATAAGTACCAAGGAATTGCATCAAAATCAGTGCTCACGAAAATCTCTTCTCAGAGTTGTTACCACTGTTGTTTGTTGCTAGGCAAACTATTTAGCTAGTGGCTTCTAGTTCTGGGGGTCAGATTAATATCTTGAATATAAAGGCAAGCTTTGTATTTTTGCAAATATTTACTTTTTCATTTAGCGAGTGGTTTTTTTTTTTAATAAATAATCTAGCTAGTGATTTTGTGTCTCAGACTTGGATTATTGTGTTTGTAGGTGGAGAGAAATCTTTAGGATGACTAATAGTGAAGAGACAGGTAGTCCGGGTGGGGGTGCTTCAATATTGTGTCACTTTTACAACAACTTTTATTTATTTAATTTATTTTCTCTACAGCACTTATTTCATGACATGGCAACATTTATGTGTTTTAATTATCACTGTTAGAGTCAATTGACTGGAGAATCACTAGCTGGATTTTGTGATTCAATTACTTACCTGATTTAGAAATTCTCTATTGAAAAATGTGTATGTCTTGGGATGATATGCTGTTTAGGTTTATTACTAAATTAATCCATGTTAATGTGTTGTTCTAAAGCACTTGTTTGTTCGTTTTCTTATAGACTATATATTTTTGATTGTTGGGCGAGGTGCATTGCATGTCTAAGTTTTATGCAATAAATTGTATCTTCATTTTACCAACCCCCCACCCCCCGGGTGGGCGGACAGGGAATTTCATTTGCAAATCCAGAACTGTGTTCATTTTCTCTACTCTTTCCTTGCTATTCAAAAAATAAAATAAAATTCTCTACTCTTTCCTGTTTTTGATCAACCATGGAATTTTGGTCCATGCAGTTCGGGAGTTGATGAGCTTGAGAAGCGGTTGGTAGCTCTTAGAAATCCATGAGCTGAAGATTGGATATTTGTGAGTTACTGAATTTCTGCAAGGTAGTTTACTGTAGATATTCTATCTCCATAGGATGCTACTCATTTCAGCGTGTATCTTGAAATGCTATTTCATTGTTTTGTTCTGCGTATTTTGTGGAATGCCATGGACAGTGATTCTCCATCACATTTGCAAAAAATGTAATTGTTGAACTTGTTTTGTTTTGTTTGCTAGTAATTGGTTGGGAACTTGTTGGGTTTTGGCAATTGTTGAGTGCTTACAAAATTGTAAATTATTTGGGCAAGAATTGTATTTAGTAGGAAAAAAAAAAAAAAAAAAGGACCTATTAGCCGCGTTTTTAAAAATGCGGCTATGGACAAACCTATTCAGGGGGCTTTAGCCGCGTTTCTAAACGCAGCCCAAAGATGGTCTATAGCCGTGTTTTAAAAAACACAGCTATAGATCTAAGCTTACAGTTGCGTTTTAAAAACACAACTATAGGTACAGGCTATAGCCACATTTGAAATGCAGCCCAAACCAATCATATAGCCGCGTTTTCTATAAAATGCAACTATAGGGCAAAATAAACGCGGCTATAGAACCATCTAGAGCTGCGTTTTTAGGTCCCCGCAGGGGTCTATAGCCTCACTGCATAAGCCGTGTTTGGAAACGCGGCTATAAAAACGCAGCTATAGCCTATAGTTGCGTTTTTATGGGCTATAGCTGCGTTTTTCAAATGCGGCTATAGCCCTCTTTTTTTGTAGTGTGATTATAAGCTAAATTTACTTATTACATAGGAAAATAAGACCAGCAAATAGGGTCAACATAAACTCTTCTCTTTCCTTCCCTCTCTCATAGATCATATTTTCTCAAGAAAATCACAAGAAAAGTCCCATCAACCAATTCTCTTTGTTGGATGAATAAACCCAAATGTCAACATCACATGCCCATCAAATAGTTTGCTTAGCCAAACAGAGAGGTGTAAAAGTACTTTTTTTTTTTTAAAGGACACCCATCAATAATCCCTCAATGAAAAAAAAGTTGACAGAATAAAATAGTACCTGATCGCCATTGTTGCGGACAAGAAAGTCTCTCTCAAAAGAAGAGAGTAGCGAGCTAAAGTCATGAGCTTCGTCGTTGATCACAATCTCGGTAACGTTTTCTTCACCACCACCTATCATTTTCTATCTCAAAAAAAAAAAAAAAAAAAAAAAAAAAAAAAAAAAAAAAAAAAAAAAAAAACTTAGTAAGTATTAATAAATATAGGGGTCTACTATGCAGCCCAAGATCTTCACAAAAGAATTCCATGTATCGGCCATGGTTAAGCTCTTGCTCACAAACATTTTTTTTTTTTTTTTTTTTTTTTTTAAATTTAAGCTCTACAGGGTATATAAAAGAACTAAGTAAATAAAAAAAATCCAAATTTCTCCAATACTATTCCAATATTTTTTTTTGAAATAAAAGTGAACAAAAAAATAGAGAGTATGAAATCAGTGCTCGTTAAATTATAAATGATAAATAACAAGGAATTGCATCAAAATCATGAACTGATTATAAGCTAAATTTACTTATTACATAGGAAAATAAAACCAGCAAATAGGGTCAACATAAACTCTTCTCTCTCCTTCCCTCTCTCACCGATCATATTTTCCCGAGAAAATCACAAGAAAAGTCCCATCAACCAATTCTCTTTGTTGGATGAATAAACCCAAATGTCCACATCACAAGCGAATCAAACAGTTTTGTATGTTTTTAGACCCCTTAAAACACAAGTTGATTAACCTAGTTATTTAGCCAAGTGATTACTTAGGTAAATTATTCAACTCTAGGTTAACACAAGTAAATCATATCATGTAAACAATGCAGAAAATAAAGAACACAACGATATGATAACCTAGGAAAACCAAACTGGTAAAAAACCTGGGGATGATTTAGCCTACCTATCCTCAAGGTAAAACAGATTCACTATGAAAGAATTGAATTTTTACAATAGTGACTTAGACCACTAATATCCTATTGCTACCTCGTGTAGAAAACTTACTACCATGACCACGTGACAGCTCTGAGTCCACGGACTACTTCTTTCTTGGATTCATAGCAACCACAAGTACTCCTACTTGTAAATTTCTTTAAGCTCATTATGCTGCAACTGAAGCGATTACCAAGCTCTCGACATCAATCTTAATCTTGATAACCCTAAGTGTGTATGAAGGCAAACACCTCTAGATCTCACAAGAGATTCACATTCACAGCATAAAACAACCACCTGAAAACGTGGCTAGGGTTTTTCCTTTTATACTTAAGGCAAAACATAAAACTCTACACGTTATATGGGCTTAGGCTGAGTTGGAAATTCTGCAGAAAAAACAATCTGCACAAGTTTCGATCGATCGAGTCAAATTTTCGATCGATCGAACCTTGCAGTAAGTGAATAGTAATTTTCTGCACCGACTCAATTCCAAGTTCATAATAAACATACTTTGAGCAGCCTAAATCTAAACTCTAGGTTTTGATCATGGTTTGCCAATATTACATATTGAAGTTCTAAAACATTTAGATCCTATATCCTTAGAACTTAACAAACTCTCCCTTTGGCAATCTGTGACAAAACACATAATAAAACAAAATGCTCAAAGTTACAAAAATAGCCCATTACAATAAAATTTCCCAACCAAAAACAATTCAACCTAACTACTATCTATCAGTTGCAAGTATAGACAGCAGCACGATTGAATCAACTTGTATATTCTTGAAACACTTAACAAACACAAAAATGTATGTGTGGAAAATACAAGTAAAACAAAAGAAATTCTTGATTTCACATAACATTGTAAGGTTGAATTTATTCAATCATGTGTTGGCTTTATTCCATACCAAATTTACTTATAATTTAGCAATTAGATACCTTGTATTTAAGTAGGAACTATATAAGGGTAGTGTGTGAGAGAGTGTGAAGAAATCTCAAAAGTGTGCAATTCAAGGGAGTCTCGCAACTGGATCTTGCGACTGGCAAGTCGCTAGAATGGCACACGTGTGGAGTATGCAGGAGGAGCTGAAGGGTCACGACAACTGGAGCATTACAAGACAAAACTTCCAGTTTGGCTAGGCAGTTAGCTCGCGACTCAAACTCGTGACTCGTTCTAGTCGCGAGGTCAAGTTGCCAGAATGCCCTGTTTGTTAGAAACCTGACTTTTCGCATTCCTCATACACTCTACTATAAATACCCTTATACTCACGAAATGTAGAGAGTTTTCAGAGAGAATTTTGAGAGAGAAACCCTAGAGAAAAACAAGATTGACTTATCCACAATCTTCATCATTTGATTCTCCAAATTCCTCTACTCTCATCCTCTCTATTGACATATCCTTGAGAGGTACATTTAGCCAAATCCTTATCTCACCATATCTATATCTATGAGGAGGTATTTTGGTGCTTGGAAAGCAGTTCAGAAGAGACCAATTCAATTTGATTGATGCAATGGGCGATTGCGGGATCCGATAAGCTAGAGAAGACAAGGTTTGGCGGTGTAACCCTGTTGGAGCAAGAAGCATGGGGGGCTTAGGTGCACCGGGTAGATTAGGTTTGGAGGGTCTTCTACTATTCATGTATCCCAACTTCATTCTCTAGTGGATTATTGATCGCTTGGAAGGTGACGGAGAGGTTTTACGCCAAGTACTTCAGTTTCCTCTTCGATAACACATCGCCGTGTTATCTTTGTGTTTGCATCTTTCTTCCCTCTCTCTTTACCTTTTAATTACTGTTGTGTTGGTTATTAATTATGGTTTAGAGTGTGTTACCAATTTAGTTATAACTTATAGTTCATTTTTCGCACATATATTGTTTGATTATAAGCTTGTGTTAGTAATTTTATATTTGGGGGTCTAAACGTTCATTGGTGTTTTACACATTATTTGAATTTTCAAACATAAAATAAAAAACATATATCTTGAATAACTTCATAATATAAATCAATAGTCAATGTAGTACAATGTGAAATAAGAAACAGAAATAAAGGCATAATGTCTCCCCCTAACATATACATCACATAAAAATAAATACATCAAGATAAATACATCATGAGCCAAACAATAAATACAAGATGAAGCACATAGATACAATCTAAAGCTTCAAAGCTCCAAAATCTCAAAATCTCCCCCTATCTCCATCCATATGTACTCTCCCTTTTTGTGACGAATTGCCAAAGGGCAATCAAGACTCATCATCAAAAGGAGGTGGTGAAGGTGACTGTCTAATGCTCGCCAAATCCGCACATAGGGCCTAAAGCTTTGTGAGTACATTCACCAAAAGCTGACCATGAGTCGCCTGAATGGTCATGACGGTGTCTAACATACTCCGAATGCTAGAATCACCCGAAGTCGAAGGTGAAGGATCAACAGCAGCCGTAAGATTAACATACTCCTCAGCTGTGAGATCACTTGAAGAAGGAGGAGGAGGAGGTGCAACACCCGAAGAAGACTTTACACGTGGGCGTTTAGAGCTAGCTCTCATCCGAGCAGCTCTCTACCGAAGGAAGGTGGCACCTATGGGAGATAATGTGTACAAGCTTAGATGCAAGAAACTTGTCTAAACCTAGATGTAACAAAATCTGATGTATGAAAACAAGGAAGAAAAGACCATGAGCTCTCGAGCTACTCCTATAAACCTCAACTAAAGAGCTAATAAATAGAGAGGGAAAAGAAATTGAAGCATCGGTGACAAGGGCATACAAAAATGCACATCTCTCAATAGGAATGGTGTGCAAGTGAGAGATGGGTCAGATGGAATGACAAGAAATCTAGAAAAACAAGTAATGAATCTTGGTCAACTCATGAAAGGTAATCCAAGGATCAGTACCCCACTAAATGGAAGTACCGATAAGATATGACATAATGTCATCAAGACGAGGGGTCTTATCAAAAGGGTACACAGGATGCTGTACCTTAGGCACCCTAAGAGCAGAGACCACTATCGAAGAAGTAATGACGTACTCCTCACCCCATATCCAACTCTTCATAAATTGAGTGTTGGAATCATTGGAGTGGACAGAGAGGTTCGAGTAGAACTCTCTAATCAAGGTAGATAGAGGAGGATGAGAAATATCTAACAAAGGAAGCCAACCCCTACACTCAAAGTTTCTCCTAATTTTCAGATCAAGTTCATCTAACACTACCTTCCTCTTAGCCCAAACAGATCTAAAGATGTTCAACTTCTCATAGGTTTCTTGTTTTTTCTTAGTTCGAAACCTATCACTGTTAAAGGCTGGAGTAGAAAAGGAGGAGGATGTCCTATGGGCTCTAGTCTTCCTAACCATGATGCTAAGGTTGGAAAGGATAGACAGAAAAGAGACCAAAGAAAAAAAAAAAAAAACCCAAAGGCAAATTGCATCAAACAAGGTTAGAGAGAAAAAAAACAATTGAAAATATCACTCTATATGATGCATGAACAGAATAAACACATGATGCATGCTCTAATGTAGTGAGGATAGTCCAATTATACATTAAAAACCAAGAATTGACTTGAACATAGAGTTTATAACAATAACCCCAAATTTTGAAAACCCACTTTCACAAATTTAACCAAATTGAGTAATTAATCATTACATGAGATAAAAATCATCATATAATGACATAATCAATCAATTTCATAAGTTAATTTTACCAAATTAAGTTCAATTGGATAGAATCCCCAAATTTGTATATTTTCAAGCCCTAGAATTTCAAATTTGTCCCAAAACACAATTTTAATCAAATTAAAGCATGAGAATCAAGTTAATAGCATCTAGAGACAAAAACCTATGAATTAATTTGGATAGAAACCAACTCAAAAATCAAAAACCCCAAATTCCTATAGGTTCGAAAATTTCCCTAAAAATGCTTGAAAAGAGTGAATAAACTAAAAAAGAAAGGGTATAAAGGTCTTACTAGCACTATAGGACAAAAACCTTGAGAAAAATTTGGGAGGAAAATGACAAAAAGTGGACTTGAATCTGGATCGGTCTGAGAGAGAGAGAGAGAGAGAGAGAGAGAGAGAGAGAGAGAGAGAGAGAGAGAGAGAGAGAGAGAATAGCTTTTTGAAAAGTTTGAAATAGTGAAGAACATGTGAAAAAGCTTATTTTTAAAAACTCTCTGAACGATTTTCAATCTATCAAAAATTAGATTCGATCGATTGAAAATCACATTTGATCAATCCAGCATCAATCGAGAAGCGATCGAGCCAGACAGATTTAAACCAAGTTTTTTATTGCAATTTCGATCGGTCAAGCAACAGGTTCGATTGATCGAAAATATAGAAAAAACAATTTTTTAAAAAACATAGCATTTTAATGCAGAAACTTCTCAAAGCACAATATTTTATGAATATAATGCATGAGTATGAGATGAAAAGTTTTTCAAAAACCCTTGAATTTAACCCAGACCTTCCAAAAAAACAAGATTTTCAATCAATTTGTCCTAAAATCTCAAACTTTAAACACATTTTGTATTAAAATCAAGGAACTTTTAATCTTGGATGGCCATAACAAAATCACACACAATATCATGTACTAAGTTTAGCAAAGAATAACCTGTGTAGTGTGTGCAACTAGAATAACTTGTGATACATGTGAGGTGATAAGTAAATAGTGATCAGTCACAATTTCTACAAAATTCATCACATAAGTTTGAAAGTGACTATCACCTAAAGAGTTATATCATATAACTCTCACATCTCCTAGAAAACAAGCTTGCAATCATGTAAGTTTTTTGATTTGCCTCATAATGTACACACCAATTTTATTTGATTTGAAACTTATTAAGATAGACACACCAATTTTATTGATTTGAATTTTAATATAAGACGAGGCTACACCTTATGTTCTTTTTTATGCATGTGTTACACTTTCTCGAGAACAAAATCATATGATATGTACTGAGATGTTCATGATTGGCTAGTAAACAATGGTGAGATGATTATTTATGCAGTTCTCTTAGGATTTTTTAGTTCTTTAATCAAAAGCATGTGACTTCAAGATCAAGATCATGTGATCAAAAACTATAAACGACTCCCACACAACATGCATTATAAAGCTCAAACTAGTAAAGTGCAATAAAATAAGCTCATTCAAGCTAAATAAGGTACATAAACATGTTATGTAAAGATAATATGACCAACCTTGATTTCAAATCCAAGAAAAATAATGCAAAACACATTTTTCATTCCTTTTATTTTTTTTATTTTTTATTTTTTATTTTTGAAAATAATAACAAAAACAACCTAGCATGAAATGCATCAATGTTATGCAATGCAAATCCTAGAAACAAGAAAAACAAAAACAACAAAGAAGAATGGTCACAAAGAATAGAGAGATGAAGTACAAGGACCATGTTAGAAATACTCAATTAGATCGAGCCTTTTGCATCCAAAACTTTTTAGATGCAACATTTGCATTGGAGTTATTATTCATATTGGAATGATGAGCAACTCCAGGATTGGAATAAAGGTTTAAAGCCTTTACCAACTCACCAATAAGTACCATGGGATCTTGTGCTTGAGGCACATGTACTTTTGGCTTATTTGCTTGCTTAGCAACTTGCAACTTGAAACAGTTTGGACGAATGTGCCTAGACTTTCCACAAAAATGATAAACCCATGCAGATCTATCATGCAACTTATCCTTAGGAAGGGTGGAATTCTTAGACTTAGACTCTTTAAGATCAACCCTAATCTTCCTAGGAGGTGTAACTTCTACTGGTTTGACAATCTCACTCACAGGAGGCTCAGAAGAAGAAACAAAGTTTATGGAATAAGTCTTAGGAACGTAGATGTTATCTTCAAAACCTAGACTAATTTTTCCTAAGGGAGACTTCTAAATACTCAACATGTGGTCAAGTTTAGAACTAACAATCCTATTTATTTGTTCTCTCACAACAGATAGTTCAAGTTCCAAATTCTTAACTTTATCAAGCAACAACATGTTTTCAGTCTTCACCTTATCAAGCAATTCATTAGCATCAAACAATTTCAAGAGCAAAATTTTCTTATCAAGTTCAAGAGAAGCAATTTTGTATAAACCTAAATCAACATTCATAGCATCCTTTGCAGCAACCTTGCAAAGCTTATTATAGGCTTCTTGCAAATCAGCATTCTCAAAAAGCTCCCCATCCGAAGGGTTCTCATCAACCACAACACTTTCATCAACTATAGCAGTAGCTGTGAAAGCAATGAACTTTCCATCCTCATCACTACCAGACTCATGATTAGAAACTTCATCATCACTAAGGGTTACAGCCATAGCCTTACCCTTTATTCTCAAGAATGTAGGACATTTTGATTTCACATGACCATACCCTTGACAACTAAAACATTGTTGACCCATAGAATTATTAGAGGTTTAACCTACTTTCTCTTTAAGTTTTTCAGTATTGTTTAATTTAGTGGGATCATTCCTCCTAAAATTTCTAGATTCAGCATTGTTTTTCCCTCTTGCCCTTTTGTTGTTTTTCCTAAGAAAATTTCTAAAATTCTTGGCAAGATATGCAATCTTCGTAGCAGAGAGTTCATCATCAAATCCATTCCCATCAACATTATCAACTAATTTAGGAGCTATTGATTTGGATTTGTTTGTCTTGGGTAGGTCTAACTCATAGGTCTGGAGAGATCCAACAAGTTCATCAACAGGGATAGAGTCCACATCCTTACTTTCAGTTATGGCAGTCACTTTGGGTTTAAAGTTCTTAGTCAAAGATCTAAGTATCTTCCTAACAACCTTAGGTTGATCATAGATTTCATTCAAATTATAAGCAGAGTTCATAATATCATTCAGTTTAGCATAGAATTTATTAAAATATTCATCATCAAACATTCTAATACTTTCAAACCTAGTAGTTAACTGCTGCAGTTTGTTAATCTTAACTGCCTTTGTGCCTTCATACACAGTCTAGAGAATATTCCAAGCAGTATGAACAACCTTAACATTAGATATTCTCTTGAATTCCTCCATAGAAACAGCATTATAAATAGCATTCATAATTTTGCTATTTAAAGCGGCTGCTTCTTTCTTAGAAGTTTGCCACTCACTAACTGGAGTAATGGGCTTCTCTCATCCGTACTCAACATTCCAAACTCTCTCATCAATAGATTTCAGGAATGTTTTCATCCTTACTTTCCAGTAGGCATATTTGTTCCCATCAAAATGAGGTGGGATCACAAGAGAGTGACCGTGTTCCATAGCAACATAGGTTAAGGATCAACTCTTAGATCAAAGGATCTTAATACTAGAGCTAACCCGCTCTGATACCACTTGTACGTTTTTAGACCCCTTAAAACACAAGTTGATTAACCTAATTATTTAGCCAAGTGATTACTTAGGTAAATTATTCAAATTTATGTTAACACAAGTAAATCATATAATGTAAACAATACGGAAAATAAAGAACACAATGATATGATAATCCAGGAAAACCAAACTGGTAAAAAACCTAGAAAAGATTTAACCTACTTATCCTCAAGGTAAAACAAATCCACTATGAAAGAATTGAAATTTTACAATAGCGACTTAGACCACTAACATCCTATTGCTACCTTGAGTAGAAAATTTACTACCATGACCACGTGACAGCTTCAAGTTCACAGACTACTTCTTTCTTGAATTCACAGCAACCACAAGTACTCCTACTTGTGTATTTCTTTAAGCTCATTATGTAGCAACTGAAGCAATTACCAAGCTTTAGACATCAATCTTGATCTTGATAACCCTAAGTGTGTATGAAGGCATACACCTCTAGATCTCACAAGAGATTCACACACATAGTATAAAACACCCACCTAAAAATGTGGTTAGGGTTTTTTCTTTTATACTTAAGGCAAAACATAAAACCCTACACATCATATGGGCTTAGGCTGAGTTGGAAATTCTACAGAAAAAACAACCTGCACAAGCTTCGATAGATCAAGTCTAATTTTCGATCGATCGAGCATTGCAGAAAGTGAATAGTAATTTTCTGCAATTACTCGATTCCAACTTCACAATAAACATACTTTGAGTAGCATAAATATAGACTCTAGGTTTTGATCATGGTTTGCCAACATTACATATTGAAGTTTTAAAACATTTAGATCCTAAATCCTTAGAACCTAACAAGTTTGCTTAGCCAAACAGAGAGGTGTAAAAATAAAAATTTTTTTTTTAAAAGGACACCCATCAATAATAACTCAATGAAAAAAAGTTGACAGAATAAAATAGTACCTGATCACCATTGTTGTAGACAAGAAAGTCTCTCTCAGAAGGAGAGAGTAGTGAGCTAAAGTCGTGAGCTTCGTCGTTGATCACAATCTCGGTAACATTTTCTTCGCTACCACCTGCCATTTTCTATATCAAAAAAAAAAAAAAAAAAAAAAAAAAAAAAACTTAGTAAGTATTATAAAATACAGGGGTCTACTATGCAGCCCAAGATCTTCACAAAATAATTTCATGGATCAACCATGGTTAAGTTCTTGCTCACAAACTTTTAAAAATAAATAAATAAATAAAGCTCTGTAGGGTATATAAAAGAAATAAGTAAATAAAAAAATATCCAAATTTCTCCAATACTATTCCAATAATTTTTTTTTTTTTGAAATAAAAGTGAAAAAAAAAATAGAGAATATGAAATTAGTGCTCGTTAAATTATAAATGATAAGTACCAAGGAATTGCATCAAAATCATGAACTAATTATAAGCTAAATTCATTTATTACATAGGAAAATAAAACCAGCAAACAGGGTCAACACAAAATCTTCTCTCTCCTTCCCTCTCGCACAGATCATATTTTCCCGAGAAAATCACAAGAAAAGTCCCATCAACCAATTCTCTTTGTTGGATGAATAAACCCAAATATCCACGTTACATGCCCATCAAACAGTTTGCTTAGCCAAACAGAGAGGTGTAAATATATATATATATATATATATATAATTTTTTTTTTTTAAAAGGACACCCATCAATAATCACTCAATGAAAAAAAAGTTGACAGAATAAAATAGTACTTGATCGCCATTGTTGCGGACAAGAAAGTCTCTCTCAGAAGAAGAAAGTAGCGAGCTAAAGTTGTGAGCTTCATCATTGATCACAATCTCGGTAATGTTTTCTTCACCACCACCTGCCATTTTCTATCGCAAAAAAAAAAAAAAAAAAAAAAAAAAAAAAAAAAAAAAAAAACTTAGTAAGTATTATAAAATACAGGGGTCTACTATGCAGCCAAGATCTTCACAAAAGAATTTCATGGATCAGCCATGGTTAAGTTCTTGCTCGCAAACTTTAAAAAAAAAAAAAAAAAAATTAAGCTTTGCAGGCTATATAAAAGAATTAAGTAAATAAATAAAAAAATCCAAATTTCTCCAATACTATTCCAATATATATATATATATATATATATATATATATATATTTTGAAATAAAACTGAAAAAAAAATAGAGTATGAAATTAGTGCTCGTTAAATTATAAATGATAAGCACCAAGGAATTGCATCAAAATCATGAACTGATTATAAGCTAAATTTACTTATTATATAGGAAAATAAAACCAGCAAATAGGGTCAACATAAACTCTTCTCTCTCCTTCCCTCTCTCACAGATCATATTTTCCCAAGAAAATCACAAGAAAAGTCCCATCAACCAATTCTCTCTGTTGGATGAATAAACCCAAAAGTCCACATCACATGCCCATCAAACAGTTTGCTTAGCCAAACAGAGAGGTGTAAAAATAATTTCTTTAAAAAAGGACACCCATCAATAATCACTCAATGAAAAAAAAAGTTGATGGAATAAAATAGTACCCGATCGCCATTGTTGCGGACAAGAAAGTCTCTCTTAGAAGAAGAGAGTAGCAAGCTAAAGTCATGAGCTTCGTTGTTGATCACAATCTCAGTAACGTTTTCTTCACCACCACCTGCCATTTTCTATCTTACTGATCAATTCTTGTGGAAAGTGTGTGAAACTAAAGTGAAAAAGGCAGAGAGCTATAAGCTATGGTATTGGTGCTATGCTTGCTTATTTGGACTCTTTGCGTGAGGGACTATGTAAGAATATTCGTATTTATAGGGCCTCAGGTAAGTTTCAGAAGCAAAAAAGTTTTTTGGTTTATTAAAAAAATAGAAAAAGATAAGGCAAAATCAGTGCGGGCTCTAAAATTTTTTTTTAGGAGGTCAGTAAGAAGATACATCTTAAGTAAAATATGAATCTTACGGTCTAAATGGCTTTCTTATTACAAATTTGTCTATAGTACATACTAGTCATGGAATAAAAAATAAACTATAGGTTTGTTTGACATATTTTTTCTTAATATAATGAACATGTTAATTGTTGTTGTTAAGTAAATTTTAATTATTACTGCTTAAAATACTTTTATTTATTAGTTTATGACAATTACATGTTTACATTGTACTATCAATGTAAGATTTATATTATAGATAATTATACTATACACATTTACAAAAACTATACAATATTGTACACATTTGTTTAGAAACAATGTAAATATTACAATAATAGTACAATGTAAACTATGAATTTTCCGTTAGATTATTTCAAATTTATTAAGATCTAAATGGGCCTTTTAAAACAATTTTAGATGAAAATATTATACTTATTTCAAGTGGGTCTTAAATAAATTTAGAGTCAAGAGTGTTCAAATTTTTATTTAGGAGGGTCAAATAAAAAAAAAAACAAAATATTATATATATATATATATATATATATAAAAATATATATAAATTTGCTAGCTTAAGGGGTTCATTTGAACCCCTTGAACTATACATGGCGCTGCCCATGGGCAAAGACTTTTGGAACTTTCTTAGTTAGCAAACCAAAGAAGTGCGTAAGAACAACATGGGAACAGTGATGTCATTGTACGGTTGGACGAGGATCACAAATTTTATTTCACTTATCCCTGTGTACGAAGCGTGTGCGATAATAAGATAAAATGTGTTTTCTTTTCAGTTTTAAATGAGAATTTCAAAATTAAACTACTTCAAAATTAACCAAAGTAAACCAATTTTATTAATTCCGTTTAGGAACTCGTTTTGGTTTATTTAATGAAAAAAAATATTTTATATCAACCTATTTTGGTATATCGTTTCAAAATGTTTTAGATTCATATATATATAATTGAAAAAATTATTTAAAAAGTTAGTCACTTTTTTATTTTTTAATAAAAATTTTTGGAACAACCACCTTGGGCTGTTCCAAAAATTTTGTGTATTAGGGTTGTCTACAAGTTGGGCGGATCGAGTTTGAGATCAACCCGCCACTTGACCCGCTTAGATCAGGTGGAAGAAGTGACGACCCGCAACTATCCAACAACCACTGTGGGTTGAGTTGGATTGGGCTTTGACTAATGACCGGTCGATTTGATTGAACCAATGGAGTGGTGGTGGTGGTAGATCTTTGCTGGATCTGAGCAGAGGAGAGAAAGATTCGGCCGAATTTTGAGTGGATCTGACCTAAACCTTGCTGGATCTAAGCCAAATGTCTCCGGATTCACACCAAACATCGCTGAATCTGAGCAAATCTACGCCATACATCACTAGATTTGAGCAAATCTAAACAAACATCATCGGATTTGAGCGTATCTAAGTGAAGAAAGGTCAAATGTGGTTGGATTTGCGTGGCAAAGGGTATAAAAGTTGCTGGATCTGAGTAGAATCCGATAGATTCGAGGGTTCGTTTTCCAATCGGGTTGGGTAGCTCGGGTTTTGGTGGAGGACACCGGCCACTCAACCTGTCGGAGTCGGTTTATGAGAGACTAGACCCATAGCCGACTGACAAAGGGATTGAATCAGGCCACCGGCGGTTGGTTCCATCAATTTCGTCGGGTGGCCGGTTTGCTTGGACAACCCTAATATACACACACACATACACACAACATGAAATTATCAATTCAAAGGAGTGTTACTATTATGTATAAAATAATGATTTAATATATGGATTTCAAACCCAAATAATAGTAATAATAAATTAATAATAATAATACTTTTTTTTAAAGAATAAATAAACATTAACATGTACCATTGTACCTAGATAATGGGGAAAAAAAATAAAAACTTATTAAGAAGAAATAAAGTTAATAAGTCTGATACTCACTTGTACTTTTTTTTTTTTTTTTACTATACTTTTTTTCATTTCCGAAAGCTAATCACGTGAGCTCACACTAGGGAAAGCAAAATGAAAATTTGAAACTTGAAATAAATAAAAAAGAGGACAGAAAAGCTAATAAAACTAAACTCTAGTCGACAAAAGAAAAGAGTAAAACAACAGTCACCCAGGGGCGGCAATACTTGCTCTTCAGGAGCAATCTCCTAACTTAATAAAAGAAAAATATTTTTATATATAAAATATATTTTTATTAGCTTAATTTACATTTAAAATTTTTGTGTTTACATTTCAGTTAAATGGTAATTTCAAAATTATATAACTTCAAAATTAACTGAAGTCAACCAATGTTATTAATTCCGTTTAGGAACCTGTTTTGGTTTATTTAGTAGAACGGAATATTTTATACTAGCCTATTTTGGTATATCATTTCAGAATGTTTTAGATTCCTATATATATATATATAATTGAAAAAATTGTTAAAAAAGTTAGTCACTTTTTTATTTTATAATAAAATATTTTTAAAAATAGTTTATTAATGCTTATCCTAAGGACATACATTAGTGTGTGTGTGTGTGTGTGTGTGTGTGTGTGTATTAGGGCTGTCTACGGGTCGGGCGGATTAGGTTTGAGATCAACCTGCCACTCAACCAGCTCAGATTGGGTGGAAGAAATGACGACCTGCAACTAACCGACAACCACCGCAGGTTGAGTCGGATCAAGCTTTGGCAGATGACCAATCGATTCGGTTGAACCGACGGAGTAGTGGTGGTGGTAGATCTTCGCTGGATCTTAGCAGAGGAGAGAAAAATTCGGTTGCATTTTGAGTGGATCTAAGCTAAACATTGTCGGATCTAAGCAAATGTCGCTAGATCCGCACCAAACATCGCCAAATCTGAGCAAATCTATGCCAAAAATTGCCAGATTTTAGCAAATCTAATCAAACATCGCTGGATCTAAGTGGATATAAGCGGAGAAAGGCTAAACATGGTCGCATTTGAGAGGTGAAGGGTCTAAAACTCGCTAGATCTGTGTAGAATCTGGTAGATTCATGGGTTCATTTTCCGATCAGGTTGGGTAGCTCGGGTTTTGGTGGAGGACACCCGCCACTAAACCTACTGGAGTTGGTTTCTGAGAGACTGGACCCGTAGCCGACTGACGAAGGGATTAGATCAAGCCACCGTTGGTTGGTTCTGTCGAGTGGCTGATTTGCTTGGATAGCCCTAATATATATATATATTTATATATATGAGATGAGTTTAAGTTACATCTTTTTTAAACCATTGGATTTAAGTAGATCCAACAGTAAAAAAAAGACCCTCGTTAATGCTAATATTCTAATTAATCTCATTTATTATCCCTTATTTAATACATTCTATTCCTATCTCTTACAAAAAAAGGTCTACGTTTCTCTCTCTTTCTCTCTTCCCTCTCCTCTAAATGGCATATCATACTTGTTTATTTTGTAAGTGTATGTGTCAAATGTTATATGTTTTTAGACCCCTTAAAACACAAGTTATTTAACCTAATTATTCAGCCAAATGATAACTTAGATAAATTATTTAGATCTAGGTAAACACATTCAAATCATATCATGTAAATAATGCGGAAATATAAAGAACACACAATATGATAACCCAGGAAAGACAAACTGGTAAAAAACTTGAGGAGGATTTAACCTAGCTATCCTCAAAGTAAAACAGATCCACTATGAAAGAATTGAAGTTTGTACAATAAGGTTTAGACCACTAACATCCTATTGCTACCTCGAGTAGAAAAATTACTACCATGACCATGTGACAGCTCCGAGTCCACGGACTACTTCTTTCCTTGATCTGCAGCAACCACAAGTTCTCTTACTTGTGACTTTGAGACTCCACTCAAAGGTTTTGGATCTTCTTCAAAGTTCTTTATGTAGCAACTGAAACCACCATCAAGTTCTTGATGAAAATCTTGATCTTGATAACTTTATGTGTATGTATGAAGGTAAACACCTCGTAGATCTCACAAAAGATTCAAAACATAACTCAACAAAGACCTTAGAGAGCTTTTGGGTACAAAAACATAGATCTATAAAAGAGACACAAGATGCACTCTAATCTCTCTAAAAAGTCTTGAAAACCCTACCTAAGTTTAGCTTATGATGTCCTTTAAATACTGGAAAAAACTAATCGTGATTTGGGCTTCAAACGGATAAGTTATGGCCTTTTTACGTTTGTTGATTTTTGCTGATCTGCGACTTTCGATCGATTGAGCCTTGCAGAAATTGAATAGTAATTTCCTACAATTACTCGATTCCAAACTTAAATTAAACCAAACTTTGAGCAAGTCTAAATCTAGACTAAATGTTTTGATCATGGTTTGCCAACATATACGAATTGAAGTTCTAATACATTAGTTCCTAAAGTCTTAGAACCTAACAAATGTCACTACATCTCCATAGTATTGATAAGCCATTCTTGATTACGCATCCACCCAAAAAAAAAAAATTAACCATATGGCCAACATCATCACATTGAATTGCATAAAAGAAATTGGAGTTTTGAGCTTGTTGTTTTTTGGCAATAATTAAAGACAACTGTAAGGACCAAAAAGTTGTAACCTAGGTCCACTTAGAATAATGGGTTGTGCCTTTCAAATCTGGCCCAAATCAATAAAATTTGTGAGAGGAGGGAAAGAACAACAATAGTGGGTTCTGCCCGAGGACAGGTACAAGGAAGAATAAGGTTTGTATTCAGAAGCAAATGAGTATCAGGCTCTACATAAGTGCTTCCGAGGAGATTGAGTTTGTATAAAAAGTAGTACTGTTCACTTTCTTCTCTCAATGTTCTTCCTTCTGTTTTTTTTTTTTTTTTTAATTTTTTTTTCGATCCCCTTTCCAATGCTCTCCCCTTTTCTTATATACCTCTACCTCCATCACATCTCCACCATCCATTTCTACCTAACTTCCCTCCTTTTTTGACACTTGTTACCTTTCACATCTGGAGAAAATGGTGGAAGGAGTCTACTTAGCTATGGCTTACACTGTTCAGATCACTTCCTCATCAATGCGGCTAATAAAGCTGTTTTCTAGCATTTAATGCGGATGTAACAGGCCACAACAGGCCAAAAGCTTCCTTACTGCCCATTGACTTCCACTATCTTCAGATCCTAGCTCCTACTTAAAATACTATAGAGTACCATGATTCATTTCTTCTCCTCCTCAGGCGGCTTCCTTCCTTGGGCCCATGGCTTGCAACATTTCCACGTCAATGCTGCGGCCTTTCAACTTCATCCTCGGTCCTCGGGCTAATGCTGCAACCCTTCAACTTCATCCTCGGTCCTCGGGAACCTACAATAGCCTCCTAAAACCTTTGTTATTTGTTTAGAGACAAAAGTGAAGTTTTAGTCTCTCAAGTAAAATACACACGTGCCACATGCGTTCCCACGTATCAACGTCCTTTCATCTGTCATTCGCATGCTCCTGGCACTTCGGAATCCACGATCTCACATTTATAGCGTTAGGCGGTTGCTTGTCTCCCCACATTCTACGGTTTGATCAAGATCGTAGGGTTCTCATTTTCCCTCATGGATGGGCAGGAATTTTGCTGCTCGCTTTTTCACTCCTATAAAAGGAGAACTTAGAGCTGGCTGAGGCTTATTTTGAATATTTTGGTGATCTAAGTTAAAGAACAAAACTCCCGAGGAGTACTCTTTGCGTTCATCAGTAGGTGTGTTGATTTCCCTTGTTTCTTCTTTTTCACAAGTTTCATACTTCACCCCTTGAAAGGCTAGGGCAACCTTTAGGGCACAATATAGGATCCCTTGTTGAAATCCAACACTATGAGGAAGGTGAGTGGTTGGTCTTGAACAGACCTTTTGAGTCTGTGGTCATTCCTATGATCGCCTTTATAGAAGGCGGGATGGAACTTCCTATGGGAAGGGTAACCCGGTATTATCTCATAAACTATAGGTTAATCCCGACCCAATGTTCACCCAACATCTTTAGGATCCTCGGGTGCATAGATGCAATAAACTGTAGAATGGGGACTAACCTTACCTGGCACGATGTAAATTGGGTGTACAATTGTTAGAAAGGGGAGAAAACCAAATATTACATGAAGTGTAGGGTTCCCGCAGTTAGGTTAATCTCCTGCCTGCCTGACTCAAGCAAAGGCATGGACGAGGATTTTCTTCTTGTCTCGAGAGGCTGGCATGATGGAATACACTGCCCTACCCAGGAAGGGAAACCAGGTAAGGTTCTCGAGGACCAGATTGACATTTAGGATTTTTAGTTAACTTTATTCACGAATGAGTTCTTCATTTATTCACTTCACTAACAACTCTTCTTATTTCTTTTTGCAGACGAATACCACACCGCATCAGTTAAGCACTTGGTGAACTTCAAGGACCTAAACAGGATCCTTAGATTAGAAATATTTTTGCATAAGGATGAATAGCTTAGGGCAGCCCACGTCATCCTTGGGTACACGCTATCCACCAAACGGTTCTGAAGTCCAAAGAACATTATTAGAGCCAAGGACCCTCGTTTGGCTCTAATTGACGTGGTAGTACCAAGTTTCTTGCTGACAGAACCTCCTCTTGAGGGGACCCAAGACGCTCAGGTCCTAGTCTAGTTGCCAGACTTATCTATTTGCAAGAACCACCCAACCTATTAGACAATGAGTCTGAGGAGTCCACGTCTGAGTCTGTTCAAGAGGTGGCAGACAAAGACTTTGACGTTTTCTACCGCACAGACGTTCTCGACACATCACAAACCCACACCTTAGTAGAGATGGGTTTCGAGGAGAAAACTTCGGACTTGCTTGCTTTGCTTATAGCCCACGCTGGGGGCTTTTCCCTAGCCGTGGTAATGGTGTCCCAAACACCCACCCCGATAGCCACGCTGATGCTAGGGAGAAGAAGAGAAAAAGGGCCCAGGGAGGCAAGGGTACTGAGGGCACTGAGGAGGGAGAGATCTTGCAGTCCTCCCATCAGCCCCTAGCCAAGGAAGCTTGGACAGGGAAGGGGCAGTCAAAAAAGTCCCAGCTCACCGGTACTTTTAAGGAGGCTAGGGGGGACTAATCGAGGAAGGCGTCTATCTGGAGGCCTATTTTTACTTTAAGTTCAGGCAATCCAGTTATGGATGATGCCAATCTGAAGGATCCCACCAAGGGCAACTCAGGCTTAGTGGCCGAATGTTTGGAAAAAGCCCTATGTCTGCCAAGGGACATGGAGGAGCTAAGATCTTTCAAGAAGCGCGAAGGCTTCCTCGTCCTAAAACAAGATATGGCCAAGGTACATGATTGCTTTCATTTGATTGCATGGCAAAATTCTATCTGTAAAGTATAACACTTATGCATTTGTTCTTTATGCAATTTGTCCAAGTTGCCTTTATGGCTGAGGAATGGGTGGACCATTCCCTGGAAATGGCTAGGGATGCCAAGGCTAAGCAGGAGGTTGTCGAGAGGGCCCACTCGGACACTGATAAGAAGCTAAAGGAAACCATTGCTTAGCTAGTCGAAGTGGAAAAGATTCGCAGAAATTTTGAGTCTACCCTTAAAGGCTATGAAAAGTAGGCAGTTGACGCCTTAGAGGCCTAGAAGAAGGCCAAAAATAAAATGGCCCTGACAGTGGTGGAGCTGAAGCAAGTAAACAAGCAGCTAGAGACTAAGGAGAAGGAGAAAGCTAAGGCCGAGCAAGCAGCATACGATAGCGGCATGACTAAGGCAGTAGAGAGCCTCACTGTCCAGCTCAAGGATGTTGCCCATGCCGTTTACTTAGAGGTGTGGGGCCAAGCTTTGAATGTTGCAGGGGTGGACACCGAATCAGAGCTTCGGGCTCCTGATAAAGTGTACTACCCTCCCACCTTACACCTGGCTCCCACTCCCCCTCAGCCTCCTGTAGATCCAAGTTTCAATTCCCTATTCTTCCTCAGCTTAGCCCAGTGACGCTTCCTCTTCCACCTCGGCCAAGGGCAAAGATAAGAAAAAAGAACTTCCACCTCCAGTGGATGTGTCGGATGTAGACGTCGAAGAGGAAGTAGCTGAGGTGGAGTACTTAAAGAGGAAGAAAAAAGACAAAGAGCTGGAGAAGAAAGGGACCAAGGAAAAGGAGCTAGCAGCCTAGCTTAGTTTTTAGACTAGGAAATACTTAGGTAAATTTCGTAATGGACTGTATAGCTAGTGCCCCCTTTTTCCTTATTTTTGTACCACAACTCTCTTACTTTTAATGGAAAAGTTTGGAGTTAAACTTTTTGTTTATTTAAACACTTGTACATTTCTCTACTGTTTACTTTGTGCAAGTTCTTTTATATGACATGTTAGCTTCCTTTATAATAATCACGCCATGGCAGTTTGCAACTTCATCACCACATAAAGGGTGGGCTAACTTATGAAATTTAAACAAACTATTAATCAACACTTACTTGAAATTGGATTTGGACTTAAGCAAACTTGCTGGTATTACTTCACAAACTTGAGGAAATGCCCACAACCCTTACTATTCAATCATTTCAAGCAAACTTGCTCATGTTAATTTACCCTAGGCTTGTGACCCGAGGAGCCAGAAAAGGCCTAGGTTCTATTTAATACTTAGAATATTTTCTGCAATGTTAATTTACCCTAGGCTTGTGACCCAAGGAGCCGAAAAAGACTTAGGTTCTGTTTAACACTTATAATATTTTCTGCAATGTTAGGAGCCAGAAAAGACCTAGATTCTGTTTAACACTTAGAATATTTTCTGCAATGTTAATTTACCCTAGGCTTGTGACCCGAGGAGCTAAACAAGACCTAGATTCTGTTTAACACTTAGAGAAATTTTTTCAAACCAATTGTCTCTACAAACACATCCATAACAAGATATAACCAAGCAAGATATGAATGGCAACAAAATTTATTAATAATAATAATGTCGTAGATTGTTTACATTCTAAGGGCGAGGGATTACATTTTCATCTAGATCTTCCAAGTAGTAGGCCCTAACACCAACAATGGAAGTGATTCTATATGGCCCTTCCCAGTTGAGACCCAGCTTGCCCCAAGTAGGGTTCTTGGCCGTCCCCACTACTTTCCTCAAGACCAAGTCTTCCGGAGCTAAGGGTCTGGATTTGACTCTCTTATCATACCGTTGCTTAAGTTTTTGTTGGTAGTGAGCCATCTTTACTGTTGCCACCTCTCGTCTTTCCTCAGCCAGATCCAGGCTGTCTAGGAGTAAATGGTGGTTCTTTTCAACATTGAATTGGCCCGCTCTCAGAGTTGGGAATCCAGATTCAATGGGGATTACTACTTCTAACCCATAGGTCATTAAGAAAGGGGTTTCCCCTATTGATCTTCGGGGTGTAGTATGATAGGTCTATAGCACGTGGGGTAGTTTATCCACCCATTTTCCTTTTCAATCATCCAGCCTTTTCTTCAGCCCAGCCACTATAACTTTATTGGTGGCCTCGGCCTGCCCATTCCCCTGAGGGTAAGTAGGTGTAGAATACCCATTCCTAATCCCTAACTCCCCCCAATATCTCCGGAAGGCTTTACTGTCAAATTGAAGATTGTTATTTGAGATTAGTGTGTGAGGAACTCCAAACCTAGTGACAATGTTCCTTCAGATGAATCTCTTAGCATCCACGTCTCTAATATTAGCGAGGGCCTCGGCTTTTGCCCACTTGGTAAAGTAGTCCGTGTCGACGAGGAGCCATCTTTGGTTCCTTATAGCTTGGAGAAAGGGTCCCACTATATCCAAGCCCCACTGAGCGAATGGCCAGGGGCTAGACAAAGGATTCAGAATTCCCCCCAGCTGGTGGATATTTGGGGCATACCTCTGACATTGGTCATACTTTTTTACTTAATCCTGAGAGGTTTTTTGCATGCTAGGCCACCAGTAACCTTGGGTTAGGGCCCTATGTGCTAGAGACCTTCCTCTTGTATGGCTTCCATAAATGCCCTCATGCAATTCTTCCAATAAGGGCTCCACGGCCTCTGGGTGTATGCACAATAAATATGGCCTTGATTAAGAGTGCTTGTACAAATTCTGCTCCTCAGACATCCAATAGCGAGGGGCAACTCTATGTACCTTCTCTTCAAGCAAGGATCCTTGCTTCAAAAAGGTTTCTATAGGGTCTATCCAGCTCAGCCCCATATGCAGGCTGCACACCTCTATTAAAGATGCCCCTGTAAGATTTGATGTGTCCATCTCCTCAATAACAACAACCCGAGGAAGACTTGATTCTAATGAAGTAGCTAACATTGCTAGAGAATCTGCATGAGAGTTCTATCCCCTTAGGATTTGCTTCAAAATAAAACTCTTAAACTGAGCTCGGGCATTCTACACTTTAGCAAGTTACCTTTGCATCCTTTCATCCCGAGCTTCAAAGTCACCATTGACTTGGCTCACGATCAGCCTAGAATCTAAGTACAATTCTACCATTTCTCCTCCCAGCAACTTGACCATAACTATCCCTGCTAGTAAGGCCTCGTACTTGGCCTCATTGTTGGTGGCTGAGAATTCGAGTCGTAATGATTTCTCCATTATCAGCTTCTCAGGGGTTACCAACACAATCCCTACTCCTGCCCCCTTTTAGTTGGAAGCTCCATCCATATAAACTTTCCATGAGGGGGCAACTATGGCCGACGAGACCAATACACTCGTAATTGCACTTTCCTCCTCGGGGATACCCACGGCAAACTCTGCTATAAAGTTTGCTAAAACCTGTCCTTTTATGGCAATCCGAGGCCTGTACTTGACATCATAGGCTCCCAACTTGGTTCCCAATTTAGCAATCCTGCCAATATAATTAGATTTCCTTAGTGGGGCTTGCAAAGGAAGTTGGGTAAGCACCACAATGGTATGAGTTTGGAAGTAATGAGGAAGTTTCCTAGTGGCATGCACAATGGATAGCACTGCCTTTTCCAAAGGAAGATAGCGTGTCTCAACCTCCTGTAGGGATTTGCTAACATAGTAGATGGACCTCTGAATTCCGTCCTGGTTCCTGACTAGAACGAAGCTAACAACGTGTTTGGTGACTACTAGGTATGCATACAACACTTCCTCCTTATCAGGTCGGGAAAGTATCGGTGGATTGGACAAGTACTATTTGAGGTCCTCAAAAGCCGTTACACACTCCTTTGTCTATTGAAAATTGTTAGGACATATGTGATTCACTTGTTAGAAACATATGTCACTATTTTATGTAATTGGCTAATCCTTTGACAAAACGGACTTTACTTGTATTTGGATAGATCTAGGATGTGTTTAATGCTTCAAGAAACCTCGTTTCAAGTTCAAATGTTAAAGCTATGCAAGTCTGTCCAAAATTAAAGTGAAGAAAGTGCTATTCATTAAACCTCAACAGCTAGCCATTTATCGAGCCTTGAAGAACTATTCTAGCCCGTGGCTCGACAGTAGCTCAACAGATAGGCATCAGTTAAGGTTTAGGAAAAACAGAGTTTCAGTTCTATTTTTACTCCAATCCGTGATTGTATGTTTGAGATTTCTTTTCTCACAACCCTAAACATATAAAATGATTATTTTAGGGCCGTCAAAGGTGGAGCAAGTTGAACAAGTGTTGAGCAAAGTTTGTTCAAGCAAATTATGACCGGAGACAGAATTTGTCCTAGTTCATCTATGTTGTGAAGAAGTTGCTATGTTTGTGCATCGTAGGGTTTGTAACTAAGGATCTTCTTGATCTTCATCGTGTGATGAGCTGAAGAACTTTGTAGCCAACAACCTTCTCTAGTTGGTGATTGAAGTCACGTACTGGGATTTACGTAATTGGTTAGTCACGTACTGAGAGCCATGCATTACAAGGAGATATTGTCACTACAGAACAAGTCCAATTGGGTATTGGGGTAAGGGTTCAATTGTAGGTTGGTATAAGGTACTAGGATTCCTTTACTTGTAACAGCTTGTTGTGATAATAGTGGATTCTCGGGAGTGCTGACCTTAAAATCACCTGGTGTGGTTTTTGCCGTGTTGGTTTTCCCCATTCGTAAACAAATTACCGTGTCAATTTATTTTCCGCTGCATACTTAGTTTATTGGTGATTTTTTTGTGCTACCACGCGTTTGCATGTTAATTTGATTAATTAATAAACTTGGCTAATTAATCAATTAATTTATCACAAGGGGTCAATTCGTTTTTGGCCTATAAAAAATCCTTCCATTTATGAAGCAGCTAGAACAAAGGACGACACCTGTCTGCGGACCGAGAGATGAACTTGTTTAAGGCTGCTGTCATCCTAGTCAACCTCTGCACGTCCTTAGGATTCTAAGGAGGGTGCAAACTGTTTATAGCCCTAATTTGTTCTGGATTGACTTCGATTTTGCGGTGAGTAATCATGTACCCTAGGAATTTTCCCGAGCTGACCCCAAAAGAACACTTAGATGCGTTGAGGCATAGTTTATGTTCTCTCAACACTGAGAAAGTTTCTCCCAAATCAGCCAGATGCTCCTCTACCTTCTTGCTCTTAACTACCATATCATCAATGTATGCTTCCATGTTCCATGTTCCTCCCAATCTGCCTTTCAAACATCCGTGTCACCATTCTCTGATAAGTGGATCCTGCATTTTTAAGGTCGAAAGGTATCACACAATAATGATAGTTCCTGTTGGGGGCACAAAAGGCCGTCTTCTCCTGGTCGGACGGTGACAGTGGTATCTAATGGTAGCCCTGAAATTTTCCCTGAGTAATCATGTACCCTAGGAATTTTCCCGAGCTGACCCCAAAAGAACACTTAGATGCGTTGAGGCATAGTTTATGTTCTCTCAACACTGAGAAAGTTTCTCCCAAATCAGCCAGATGCTCCTCTACTTTCTTGCTCTTAACTACCATATCATCAATGTATGCTTCCATGTTCCATGTTCCTCCCAATCTGCCTTTCAAACATCTGTGTTACCATTCTCTGATAAGTGGATCCTGCATTTTTAAGGTCGAAAGGTATCACACAATAATGATAGTTCCTGTTGGGGGCACAAAAGGCCGTCTTCTCCTGGTCGGACGGTGACAGTGGTATCTAATGGTAGCCCTGAAAGGCGTCTAGGAAACTCATCCGAGGATGTCCCATCATGGCGTCCACTAGTTGGTTAATTCTAGGAATGGGGAAGGGGTCTTTTAGGCAGGCTTTGTTCAGATCTGTAAAATCCACGCACACTTGCCATTTCCCGTTTTTTTTCTTAACCACTATCGTGTCGGCCAGCCACTCAGGGTAGAAGATTTCCTTAATAGCTTCGGCCTACTTCAACTTGTTCACCTCTGTCCTAACTGCCTTGGCGTGGTCTTTGGATGATCACCAAGGAGGTTGCTTAGGTGGCACAGCCTCATGATTTATGTTCAACTAGTGACATGCCAACCCGGGGTCAATTCCTGGAACGTCATACGCATTTCACGCAAAAACATCAGGGTTTGCCTTTAGGAACTTCACCAATTCTGCCTTTTCCATGGGCGGCAACTGTGAGCCTACTTGGAAATATTGCTCTTAGTCTAGCCCTATTATCACCTTTTCTAACTCCTCAGATGATTCTCCTAATGTCTCGGTCTGCTACCCCCTTGTAGGCCCTTTTAATTGCTATGTGATTGAATCCTTAGTCACTGCGGCAGGTCCTGAAGCCCGTTACGTTATTGCTGATACCAGACACTGCCCAGCCATGGCCTGATCACCTACCAACTCTCCCACTCTCCCCTGAGTAGGGTACTTGACCTTTAGATGTAATGTTGAGGGCACTGTGCCCACGATGTGAAGCTAGGGTCTACCCAGGATAGCTGTGTATGGGGAGAATGCTTCTACCACAATGAAATTAACCTGGACCTCCACATCACCAACCTGTACGGGAAGTTTTATCATTCCTAGAAGGACCACCATTTTACCATCAAAACCCATCAGCGAAGAATCATACGTATCTAGGTCCTCAGGCCTTAAGTTTAGCCCTCGATACAAATCTGGGTACCTTATTTTTGCTCCGCTTCCCTGGTCAACCAGTACTCTCCTCACATCATAACCCCCAATCCTAACAGTAACCACTAGGGCGTCATCACGAGGTTGGAGGATTCCCTGCTTGTCCTTCTCGGAAAAACTTAAGCTAGGGGAGACTATCACCCTTGCCCTTTTGGGAGTCTGATTTCTGGCTTCTAGGTTAAAACCCCCCCACCACGAACATGACTTTAGAACTTGCCCCGACATCACCCCCTGGCCTAACCAAGATCACATTAATAGTGCCCAATGCTGGCTGAGGAGCGTCGTTTCTGTGCATTTCATTTCCTGAGTGTCCGACCTATTCCATAGGCTGATGTAGGAAATAACTGAGTTTCCCTGCCATCGCCAACTGATTGAGGCGATTGTGCAAGGTCCTACAGTCCTCCATGGTGTGTCCTCTATCCTGATGGTAATGATAGTACAGGTTTGGGTTTCTCTTGGAGGCATCCCTACCCATCTTGTTGGGTCACTTGAAAAGTGGCTCGCTTTTTATCTTTTCTAGTATCTGGTACACTGGCTCCTTAAACAATGAATTGACCAGTTGAACCCTTGCGGATGCCGTATGACTAGGGAAATCTCTTCGGGGCCGAACACTATGGTACCCTCCTCCCTGAGGATCCCTCTTTTCTGTGAACACTTTAGCTTTTCATTTTCCCTGCATTTGATCCTTTTCTAACCTCTTGTACTTGTCTATGCGATCCATAAGTTGGCGCATGTTCAAGGCAGACTTCATTGTTAATGACTTCCTCAACTCATACTCAGTTGGGAGGCCAACCTTGAAAGTCCTCATTGCCACATCCTCAAAATCTCTATCTACTTCATTGTACATTTCCTAATACCGGTCCGAGTAAGTCTTAAGGGTCTCCCCCTCCCTTATGGCCCCATCTTCTGCTTAAAATGGCTGACATGCTCCACAGGATTAGTCCTTCCATTATATATTGTGAACGTTAGCTGGGAAAACCAATGAGGGAGCCTAGCCTTATTAATCCTCCTAACAAAAGGGTACTTAGAAATCTGCTGCAAGGCTTTACTCATAGCATCATTTCCCTTAGTGTGATGAGAAGGCCCATTTTCACGTTTGTTGTTACCTTTCTCCAACTTGTCTTGACGTGAGGCAGTTGACTAGGACTCACTAGGTGGAGTTCTAGACCTACGCCGGTATAAGCAATCACGGCTCCCCCTTGAGCCCTCACTTGATAGGGAAGATGGGCTCCTCCTATCACACCTCTTACGCCTTAACTTCCTGCGCAAACAATCAACTTCCTGTTGCAACTTTAATGTCTCCTGATTATGTGAAACATGACTCCTGGACTTGGAATGACTCCACTCAGTACATTCAGTGTGATGAGATTCCACCACAACACTTGGGGTATCTTACCTATCTCTCCTACGTTCCAAATTAACAAACTGGTTTTCCCTCTTGGAGCTTATTGACTCCTCCCTATCTTGGCCTACATTAGGCATAAGTACTTAAGACAGATTCTTCATAACTTGTTGTTCCCACAGATGGCACCAATTTTAAGGTCCAAAAAGTTTGTAGCTTAGGCCCACTTAGAATAATGGGTTGTGCCTTTCAAATCTGGCCCAAGTCAATAAAATTTGTGAGAGGAGGGAAAGAAAAATAACAGTGGGCTTTGCCTGAGGACAACTACAAGGAAGAATAAGGTTTGTATTTAGAAGCAAATGAGTATTAGGCTCTACACAAGTGCTCCCGAGGAGACTGAGTTTGTATAAAAAGTAGTATTGTTCACTTTCTTCTCTCAATGTTCTTCCTTCTGTTATTTTTTTATTTTATTTTTTTTTTCCAATGCTCTCCCCTTTCCTTATATATATCTACCTCCATCACATCTCCACCATCCATTTCTACCTAACCTCTCACCTTTTTTGACATTTTTTACCTTTCACATCAGAAGAAGATGGTGGAAGGAGTTCGCTTAGCTGTGGCTTACACTGTTCAGGTCACTTGCTCATCAATGTGGCTGATAAAGTTATTGTCTAGCATTTAATGCAGATGCAACAGGTTACACCAGGCCAAAAGCTTCCCTACTGCCCACAGACTTCTACTCTCTTCAGATCCTAACTCCCACTTAGAATACCATAGAGTACCATGATTCATTTCTTCTCCTCCTCGGTGGCTTCCTTCCTTGGGCCCATGGCTTGCAGCATTTCCACGTTAATGCTGCAAACTTTCAACTTCATCCTCGATCCTTGGGCCAATGCTGCGACCCTTCAACTTCATCCTCGGTCCTCAAGCACCCACAACAACTGAGGCATCTCTAGCATCTAGATTTTTTCCCCTAACATCTCTCAAGTGATTCCAACAATCTCTACTTGTAAATGTCTGGTCACCAACATTGAACATCATGGCAACTTTTCCTGTTGGAAGACCTTCTTCACCAAATTTTTCAACAAGACGCTCAGTAGGAGTAGACATTTTTGTGTGGCATTGGAGGTATGACACACTTTCTGGACTAATTATACCATGATTGTGGTTGTTGTCAAATCCCTTCACAACCCATTTCTGCAACTTTTTATTCTTTATGACCCTGAGCATTACTTTGCATCCAGTTCTAAGACTTAAGCAACTTCAATGGTCCTTTTTTTCATCATCTCTACTCTCTCTACTATCAAATGTATTTTTTTGTTTTGCGTTGCCCCTCACTACAACATACATAAATACGCGTGTTACATTATCACTTTTGGGTGCTTTTTTATTTGTACGTATACAGATTCCAAAACCTTCTTTTTTGGCAAATTCTTTGAAAAAAGTTTCAACTCCATCAAGGGAGTCGAATTGCATTCTAATATATGGTTGGGATTTTAACTCACAATCACCAAAATCTTCAAGTGGTAACTCTTGCTATGATAGTCCTGCACAACCCAAATTTAAGAGAATATATATCAGGTATAATGCACAAAAAGTTGGTTTTTTGGGAGGTTGTAGACCAATCATTGGTTTAGATGGGTGCCACCTGAAAGGGAGATTTGGGGGGCAAATACTTTCTGCCATAGCTAGAGATACAAATGATAACATTTTCCCAGTTGCATTTGCTTTGTTTAGCAAGAGAACAAAGATTCATGGGTGTGGTTTTTGCAACAGTTTTCAGATGACATTGGGAATCCAGAGCAACTTAATCTGGTTTTCATCACTAATAGACAAAATGTATGACCTACAATTGTACTAACATAGTTAACCCACATATTTAAAGTTCAATAATACATGCCTCAGTTCATTTCAACATGTTTAACTAACATATTTACTTGATTTGTTTTGTATATGAATTAGGGCCTTATACCTGCAATTGAGATGTTGTTCCCAACTTGTAAGCATAGGTATTGTGTGAAGCATATCTATAATAATTTTAAAGTGGATCATAAGGGCTTGGAGTTGAAGGATGCACTGTGGAGATGTGTTGAAGCCATAACAATCAGGGAGTTTGAGAGAAAAATGCAGGAACTGAAGGATTTGGATGTCAAGGCATGAGAGTATCTTGCTGACATCAACCCTGCACAATGGTCTAAGTCTCACTTTAGTAGTAGAGCTTTGTGTGACTATTTAGATAATAACTTGAGTGAGTCTTTTAATGCCATGATCTTAGAAGCTAGGGATAAGCCAATTTTAGCAATGTTGGAGTGGATCAGAGTTAGGCTCATGACCAAACAATACAAAAAGATGAAAGGTATAACAAAATACACTGGAAAGGTGTGTCCTAATATTCAAGACGAATTATAGAAGTTAAAACATGAATCTATACCCTTCAATGCTACTCCAGCAGGCAACTTCATGTATGAGGTTGATAATGGTCATGACAGACATGTGGTTGACTTGGTTAGGAAAGCATGCAGTTGTAGGAATTGGGATTTGACAAAACTTCCTTGCAAACATGGGATCTCTACTATTGTTAAGAACCTGGAGAAAGTGAAGGACTATGTGCATCCTTGTTACTTGAAAGAGACATTTGTTGAAACTTACAAAGAGATAATATAGCCAATGCCTGGCCAGTCTGAGTGGGTTGAAACTAACTAACTTGCTTCTATAGCTCCTCCTGTGTATAAACCACCTAGTAGACCACCAAAGCAAAGAAAAAGAGATTTTGAAGAGCCAAGGAACCCTTATAGAGTTTCTAGGATGAACAAGACAAGGCAGTAAATCTACAAAAACAAACAATAGATTCGCATCTTAAACTGCATCTTAGCCACCAAGTACTAGATCTCAGCCTGCATACAAAGCTTTTGGTCAAACTACATCTCAACTTGCACCAAATAATAGATCTGAGGCAGCAACTCAACCTCCAACTACATCTAGGGCCAACTGGTTCTCTTCATCCTCACAATCGAGCTTCCATACCCCTAGAGAGACATGGGATTCTTTACCATCTCAGGCACCTCTGCTTTCTTCTATTTTGTTTTTTTTTTTTTTTTTCCTCTTACTTGCAATTGTTGGACCATCTTGCTAACTGCTGGATTTTGGTTATGCAGCCAAGTGCATCTGTGAGCACTAGTGGTGTACCAAGTCAAGGAAGTGGTGGTGGTGGTGCTAGGGGGTTTAAAGGCAGAAAGTTTGGTATATCAAGGCCAACAAAGTTTCAACTAGTTGATGGAAAGGGCAAGAAGGCAGCTAGCAAGGGCACCAAAAGCAAGAAATAAAGATGGAAGATGTTAAAGTTTCAATCACTTTTTTTTTGTTATAGTTCCCACGCTTAATGTAACTAGTATTTGCTTAAGCATGGTCAAGTGTCAAAAACAATATTGGCAATTTTGGTTGGAAGATGTGTATGTCTGATGTGTGGTGGACTAGTAGTTGGGTTTTGGTTGGAAGATGTGTAAAGTCACAGGATGTGCCAAAAACAATATTGGCAATTTTGTATGCATGTGACATAAAGTCACAATGACTGTCTTCACTTTTATTAAAGTTAATGTGCATTGACACAGGATAAAGTATTTTGTTGTGTTGTGCTTGTCTTTGCTTTTGGTGGATTTACACAGGATTATGTGTTTTGCTTGTCTTATGCTTTTGGTGGATTTACACAGGTGTATGTATTCACATAACAAATCATGTGTATGTGTAAAACATGTTCCATTTATGAATAGGTGTAGCATAGAACCAAAATGAATATATATTAATCTACTTTGTGGCAATATATATGGATCCATTTATGGGTAGGAAATCAACATGTTCCATTTATGAGCGGGTGTGCATTGACACAACAAACATGTTCCATGTTCCATATATTAATCTTGCATTGACATAAGTGTTTGTATTGAACCAAAATGAATATATAATAACATGTTCCATTCATGTTATTAACATTTCCACATAACACTTTGTGCCAATATAAATCAATCCCAGAATGAAGTAAAAAAAAAAAAAATTTATACTAAAGAATATTTGCACAAAAACAAAACTTTCCATTTCAGGATATAGATACAATAATCAGGGACTTTGTATTTCAATTACCCAATCACATTTCAACATCCCCCCAAGCATCATGGCAGATTAAGGTTCCTCTCCCTTACATTGTTGTTCACTGAAGCAAAACACAACAACAACATTACAAAAATGAAAAATAACCATGACAAAACTGGTGCCACCTTGTACAATCTCTCACTCTCTCTAACCCTCTTAAGGTTCTCTCTAGCTTCTACATAAAGCTCATAAGTTTCTCTTTCCCTCCGGTTAGATCTTTCTTTCATTTCCTTAGTTGTCATTTCCCTCTAATTTGCAAGTTGCAGTTCATTCTCAAGCGTACTTATCCTTTCATAGTCACTCTTACAAGTTTCGTTATCCACCCACTAAAAGAATCCATATTTGGGACCAACCTGATCATTACAATTATAATAATTAATTTCACAGTTCACAATTAATCACAACTAATAATTCAATTCAATTCAAATACAACAATATAATTGTTTCTTACATTAAATTGACTACAACCGAGGAATCTTCTCATGGGTACATAAATGACCATCTTCGGTACTGTAGAAACCACTAGTTGTAGAACCATTGTTAGTTGATGAAGACATAGCAAAAATTTGTTACAAGCTTATAGACCAACAAATCTGTTACAAGTGGCATAGTTCAAATTTTCAACATGTGTGACCGCATAAATCATTGTTACCACTTATCAAATTAAGTAAGATAAACTCACATTAAAATCCTGCATTAATGCATTGCAAACAAGCACCTTTGTAAGAAACACCAAAATTCCAAGAAAGAAGCAATCAGAGATTGACAATTTGACCACTTAGTGTTGCCATCTGGCTTTAATTTGTGGTTTTGTATGTGTAATATTTTGTGGACTGATAGCTTTCACCAATGTAGATTACCAAGCTTTAAGAAGTCTATCTACATTTTCATGACTCCTGAATTTGTCAGTTTGTTATTCTACTCTTTATCAGTAATGCTACAATATAAGCTGTTTCAAATGTTAGTTAATTGTGACAAACTTTCTTTTGTAACAGTTGATGGATATCAATGAAAGTCCTGTTTATGTTCTTCTCAATCCCTCAATTAATCATGTTCAAAAGGATCTTTCAGTCACTATTTATGAAAGTGATATGTGACCTGCATCATTACCTCTTAGAAGGAAGGATAATCCCAACTAAAATAGCAAAGGTATTATCTTTAACTAAAACAAGTTCCCTTACCGTACAAGTACAAGATAAAGATACCTAGGGTCATGCAACCCCACATTGATGAAGGAAGGGTCTAGCAAAAAAAAAAAAAAAAAAACATAGATTTGCATTTAAATTGTCCTTGCAACAACTCAATTTCAAAAACAATTTTTTAAAACCCTAGGTTTCAAAAAATCAAATGATCAGAGCATATGAAAGTAAAAAACCAAAACTTGAAGCTCACCCAAGCAACAGATGAACCCAGAATCAGGAGAAAACAAACAAATCAAATACAAAAAATCAAAAATATAATTATTGCACGATGAACTCATCCAAGCAACAGATGAACCCAGAATCAAAGCTCCTTCTTCCTCGGGTTACTTGCAAGATCAAAGCCCAGATGGTTCTTGGTCTAGAGTCTCAAGCACTTTGCATTGCAGCATCTGGATCTTCGTTTGGTGAGCAAGTTGGGTTAGACGGGAGTGAGTTTTCGGAGTGAGGAGTGTTTTAATCTGTTTGGGCTTTTGTTTTTGACATGTTATGTGTTAGAGTAACGGCTAAAGGAGAGGTGAGTTATGGCACAGTAACGGTGGGAATCACAGGTGGTAAAGTGTCAAATTAGAGGCAAACCACAGGTGGGTAAAGTGTAATCATCCCTTCTTTTTTTTTTCTTAAAAAACATTATGGCTGTCTAATTTCTTTAGATTTTTTTATATATAATTTTAGTGTTGTATTTTTTTGATGGGTACGTACGTGTTTTTTTTTTTTTTGGTAGTAATGGGTATTTGTTGTTGATTACTTGTTAGTCTGTTACCGTGTTGTTGCCTTAATGCAAAATGATAAGGTTAGTTTAAATTAAATGTCATATATATTATGTTATAAAATGGTTTTGTTTATTGTACATTTATGTATTTATATTTGGTTTAGAGCTTGCTTAATTGTTTGCGTTTATCTCACTAAGTTTACACCATTAGTTAAAGTGTGAATAATCTATGAGCAAAAAATCCGCAATTTATGCATATTTTAAAAGAAAAGATATTCAAAGATTTGGAAATTGTAATTCAATCATTTATGATTTATCTCAAATTCTAAAATTCTAAAATGTTAAACCGCCTAAAGGATAAAAAATGTGATTCTAAGCAAATAGATATAATTTCCTTAGACTTATCCTAAATTTCGACAATATGGACAATTTTGAGTGAATGTTTAACTATGTATATAATTTTTTTTTTTTCCTTTTACTTAAGAATTATATTATATTTAGCTTGGCCCCCCTAGGAAAATTCCTAACTCCACCACTGATCTGGAGTAAAACTTCATTACTATGATGGAGTCTCTTTCACTGAGGTGGGTGAAAAGTAAGGTTGGTAAGAATATTTTTTGTTTATTGTTTCCTAAATTTTAATTCTAATATGTCTTGAATATTTAATTTTGGGTCTTTATTTTGCTGATAATACAATTCAGTAGTAGAGATTCACGTTAAGATCTTAAATCCTAGAGAACGTCCCCAAATGTTGTTTAGGAGGATATTGCCATGTGTTAGAAAATTGCTTCAGAACTACCCCTTTTTTGAAGTTGTTGGGTTAAAATGAATTGACCCCTTGTAATTAATTAATTAATTACCCAAGTTAATTAATTAGATCAAATTTCATGCAATAGCGTGGCAGCACAAACAAATCACCAAATTATATAAATACAGCGAAAAATAAAATTAACATAGGTGATTTATTTACAAATGGGGAAAACCACTGAGGCAAAACTCCATCAGGTGATTTTAAGGTCACCACTTCCAAAAATCCACTATTATCAATCACAAGCGGTTTCAAGTATAAGGAATCTTACCAAACCTTTTGGCCTATCCCGAAATATTAACCTATAGCTGAACCCTTACACCAATACCCAATTGGACTTGTATTGTAGCGGTAATCTTTCTGTTCAATGCACAAATCTTAGTACGTGACTAACCAATGATGCACGGATCCTAGTACGTGACTAACTCCAGCAACTTGAAGAGGTTGTTGGCTACAAAGTTCTTCAATTCATCAACAATGAAGATCAAGAAGCTCCTTGGTCACAAAATCCTTTGTGTGAAGACGCAGTAACTTCTTCAGAGAGAATAATGAACTAGGGCACTTTCTGCATGCGCGACGGCCTTTAAAATAAGCCTTATATATGTCTAGGGTTGTGAAAAAATAAACCCTACACAAATATTTTAGCATGGGCCAAAAATAATATCTAGAAATTCTAATTTCGTAAGTCTCGACAGAAACAACTTCTGTCGAGCTTCTATCGAGCTTCAACATTAAATCTCGATAGAAGTCTTTTTGTCGAGATTGCTGTCAAACTTTAATGAACAGCTCTTCTTCACATGTTTCTTGGTTAGATCTTCATGGCTTTAACACTTGTTTCTTGAAGTACTAAAATCATCCTAGATCTAACTAATTATAAGTAAAATGCATTTTGTCAAAAGATTAACCAATTACATAAAAAATGTCCCTAACAATCTCCCCCTTTGGCAATCTATGACAAAGCCACAACAAAACAAATAATCATGAGAGAAGTCTTAAATCACTAAACTCATAACCACTTGTTATATTACAAAATAAATCTATCCTTACTACAAACTCTTGAAAAACTTTGCAAGAAAAGAGTTCATGGCAAAATAGACTTTCACAACCTGTCTTTCTGAAACACATAAACAAAACTCATCAAGGCATCATGTGTGAACAGAAATTAAGATTGCATACATAAAGAAACATGTGTATAAAGATAGAAAACAAACAACACATGTAGAGGTAGGTGAAGAAAAACATACATCATCATCATATATGAAAGATAAAGTACAATGTATGTAAATAAAATAGTCACATGACCAGTATACAAGAGACTAATGTAAAAAAAAAAAAAAAAAAAAAAACATATAAACCTCAATATATCCCTCAAAACTATATACACTCCCCCTATAAAAAAATTTCATATACTAACTCTCCCCCTTAAGTACAAGACTACTTTCAAATTCAAAACTACTCCCCATTTTTGTCACGAATGACAAAGGGTAAGTTACTAAGAGGTCATCATCTTGTCATCAATGGGAGAGCCAGCATCATCCTCATCATCTACAGAAGAAGAGGCCGTAGGATGCTCTGGAGAGGGTGAAGGAGCAAAACCAACCATTCGAACCTATTTGCGGGCATTGCGACTAACTCGGGTGTTCATCTGACACATCTCATCTGTGAGATAGTCAAGACGACCACCAAAGTCAGCCTCCATCTGTTGAAGCTGCACCATGATGGCCTCGAGGGTCACATCACCAGCTGTGGAGGTAGAAGGAGTCGAGGAAGAGGGTGGAACAGCAAAGGCTACAGGATCAATCGTCTCCACTCGTGGCCACTTCGGTTGAAACTGGGCCTCACTTTGCCGGATTGAACTAGCACTGATGGCACCCATAATGGTGAAAAGAGGAGAGAGAGGAATAGGAATGAAGAAGTGTTGAAGGATCTGCATGAAAGTTGAAGGAAAAATGAGCTTATTACGAGTTGCGATATCCAAATACACATCTAGAATAGATGTGATGAAGTGGGAGGGAAAATCAATGGTGAGAACCTCCATCAAAGAAAAAAGAAAACGAGTATGAGGCTTGGTGATGGAGTTATAGTGTGAAAGTGGTGTGAGAGTGAATCTCGGGCCTTTTACAAAACCCGAGCATGGAGTGTTTAGCTTACCACCCATATGAAAGAAGTCTCACAAAAGTGAGAGATAAGCTCGTCTTTGGAAATAGTCCAAAGATGATCATAGTTAGGTTGTCAAGATGCATTACCCTAGGGACATGTAGTACCTCGAATATAAGATTCAGAGTAACTACAATACGTATACCTCTAAATGTAGTAACAAACTAAGGCATAGAGGTATCGATACCATGTATGTTGGGAGTAAAACTCTTGTATAAACATGGCGGGACATCTCGAGGGTTTCTCAAGTAGAGAAGCCCAATCCCGAGTCCGAACGACTTCGGGGAGAGGAGTGTCAACAAAATCTGACAAAGTGACCTGGCATTTCGGATGAACGCCATGGGCCTAGAAGTTCTTAGAGAAGTCCTTCTTGGCCTTTTCATCACGAAACCAGATGTGAGATGGAATAGAAGATGATGACTTGGAACCTTGAAGGGGGTTCCGAGCCAGAGTAGATTTGCGTTGTTTGGGTGCCATAACGCAGTCTATCCGAGAGAGAGAGAGAGAGAGAGAGAGAGAGAGAGAGAGAGAGAGAGCAAAAGGAAACACAACACATGCTTAGAATAGGAAATAAAATAAAGAATGTATGCATGAAGAATGCATGAACATGTGACGTGCATAAATTAAAAGCATCATGGGTAAAACCCAATCCAAACCTAACAGCACTCAACAACAATAAACAATCACACACATCTAAAATGCATGGAACATAGTTATAATGCAATGAGGATGCAATGCATGATCATATAAGATCAGATTCACAAAACCCAACCTATATATTTCACAAAAATCTCATAAACCCAAAAATTTTCAAAAACCCCTCAAAACTTAGGTAAAAAATGCATTAAATGCATGAAAAGAAGTGAGTGAGAACACATACCAAGAGATTGAGGCTTGAACAAAGCCGAATCTTGAGCGGGTAGAGTGATTTGAGTGAAAGAAGTTTGGGTTAAGAAAGAAAGAGATCTATCGAGAAAGAAAGGAGAGAATGATATCTGAAACCGTGTCTCATCCTTAAATAGAAAATGCAGCTTGATGGATGAAGATTTCTATCAAGAATCTGTCAGGCACTAAATCTCGACAGAAGAGAATCTATCGAGGATCTATTGAGAATCTGTCAACGGCTAAAGGATGGTCTCGATGGATCGAGGATTTGTCGAGAATCTATTAAGCAGACAAAGAGCACAAGAAATTTGACTCGATGGATCAAAGAAGCTGTCGAGAAGCTATCAAGAAGAAACCCAGAAATCTCGATGGATCGAGAATCTGTCGAGACCTGAAGAAGAAAGCTTAATAGAAAGGAATCTGTCGAGAAGCTGTCGAGCTTGAAGAAAGAAGGTTTTTCAAGAAGGGAAAAACACATAGAGATCAATGCAACATACAAGCTACTTAAACAAACATCCAAGTCACATATTAAGCTCTCAAAACATCTCTCAACATATAAGCATAGCATCCATAGATCCAAAAACACACACACACACACACATACTAAACAAGTCTAACCAATTTTATATTTCAAAAATAAGTTAAGACAATTTAGTGAGCATATATTAACACATGTATTCCTTGTGATGGCCAAATCACATTAACCTACACATGTATCAAAAGTAGTAAAGAGTTTGTGTGTTGTGTGTGAAACATAGCAAGAGTGCATAAGTGTCTCATATTATGAAGATTTGAGATATGAGAAAATCAAATGCACTCACACACAATCATAACTGCTTGATGAGGACTATCACCTTCGAGGTACATCCTATAACTCCCACATCTCCTAGAAACACGCTTGCAACCATATTAAAAGCATTTTGGTCTTTTTGCTTTTATTCTTTGCATATTTTTCTTTTTGAGCATAGCATGCATGGGCATATAAGAGAGAGAAAATAAAATACCCAATTATGTATTTTTAACATCCCAATTTTGCTGTGCCAAAGCACACAGATGTTATAAATGATTGGTGGGTTTTAGTGGTGAGATGGTTATTTATGTCTTTCTCTTAGGATTTTCTAGTCCTTCCCGTCAAAAAGAGTAATATAAGTATGAGATATAAGAGACAATCTTAATTGTAATCATCACAAACATGAGCCACAAATGCTCACTTGCTTAGTTGTGCATTGAGATGCTTATCTAAACTACAAGAGATACAAAGTTTAGAAGACTTTGCTTCAATGTCCATCTAGTGTACACAAGTACCAATATACACAAACACACATTATTTTTGTATTTTTCTGATTTTTTCAATTTTTTTTTTATTTTTATGAAAAAAAAAAACTAAAGACAAACAAACAAAAACATGAAGAAACACACAAAGCATAGAACTAGATTGACTCAAAAACAAGAAAGCAAAACAATTAAGTAATGCAAAAACATAAAGGGAGAGAGAGAGAGAGAAAAAAAGTGACTGAATCACTTTGAGCCTTTTTCTTTCCACACTTTGGAATTTGAGGAAGATCCTTTCCATTAGTTGAACCTCTGATCAGAAGGTGAAGGGAAAGAATTGAAATAGTTCAAGTTCGAAAGGAACATGAGGCCTTGAGAAGATCTCCAAGAGGACCCAAAAATGGTGGAATTTGACCTTGACCACCAGATGATAACACATTATTGCTCTATTGAGTGGCTAACCACTTATAGCAATTTGGACGAGTGTGTCCTAAAGCTCCACAATGATGACAGAAATGAGGCTTCTTTCATTGGGACTTCTTATTTTTAGCCTTATTGCTCTTAGTGTTTCTAGTTTCTTTCTTCTCTTTCTTAGGGGGTGCTCCTAGAATATATTTGCCTTTGTCTAGATTGTTCTCACTAGCTATCTCAGTTTCAGTTTCATTTTCTCAAGATTTTCATTATTAGCAGGTGAGACAAAAACAGTCCTACTAGAAGAGGGAATATGAGAAGAGTTAGAGAGTTCATACCCTAAGCCAATTCTGTCAGAAATTGATCTTTGGAGGTTTACCATTTCATCCAGCTTTGCACTGGAAGTCCTCTCCAATTGAGCTTGAACTTGGAATAATTATGCTTCAAGCTTCTTGGTTCATTTAGCCAAGAAGTTGTTCTCAAACTCAGTGCTCTAATGGTTTGATTGGCTTCATCAACCTTGGTGGCCAGCCTATACAATTTCTTATGCTTTTCAAAAACCTTGTACAATTTTGCATAGGCTGTATGGATATCATCTTGTTCATCCATTTTCTGAAACTTAGATTCCACCAAGTCCTCTTCTTCATCCATGGCTTTTATGATCCCCTTAGTAGGATTCACTGTGGCAGTGAAAGCACTCAAGATTCCCTTGTCATCATTGTCATCTGACTCAGTCTCAAGCTCAGTATTAGTCAAGGTAGCAATAAGAGCCTTGTTTTTCCCAATCGACTTGAGATATGTTGGACATTCTTGTTTCATGTGTCCAAAACCATGACATCCGAAGCATTTTAGTCCGGAAGGAGCAGTATACTGACCGCCATCCTTAGTATCCTTCTTCCCTCTGTCTTGACTTTTGAATTGTGAAAAACTGGATTGCTTACGGTCCTTATCAAAACCTTTCACATTGGCATTCTTCATGAACTTCTTGAATTGCCTAGTGATGTAGGACTTCATCTTGGAATCTTCATCATCTGAAGACTCATCAGTCTCATTACTTTTGGCCTTCAGTGCCATATTCTTACTTTTGGTTCCTTTCCCAAGTCTAGTCAAACCCAATTCATAGGTTTGCAATTTACCAATCAACTCTATCAAAAGAATGGTGTCAATGTCCTTTAATTCTTCAATAGCTGTTATCTTGCCATGAAATCTCTCAGAGAGAGATCTGGACACCTTTCTCACAATTTTGGGCTCAGGAATATGATCACCACGATTGAATGCTGAGTTTACTATGTCCTTCAACTTAGCATAGAACTCATCAAACATCTCATCCTCCTCCGTCTTTATCTCCTCAAAGCTAGTCATGAGCCTTTGGAGCTTTGAATCCTTGATAGCCTTAGTCCCTTCATAGGTTGTCTAGAGGATGGTCCATGCTTTGTTTGCAGTTTCAGTTGAAGATATTTTCTTGAACTCCTCATTGGTCACTGCACTGAAAGGCATTTAATGCTTTGCTGTTAAAGTTTGCCGCTTTGATCTTGGCCTCATCCAATCAGTCGACGCTTCCTTTGGCTTCACCCAGCCAATCTCCACAGCTTGCCAGACCTTCTTCTCTAAAGACTGCAAGAAATCTCTCATGCATACTTTCCAGTATACATCGTTTGTGCCATTAAATAAATGAGGTATAATAAGAGACTATCCTCTATCCATGACAAACAGGGGTTAATGGATCACACAACAAAGATTAAAACCTAATTAGAGTGTAATTGCTCTGATACCACTTGTTGGGTTAAAATGAATTGACCCATTGCAATTAATTAATTACCCAAGTTAATTAATTAAATCAAATTTCATGCAATAGCATGGCAGCTCAAAAAATCACTAAATTATCTACATGCAGTGAAAAATAAAATTGACACAGGTGATTTGTTTACGAATGGGGAAAACCACCTAGGCAAAACCTCACCGGATGATTTTAAGGTCACCACTCCCAAAAATCCACTATTATCAATCACAAGTGGTTACAAGTATAAAGAATCTTACCAAACCCTTTGGTCTATCCCGAAATACCAATCTATAGTTGAACCCTTACCTCAATACCCAATTGGACTTGTATTGTAGCGGCAATCTTTCTGTTCAATGCACGAATCCCAGTACATGACTAACTAATGATGCACAGATCCCAATACATGACTAACTTCAGCAACTTGAAGAGGTTGTTGGCTACAAAGTTCTTCAATTCATCAACAATGAAGATCAGGAAGTTCCTTGGTCACAAAACCCTTGGTGTAAAGACACAGTAGCTTCTTCAAAGAGAATAATGAATTAGGGCACTTTCTGCATGCGCAATGGCCTTTAAAATAAGCCTTATATATGTCTAGGGTTGTGAGAAAAAAAAACCCTACACAAATATTTCAGCATGGGCTGAAAATCAGATTTGGAAATTTTGATTTCGTAAGTCTCAACAAAAACAGCTTCTGTTGAGCTTCTGTCAAGCTTCAACATTAAATCTCGATAGAAGTTTTTCTATCGAGATTGCTATCGAGCTTTAATGAACAACTCTTCTTTATTTGTTTCTTGGTCAAATCTTCATGACTTTAACACTTACTTGAACTCTTGTTTCTTGAAGTACTACACCATTTTAGATCTATCCAATTACAAATAAAGTGCATTTTGTTAAAAGATTAGCCAATTAAAATGCACACATTTAGGAATCTTTTTCTTAGGCTGCATAGCTACAATTATATTCCCCATTTTTTTTTTTGGAGTAATTGATTTGATTGAATGTCTAAAATGACTTGATTGAAAAATATAAATGCACACATTTAGGATTCTTTTTCTTAGGCTGCATAGCTACAATTATACGATTGTAGCAGTTGAATATTTCATGTCAAAGGGAATGATGATGTTTGATTATCATGATAATCTCCTTAAAATAATTAGAAATTTCATTAATGAATTTGAAACTTAAAAAAAAAAAGTTTAGTTGTATCCAAAAAAAAAATTTAAGAAAAAAGGGAGGAAAACATAACACACTATAACAAAAGATTAAAGAATATAGACCACTTCAAAAAAGAATTATATCAATCATACACACCCAAATTTCTAAAAAAAAAAAAAAAAAAAAAAAAAAAAAAAAAAACCAAATAAAAAACCAAATAAAAAACTAAAAATTGTAGAATGATATATTAGTAGAGACTAGAGATAGAGATAGAAAATAGTTTAAGAAATAGTTCAATTTTTAAGGAGAAAAAAAAATCTTCAAGAAATTTTAAAAAATAAATGATACATTATATCACATTACAAAATAATTACACATTCATTTATTTCCAAGCAACAGGTGGATTTGCGAATGGTCTAATAACCTAAACCATTAGCACTTGCATCAGTATGCATAATAACTTTTAGGCTGGCCCTATATTCAACATGAGAGGCCATTATAACCACATAGCACACTTAAGACTTACACCACAATTCACAAGCAAATAACTCAGGAAAAGGAAAGGACACTAAAGATCAAATGATCTCAAATTTAAGATACGGTAATATTAAACTTTGAAGCAGGTTTCTCCATCGCAGTTCCATCCTTCGTGGGGATTTTCTTCCTCCTTGGAATCATCATTGGCTCCTTTTTCTTCTTTGAAGGCACACTTTGGATGAAGATCAAAGTCACACTCATCACAGTAATATGACCAGACATTTCCCTCCTCACCACACCCATCACATGTATAAATCCTACGACGAGCAAGCACAAGCTCGTGCTCCTCATGGAGTTTGAGTTTCAACTTCTCAGGCCACCCCTTTGCCAACTCCTCAATTTGTGCCTCAATCTCCTTCAACCGCTCATCAGTAAAAGGATAAGCATCAGCCCCATGAATCATTATAATATCTCGAGCTTCTTTCGTGACAGTCTTGCCACTTGGTCCAATGGCTACAAGCAGGGGAATGCCATGGACCTTGAAAGTACGACTCAAGGATGCCTTCCTAGGATCACCAAAGGGAAGCGCTAGCCAAGGCATTCCTGAAAAGAATTCATCAAAAGAGGCTTGGTCCCTGTCGCTAGAGATGAAAATCACTTCAAAGGCATCATCCTTTGCCTTGATCTTGTGGTATGCATCCATAAGTTTTGGTAGAAAGGCGCGACATGGAGGGCACCAATGTGCTGAGAAGTAAAGTAGGATGTTTTTTCCCACTAAATCTGTTACTGGAATCTGGAAAGGTAAAAAAGTGATCAAATTCATTTTAACAGGATGCAAACTTCTCTACATAGCACATAGAATATTGCATATAAACCAAGAACTAAATACAAATATGTCCACTGTTAGTGGGAGGTACGAATTCATTTGTCATCACAACAGTTGGACCAAATTATCTGACATAATCCATAAGCTATTATAAAGTTTGCAGCATTGAAGAAATCTTAGGTTACCTTGACTCCATCTTTTCCAATGACAAAATCTTGATCTCCTGAAACCAAAATTGACTCCAGGGTTTGAGCTTCCTGTTTTGCCTTCTCCACCTCAGCAAGCTCTGTGAACCTTTCTGGCGTGAACGGGTATGCCAGAACCCCATGTTCGTCAATTGCTTCAGCAACATTGGATTGAAGAGTCTTCCCATCTGGCCCTATAATAACCAAAGTGGGGAGGGTTGCGAGCTCAAAGTACCGAGCCAGCTTTTGACAGCTCTTGTCCTTGACAGGTAGTGCAAACCAATGCAAGCTTTTGAAGCCTTGATTGAATGATTCCTCATCCTCTTCAAGTGGTATCAACACAATCTCAAAGTTCTCTCCCTTTGCTTTCAATTTTTCATAAACCTCATCAAGTTTTGGAGTAAAAACATCACAAGCCTTGTACGAGAATAATGAGAAATACAGACCTACTGTCTTTCCTTCAAGTTCAGAGACAGGCACCTTGTACATCAAGAATAAATACAGATTAGGGGAGAGGAATACTTTATTTCATGTTAATGAACAAAATAACGAGCAACATCATGAAAATTTACCTTCTTTCCATCAGATGAAATGACAAAGTCACGTGAGCTGGAAACCAAGATAGATCTCAAGGACTGATTCTTCCTGGCTGCTTCCTCTTGATCTTTCAAATCTTTGATCTTTTGTTGTGTGAAAGGGTACGCTTCAATTCCATACTCCCGAATGATCTCAACTCCATTGTCACTCACAACTTTCCCCTCTTCATCAAGGATTACACAGTGGGGTATGCCTCTAACCTTAAACAATTCATCCAAGCGATCACGTGTCTCTGAATCTGAAAATGGGATTGCAAGCCATGGCATCTTGGAGAAGTACCCTTTGAAGGACTCCTCATCTTCATCACCCGAGACAAAAATGACCTCAAAATCACCTTTTGAAGAGAGTTCATTGTACACCTCAATTAAAATTGGGGTAAATCGGCGACAGGGGCCACACCATGATGCTGAAAAATACAATGCCAACTTCTTCCCGTTCAAGCTCTCAATTTTAACCTGCAAAATTCACAATTCAAGAAATGATTCCCTCTTAACTCGTTCCATAACATTCGTACTAGTACAATACTAGACTACGGTCCATGGAACACTACATACAGTCAAAAAGGCAAGTTTCATAATATTTAAATTAATTTTAACAAATTAATCATTCTAACACCGTTCATCCATTGAGTTCATCATTGGTTTTGATAAATAAGCTAACAACTCTTCTTCTTAAACTCCCCCACCCCCCCTCCCCAATTAACCTATTGGCAATTAAAAAGCTTCGTCATTTGTTAAATTTGCTTTCCATAGAAACTTATCAAACTTTTAATAGGTTTTTTCAGACATCATTGTTTTATGAAGTTATGTATCAATGGGACCAGAGACCTACAGGAACTACTAAACTGAGAAATATGATGTGGATGTACTGACATATACCAAAGAAATAAAAACACCACAATTTTTTCTGAAAAAATTCCACTTGTTAGCTGAATTGCTTTACTAATGGAAAAAAATTCACCTAAACACAATCTTAATTTTATTTAGCAGCCTTAGTTTATCCAAAATATATAAGTTACTTGCAAGTAAAAAGAACAAAAAAAATAAACTTAGTAAGTATTATAAAATACAGGGGTCTACTATACAGCCCAAGATCTTCACAAAAGAATTTCATGAATCAGCCATGGTTATGTTCTTGCTCATAAACTCTATTTTTAATTAAAAACACTGCAGGGCATATAAAAGAACTAAGTAAATTTAAGAAATCCAAATTTCACCAATACTATTCCAATAAATTTTTTTTTTTTTTTTTTTTTGGAAGTGAAAAAAAGAGAGTATGAAATCAATGCTCGCTAAATTATAAATGAACAAGTACCAAGGAATCGCATCAAAATCATGAACTGATTATAAGCTAAATTACTTATTACATAGGAAATAAAACCAGCAATCAAAGCCAACATAAACTCTTCTCTCTTCCTCTCTCACAGACCATATTTTCCCGAGAAAATCACAAGAAAAGTCCCATCAACCAGTTTTCATTGTTGGATAAATAAACCCAAGATGCCCACATCACATGCCACCATCAACCAATTTGCTTAGAAAATCAGAGAGGTGTTAAAAAAAAAAGACACCCATCAATAATCATTTAATGAAAAAAAAGAGTTGACAGAATCAAAAAGTACCTGATCGCCGTTGTTGCGGACAAGAAAGTCTCTCTCAGAAGAAGAGAGTATCGAGCGAAAGTCGTGAGCTTCGTCGTTGATCAAAATCTCGGTAACGTTTTCTTCACCTGCCATTTTCTCTCTCACTGATCAGTTCTTGTGGAAAGTGCGTGAAACTGAAGTGAAAGATGCAGAGAGCTATATAAACTATGGTATTTGTCTATGCTTTGCTTATTCGAATTCCTTGCGTGAGGGACTATAGGTAAGAATATTCGTTTTTATAGAACGCTCAGGTAAGTTCCAGAAGCAAAAATGTATTTTTGTTTATGAAAAAAATAAAAAGGAGATAAAGATTAGGCAAAGACTTATGGAACTTTCTTAGTCACCAAGGCAAAGAAGCTTAATTTCATTTAATTTGTAGTTTTGCGTAAGAAGAACGTCGGAACAATGATGCAATTGACAGTTGGACAAGGATGATACAGATTTTATAGCACTGTTATTACACATCGGTGTATTGTGTGGGCGCTAACTAAGATGAAAATCGGGTTTTCACTTCAGTTGAATGGTAATTTCAAAACGGACCAAAATGATCCGAACGGGACGGAATGGAGTGAAGTGAATTGAATGGAATAGAATGAACTAAAATGGACTAAATAGATGGAAATAGAATAAAATAGACCGAATAAATCAAAGTAAACCAAATAGATCGAATTGGGCGGAATTGACCAAATTGGACTAAATGAACCTGGACTGAAATTAACCAACTATTGAGTTCTAGTTAGATCAATTGATAAAATCTTTGATGGTTCTATAAGAGATCTGAGATTCAATCTCCGCCTACACTAAAAACTAACTAGTGTTTTTGTCTGATTATAAAAAACTATTATCAACATTAAAAAAAAAAAAAAGTAACCAACTAGACCAAATAGACCAGACTAGATCGGAAAAAAAAAAAAATGCTGATGTGACACAATATGAGCGTGACAAACAGGAACACCTTGTTAGTCAGGATGTTCACATGAACACCCTGCCAAAAAAAATAAATAAATAAAATAAAATAATAATAATAATAAATAAAAAACATAGGTTATTTGTTATAAATATGGTTTTAGAACTTGTTTTGGTTTGTTCATCGAAATAGAATTTTTTGGTACCGGTCTATTTCAATGTACCGTCTGACTCTGTTTCACGCTTACCCCCACCCCCCAACACACACACACACATATATAAGTTCAAGTTACACATTTTTTAAGCTTTAGATTTTGAAAAGATATAACAATCAAAAATAAAATATCATCATTCTTTACATCATTAAATGCCTACCTAATTAATAATATCCTTATTATCTCTCTTTATTAGATATTTCTATGTGGATTCTCAAATATATATATATATATATATTTTTTTTTCTATGTGTCTCCTTTTTCTCCCTCCACTTTCTGATGCTTACCTAATTGATTTGCAACGTGATCTATAGAGGGCAACATTTATCTTATAAAGTTAAGTTCTTATCACATTCTTCTCAAAAAACAAAAATAAAAATAAAATAAATTATGCGTACTCTGTAACATCCATCTTTTGTGCCTACCCAGAGCAGCTTATCCTTAGGATTCCTCCAACTTAAAGGGATTTGTTTAATAACCTCTGCTTCTTCAATCCAAAAAATTTTCCTTAACTATTGCACTCTTCGATCATGCATAGTCTCCTCATTTATCAATTCATTAACCTTGGCATCTGCATTTAGCATCACAGTAGGTGATTGAATTTTTAAATCTTAATTACCAAAAACGTTGCATTACTTGTGGTGATAAAAGTCAAAAATAATGGTAGAAGTTGAACTTGACATAATCACATAATTTAATTTTGACGTTGCCTCACTTTAGTCACTTGTAAGTAGCATCAGACAACTATAACAAGACCAACTTTAGATAATAAAAAAATTAAATAAAAATCAATTTAGATGGGCAGAAGAAATAATGAACCCGAACTCTGTATGAAAAATAAAATAAATAAATAAATAAATAAAAGCAACACATACAAAGTAAAGAATGAATGAAAGGAGAGGGGGGGGGGGGGGGGGGGGGGGGGGGGGGGGGGGGGTGTCTAGGTATCTTCCTAAAAAAGATGAGAAAAGCGATAGAGGTTTTATAGAGGGGAGAAAAAAAAAAGCATGGAAAGTGGAGCTGTGGAGAGAGAAAAGGGAGACACGTAGAAATATTTACTAAAGAGAGATAATAATGATGGTATTAATTAGGTAAACATTTAATGATGTAAAGAATGATGATATTTTCTTCTAAGTAATCTTACAACTACAGGTAATTCTATGGTACCCAAAAAAAAGGGGTGTGATATTCACTAGTAGGTAACCTGCTATATTAGGTTATTTTTTTTTTCATATTTGAAGGTTCCATCTTCATATTGTGCAGTTCCAACATTACATGCGACGGTTCTTTTCTCACATTTGGTGGTTCACTTAATTTTTTCTCATATTTGACGGTTTCATCCTCACATTGTGCAATTCCAACATAACATGTGACAATTCTTTTGTCACATTCGGTGGTTCCCTTATTTTTTTTTCTCACATTTAATGGTTTCATCCTCACATTATGCAATTCCAACATCACATGTGACATTTCTTTTCTCAAATTCGGTGGTTCCCTTCTTTTTTTCCTCACATTTAACAGTTCCATCTTCACATTATGCAGTTCCAATATCACATGTGATAGTTCTTTTCTCACAATTGGTGGTTCCCTTACTTTTTCTCACATTCGATGGTTTCATCCTTATGTTGTGCAGTTCTAACATCACATGTGACAGTTCTTTTGTTTCATTCGATGGTTCCCTTATTTTTTTCTCACATTTGACGGTTCCATCCTTATGTTATGTAGTTTCAATATCACATGTGATAGTTTTTTTGTCTCATTCGATAGATCCTTTTTTTTTCTCACATGTAACTGTTTCATCATCACATTGTGCAGTTCCAACATCACACGTGACAGTTCTTTTGTCAAATTTAGTGAATTCCTTATGTTTTTCTCACATTTAACGATTCTATCTTCACATTGTGTAGTTCCGACATCACATGTGACAGTTCTTTTCTCATATTTGGTAGTTTCAACATCACATGTGACAGTTCATTTGTCATATTTAGTGGTCCCCATACATTTTTCTCACATTTGACGGTTCCATTTTCACATTATGTAGTTCCAATATCACATGTAACAGTTTTTTTCTCACATTTGGTGGTTCTCTTATTTTTTTTCTCACATTGAATGGTTTCATCCTCACATTGTGCAGTTCTAATATCAGATGTGACAGTTCTTTTGTCACATTTGGTGGTTCCCCTTTTTTTCTTACATTTGACGGTTCTATCGTCACATTGTGTAATTTCAACATCACATGTGACAGTTCTTTTATTACATTTAGTGGTTCCTTTACTCTCTCTTTTTTCCACATTTGACGGTTTCATTTTCACATTGTGCAATTCTAACATCATATGTGACAATACTTTTGTCACATTTAGTGGTCCCCTTACATTTTTCTCACATTTGACGGTTTCCTCCTTACATTGTACAGTTCTAATATCACATGTGACATTTCTTTTTTCACATTTAGTAGATCCCTTATTTTTTTTCCCACATTTGACGATTCTATTTTCACATTGTGCAGTTTCAATATCACATGTAACAGTTCTCTTGTCACATTTAGTAGTCCTTTTACATTTTTCTCACTTTTGACAATTCCATTTTCATATTGTGCAGTTCCAACATCACATGTGACAGTTTCTTTGTCACATTCCGTGATTCCTTTTTTTTTCTTACGTTTGACGATTCTATCGTCACATTGTACAGTTTCAACATCACATGTGGCAATTCTTTTGTCTCATTTAGTGATTCTTTTACTTTTTTTTTTCACATTTGACGGTTCTATCTTCACATTGTGCAATTTCAACATCACATGTAATAGTTCTTTTGTCACATTTAGTGGTAACCTTACATTTTTCTCACATTTGACAATTTTATCTTCAGATTATGCAGTTCTAACATCACATATGATAGTTCTTTTTCTCACATTTAGTGGTTCTCTTACTTTTTTTTCATATTTGACAGTTCCATCTTCACATTGTGCAATTTCAACATTACATTATGATAGTTGATAGTTTTTAGACCCCTTAAAAACATAATTGGATTAACCTAAGTAATTAGACAAGTTGTTACTTAGTCCAAATTCCAAATTTAGGTTATCCCAATCAAACTATCGTATCATGTAAAGCAACGAAAATATAAATAACACAATGATATGATCACCTAGGAAACCAAATCGGTAAAAATTCAGGGAGAATTTAACCTAACTATCCTCAAGGTAAACCTGAATCCACTATGAAAGAATCGAAGTTGCTCAATAGGACTTAGACCACTAACATCTAATTGCTACCCACCAGTAGAATCTTACTGACACGACCACGTGCAAGCTCTGAAATCACGGACTCCTTCTTTTTTGGATTCTCCAACAAGTACAAGCACACCCGCTTATGTTTCTTTAAGTTCTTATGACAGCAACTGAACGATCATCAAGCTCTTGAAGAAATCTCCTTCTTCATAATCCTAAACTTATGTAAAGGAAAATTCCTTATAGATCTCACAAGAGATTTACACAAACAACAATATGAGTAACACTAAAATGTGGCTAGGATTTGCCTTTTATACCTAGGGCAAATTAGAAAACCCTAAACGTTTTAAAACAAAACTAGAGCTAAGTTGGAATTCTGCAGAAAATGCCTTTGACTCGATTTTCGATTGATTGAGCTTAAGTTTCGATCGATCAAACCAGGCCGAGAAGCTTAAATGATTCCTGCATCAGCTTATTCCAATTTTACATAAATGAACCAACTTTGAGTAAGTTTAAACATGACTAAACATCTCGTTTTGATCATGGTTTGCCAAAAATTCACAGTAGAGTTCTAAATACATAAAATCCTAAGTCTTTAGAACCTAACTTTCTCACATTTGATGGTTCCATCTTCACATTGTGTAGTTCCAATATTACAAGTGACTATTTTTTTCTCACATTTGACAGTTTTCTTACTTTTTTCTCATATTTGATGGCTTCATCCTCACATTGTGCAGTTCCAACATCATATGTAACAGTTCTTTTGTCACATTCAGTTGTTCCTTATTTTTTTCTCAAATTTGACGGTTCTATTGTCACACTATACAATTCCAACATCACATATGACAGTTCTTTTGTCACATTTAGTGGTTCCCTTACTTTTTTTTATCACATTTAACAGTTTTATCTTCACATTGTAGAGTTCCAACATCACATATGATAGTTCTTTTCTCACATTTGGTGGTTTCTTTACTTTTTTTTCTCACATTTGACGATTCTATCATCACATTATGCAGTTCCAACATCACATTTGACAATTCTTTTGCTACATTCGGTGGTTCCCTTATTTTTTTTCTCACATTTGACGATTCCATTATCACATTATGCAATTTCAATATCATATTTGACAGTTATTTTGTCACATATAGTAGTTCTTTTATTTTTTTTCTCAAATTTGATGGTTCCATTGTCACATTAAACAGTACCAACATCACATTTGCTCTATTTTTGTCACACGTGATAGTTCTTTTTTCACATTGGGCAGTTTTCTTACTTTTTTCTCACATTTGGCAATTTCATCCTCACATTGTGTAGTTTCAACATCATATGTGACAGTTCATTTGTCACATTGGGTGGTTCCCTTAATTTTTTTTTTTTATCACGTTTGACAGTTTCATCCTCACATTGTGCAATTCCAACATTACATGTGACAGTTCTTTTCTCACATTTGGTGGTTCCCTTTTTCTTTTTTTCTTTTTTTTTCCACCTTTGATGCTTCCATTTTCACATTGTGCACTTCCAACATCACATTTAACAGTTCTTTTGTCACATTCGGTTGTTCCCTTATTTGTTTTCTCACATTTGACGGTTTCATCGTCACATTGTGCAGTTCCAACACCACATTTGACAGTTTGTTTGTTACATTTAGTGGTTTCTTTATTTATTTCTCAAATTTGATAGTTCCATTATCACATTGTGGAATTCCAATATTAAATTTGACAGTTTTTCTGTCATATATAATAGTTCCTTTATTTTTTTCTCAAATTTGATGGTTCTATTGTCACATTAAGTAGTACCAACATTACGTCTAACTCTATTTTGTCACATTCAGTGGTACCCTATTTTTTATTCTCAAATTTGACAATTCTATTATTATATTGGGCAATACCAACATCACTTCTGACTATATTTTTGTCAAATTTGGTAGTACCCTTTTTTTTTCTTACAATTGACAGTTCAATCGTCATAGTAGGCAATACCAATATCACACCTAACCATAACTTTACATTTGGGCCCATCACTAAAGTCACTTTTTTATTTACTAATAACCGCTTTTTACAGTAGTAATTTTTTTAAAGCTATTAAAAAATTTAGATCTAAAATCTAAAACCAAAAAAAAAAAAAAAAAAAAAAGGGCATCCCAAGAAATTAGCCCAGCCACAATAATTACTTTTGTTCACAAAAAAAAATCAGCTGGATTTATCTTGGTTTCTTCCAAACTTAATTGGTATACCAATTAACTTCCTACATATCTCCCTTGGTAGCTTCCATCGCATTTAGGGGCATACCTCCTTGTAAAACAACATTGTTGAGGTCACTTTCCTGATGTTTATATTTTTATTATTTATATATACTATAAAATTGAAGATGTATAACCTTATGTGCTCTCTAATTGTTCTAATGCAACATCTATAACTTAATGATAGTTGTGTGTTTATTGTGGTGTCTAAGGTTGGAAATTGGGTGACTATACAATTAGCAAGTTATGCAAATAAATCCAATCCAAAGATTGTTGATAATTTTAAAATTTTTTAGTAAACACTTGAATTGAAACTACAAATCCAATATGAAATAGTCATCAATCAAGGCTACTACACCAAGTTTTATGTTTTTTAGTCATTTTCATTAGATCCACATTTGTGGAAGTGTCCCAAATGACTGTGTCCGACACGGATATAACCACCCCAACTAAAGTGTCTATTCAATTTTGTTTCATAAAATTATTATTATATTAAACCTATGTCGGACATGGGTATACCACCCAAAAACTACCACTAGATGAGCATAAAACATTAAACCACCCCAAAAAACTAGATCTAGAAGAGAGAAAAAAGACTACCACCACCATCACAACATTCGGTGGTTCCTTCTTTTTTTTTTTTTCCTCACATTTGATGGTTCCATTGTCGCATTGGGCAGTACTAACATCTTATTTGACCGTACTTTTCTCATATTTGATGGTACTTTAATTTTTACTCACATTTAACAGTTTTATCGTCACATTAGGCAGTACCAACATCACATGAGACTATACTTTTGTCACATTCAATAGTTCCCCTTTTTTTTCTCACATTTGATGGTTCCATTATCACATTAAGTAGTACCAACATTACATACAATAGTATTTTTACCAAAATTCATTTAAAAAGAAATCCACTACAATGTGTCTTGTTCACATCTATATTTGAATACCATCATGGCAACAATTGAAAAAGAGACAATCATAAGCATATGCATTTCTAGATTATTCATTCTTAAGTTCTCAATAGGGCAACTTCTTACTTGTAGGAATTTCTCATTATCCCTTCTGCAACTCCATTGGGAACATAAATATCTACATTTAAATGATATAACTATTAGAGCTTGAAAAAAAAAGGAGATGTTCATAAGAGAAAATCTCTTTGCATAGAGCCTTAGATATTTATTTATATAACTATTAATATTCAATAACTTTGGCTCATCTAGTTCAACCTAACAATATCAGCAAATTCAAAATCATATATAATGAGTTTATTAAATAAAAATAAAAAAATAAAAAATAAAAAATCTAGTAGACAACAACATGCTAAAAAAAGGATATAATCATATAATGAACCTTTGAGAGGTTTCTTATTATCTGAAAGTTGAGTAATAATGTAAATGATTGTGGGTGCATATGAATGTTTCAGCTCTGTTTTAGAGCTTGGTCTTGTTACATGGACTTCAATTGTATGTGTATATGCATTCCAAATGTTGTCTTTTTACATGGATGTCATTCTAATTATCAACTATAATTAGATAATTGATAATTTTTCAATAACAAGGATAAAACAACTTTGGGTTTAGGTTGGATGCTTATATCCCAAAAAAAGCATTGAATGCAAGAGAGAGCTAGAAGGATAAATGCTTACATGACAAATTGTCATGAGGTTGACTCCTACTTATGGTGAGCTAGAATTAAGCAATAACATCAATGAATGGTCTGACAAATTAATATAGAGAATTAGATTTAAGAACCTATAATTGTTAATAAAAAAAAAAAAAAATGGCAAGTGCACAAATCCTAATAGAATAGCTTAATTGGAGAGCAAAACACCTCAAAAACTTAAAACTTATGCTTTGCATTATTAAGTTCTAAAATAAAAAAATTTTCCACAAACAATATAATCTTTTATATAATATTGACATCACACAGTACAACACACATATGCAAATTAGCAGAGCTGTAACACAACATACATTATAACTTACATTGTACTGGATAGAAATTGCAACAAAGCACTTCAAAATGAATGCTTTGATTATTTTTTCTTATCATCTGCTTGTTTGGCTTTTGGATCTGTATTATGATTATGAAATTCACTTTTCCTGTTTGTCATAAGGATAACTATTTGAAAGCTCACATAGAGTTCTTGCTGACTCAGGTTATAGAGGGTGTTAGTCACCACACAAGTTGTACAATAAGAAGATGAAGTGATTAGGTAACTCCTTGTTGGTTCTTCACTTTCAACTTTGGCATATTGACAATTAAAGAATTTTGGTCTCAAGTTGCAATTTTTTAAATTACTCTAACTAGTAAAGTTAAGATAAATAGATGTCCCTATGCTGAATAAACTTTATAAAAAAAATAATAATACTCCCTTCATCCCACTTTTTTTGTCCTCTATTCCATTTTGAGATGTCCCAAAATATTGTCCTGTTTCTAAAAATAAAAGTCATTAATTTACTAATGTTCCTATTATACCCCTATTAATTTACTAATTCAATTTTTTGATAAATTTTTTTAAGGGTAGTTTTGGAAACTTATACATTTTTAAAAGGTAGACAAGACAATAAATGATATTCCCTTAAAAAGTTTGACTTTTCAAACAGGATAAAAAAGTGGGATGGAGGGAATAATAATAAACTTAAGGAAAACATGCCCTAAACCAGGTTTCAATTATCTCAGCCTAATCTTTGTAAAGTGGTCTGAATCAAAGAAGTTTAGCTCAAATGAAAATTTTCCACCCTATGTTTCTTATCTAATGTGAATTATGAAGTGGATGATGGATTATATTCCCTAAACATCCTGAAATGAAATGTCTAGAAGCTATATGACAATGACCTAGTCACGTACCTTTCACATTTTAGACATTAATCATAGAACCTTTAGACCATAATTTTTTATCAACAAATCTTTAAAAGTTGAAAGTAAACAAGAGGTCAAAAATCTTAATCGCAATTCTTTGAAAACAAGAAAAAACAAAAAACAAAACAAAACAAAAGGCAAAGTAGCAAACTAGCCCCCATTAAAAAAATTAGAATCATGTTTCATATTTATTATTCTTTATACTATAGATAAACCCCTAAATATCAAATAGTCAGAGATATGAACATGTGTTACAATAAGATGTGGGGGTCACCTCATAAAGCTATTATACAAATAGGATTTCAACAAATATTGAAGTTGGTCAGAGTATCCAAAGATGCTTATTATATTAATCAAAATCCCATTACCCCAAACCAGCCCATAAAGAAAAAGTAGAAAACACTAAGAATAGTCCTAAAGTTCTAGTTCCATGAAATTTGTTGAAAACCACAAACTGATTTAAAAGACACAAACAAATAAAAAGTAGTAAATACAGACAACTGCCCATAAGAAGTGGTAGAGCAAAGCAAAGCACATAGATAGATATAGAGCAAAGCAAAAATATTTTCAATTCAATAAAAAAATAAAATAAAAGAGATAGAAATTTTAATAATGGATTTAATCACAAAACAGGTTGAAAAATTAGAGTCTGGATCAAGCTTCTCTCTAGTTCTTGCTGGTTCTGATTTACACCTTGTGAGTATGAAAGGCCCTACAAAGACATCTACAGCTTTCAATTCTTCAATGTTTGAGGAGCTAAGGAGTCTTTCTTTAATTGAACCTTCGAATTCTTTCAAAAACTCCAACTTTTTCTTGGTTTCAAGAGCTACCCACAATTCTTGATCCATAATTGACTCACTTTCCAATGTGGGTTTTACTGTATTCTCCACATATTCCTCCTCTTTGTTGTCTTCTTGCTCTCTTCTTCTTCTCTGTTTCCTCTGTCCGGGTCAATGATTCCCAGAATCTACTAGCCATAAACAAATCAAACGAAACCCACAGAGTCACAAATAAACCTAGACAATCCTATCAATCTTTTGTGATTAAAATTTACAATTGATGGAAGAGATAGAATCCATGGCATGCACATAGACCACTAAGGTTTTTCCCTAACTTCAACAAATATAGAGGAAAGGAGTTAAGAATCAGAATCCCTAAATGAATGCTATAAGAAATTTAGAGACTCTAGATTGTAAAGACACAAATGTCAAAAAATAGATTCAATGATTTACCTAAGAACATCAACAATGAAGGTTGGAGAGAAGAGACGACGAAAGAGAAGAACCCACAAGAACTTGCTTCAAATCAAATTAGATGCGAGAGAAGAAGAAGAACCGTATATTGTTGTTTCTTTTTTTTTCTTTTTTTTTTTGGGTTTTATATGTTAACCTGACTGACCGGTAACTGATATCCTATTAAAATTATACAAACGGCTAGGTAGGTACTATATCCCCTTTAAAAAAAGGGGGGTATAAGAGAATGACCCATAATTAATATCATTTTTTTCATTTGCCAATAATCACTCATTACATCAGCAGTTTGTAAAATTGTTTGTAAAATAGTTTGTATCTCTAACATTATTCTTTTCTTTTTTACTGTTAAATCTTTTGGAAATCTAAGGCTTAAAAAAGGTGTAACTCTTGTGGAATTACACCAAATGTAACTTAAACCCATCTCATATATATATATATATGGTTGGATTCAAGTTACACCTGATGTAACTTTAAGTAATGTTACATAACTCAATATTTTTTAATTAGATGTAAATTTTGACAAATCCACCGTTAGATTACATTATATTCATATTGATGATGCCAAAAAAGTCACCAGTGAGCCATAGGTACTTGTGCGCTCGAAATAGCACCTGCACAACACAAAAGAAAAAACCTTGCAGAGAGCACCGATGTGGTGCGGGCCAAGTACCCTCCGAAGGTCAAGTTAGAACTTCTTACAACTCTAGAGTGCTAGAGAGGGGTGAATTATGCGTACCTTGGCTAGTGAGGGTACTGGGGCTTTTATAGTAGTAAAGGTTTGACATCTCTTCTTTGGTGCGGAAGTCTTTTGCTTATAGGAGTCTTCTTGGGCATATTTGGCAGGATCCTTTCCTTATAGGGATCCTTTGAGTAGCATCAAACATGGAGGGCAAGGCATTTTCTTTTATATGCAATCGTGGGCAGCAAGTAAACTTGCATCAGGGTCATCAGCTTATCTTGTTTCCTTCAGCCTTACTGGCGTCAGTTTATTTATGTCGTCAGCCTTTAGGTGTGCCTTGTTGACACCTATAAGAGGAAGCTGACGGTTGTAACTATACCCGTTAGCTTGATGGCCTTATCTAAAACCGTCAACTTTATGCTTTATATAAGTAAGTACTATTTTTATCCTTATCAGCTGCCCCCTACTCTACATCCTCGTCGTTTTAAACTGACCGGTTGTGGAGTTAAGTTTTTCTTGGTTAACTATCTTTTGGTTCAGAGGAGCGGGAAAATCATTTATGAGTGATTCCTTGAGTCGCCAACCATTTAATGCTCGGACACGTGGCGCGCTCTCGTTGTCCTCATTTCTGGACAAAGGCGTCGCCTCGTCTTCTACGCATTTTTCTTCCTATATATAATGCGCATCCTTCTCCTCATTCCTCTATTTCAACCTTGCTGATATTTCAAGAGAGAGAACTCGTCGCCTCCACTTTTGCTAATCCGTCACCTATTGCTAACTCCGTCACTTTTTAGACCGTTCTTTCCTCCAAGACTTATTCACCTGTAAGTTCTTTTTCCTTTTTTCTTTGTATTTTTGCTCTAGCTGAACAATTTCTTAGTGAGGACGTCAAATTAGGTACTTAGAATGGATCCGTCACTTATAGTTAGTCAAATGTCAAGTGACGTGTTGAGTGAACAGTCGTCAGTCCACAATGGAGCCGGCTATGATGAAGGTTTTGGCTCAAGTCAAGTGTCCGATGGCTTTTCTGAGTCATCAGGAAGGGAAACATCAGCCTAGTCTCCTAGCTACGATGTAGAAGATTATGTTGAAGGAGTTGGGGAGAAGGTAGTAAGTGAGGTTGAAGGGGAGCGAGAGAGTGACGGAGATGAGGAGGAGGATGAGAGTGATGAGGAATCCTATGAAGAGGCTTCAGTAAGTCCCGGAGGAAACCGTCCCTTTATCCTTCCTGAGGATTGGGCAGTCAAAAATTTTTTTCCCAAAATGAGTGAAAAGGTTTTTAAAGAATTACATACCCGTTTCCAAATCCCAAACCACATCTCAATCCATCTTCCTAGGAAAAAGGAAAAGTGCTATATAGGGAGGACTACAGACGTCGGCATGTATGACACCGTGCTTGTTGCCGGATTGAGGCTGCCACTGATGGCTTTGCACCATCAGCTTGTTGAATTTATGGGGTTATCCATCAGCCAGATTGCCCCCAATGCTTAGAGGATTTTTATTGAAGCTGAGGTTTTATGGGGTCGTCTAAGCGGTGGGAACCATCAGCTTTCCCTAAATGAGTTCTTCTACTGCTACAAACCCCATTAGATTGTTTTGTCCAAAGGAACTTATCATTTTTTCCTTGAGGGGTCTAATTGGGTATGCTGCCCAGAAGAGTGGGTTACCATGCCTCGCGGTTTTTATAACACCTGGGCATTAGTTAAAGCCTCAAGTTTTGACATTGACAGCTTTTGTTTTACCGTCAGCTTTTAGTATTTTATTACTCAATTTAGTATTCTAATGTCTTTGTTTTGACTCTTTAGCCTGTAGCCATCCACATATAACTGCTGACTAGGAGGCGTTCATCCATCGAGTTCTTGAAATCCCTTTGGAGGAACGAAAGTATAGGGACTTAATTACCCTTGACACTATTCACCTGTATTGCGGGGTCCAGAATCGTCAACTGAAGTTTGCAGACTGGGTGATTTTCTCATCGACGTAAGTAAATTTTTTATTGCCTCCATCAATTTACTCATTTCGTCTGTTTGTAATAATTATTAGTTATTTTGTACAGAGATGGAATCTGCTAAGCAAAGGGTGAGGGCTGCTGTAGCCCATAAAAAAGAGGAAAAGAAGGTGAAGGAGACAAAGGGGGGAACCTTGTTAGCCCCCAAGACTGTCTCTAAGGTTTCGAAAAGGAAACCTGACGGGAAAGACGATTGTCCATCCAAAAAGGCTGTCGTCACTTCTGGGGACGTGTCTCCGAAGGGGAAGTCACCCCTTCAATAAAGCCATGGTGCGGGCAAGGGGGTAATGACTTCCTCTGGTCCCGTCATCGAGGGTCCTTGTTGCCTTCTGACTCATAAGGATTATGCCGTCGAGGAAGTGGGGTCCTTCGTAAAGCCGACGAATATAGGGCCTTGCAATCTATTAAGGACGGAGGACTTGGGGGCATCAGCTCTTTTCGATCTTGCTAGGGTATGCTTACTCCTTTAAGCTAAGTTGATTTCATTTCTTTCTAATTCATTTGACTAATGCCTGTGTCTTTTTTAGGCCTTGGTGCGAGTTAAGGCCCTTCAGGATCATTGTGTTGCCAAAGAGGGGGTTGTCAGCTTGGTTAGGAAACATAATGCCAATTTGATGAATGAGCAGGAGCAATACAAGGAGGCCGTCTATACACTAAATAATGAGCTGAAAGAGGTAAGAGGGAAGCTGGAAGAGGCTGACTGTCAAAAGGAGAAGTTGCAGCATGAGGTGATGGCTTTGCGTGAAAAGGTGGAGACGGTTGGGACTGACATTGTCCAAAAATTCAAGGCGTCGCAATCATTTATTGACTCTTGTGCCAACTATTATGGCACTGGGTTTGATGATTGCCTTAAACAAGTTGCGTCAGTTTTTCTGAAGCTGGACCTATCTAGGATTACGATGGATGATGAAGGTGACGGCTTCCCTGAGTCCAATCTTCCTCCCAAGGATGACAGTGTCATCGTTCTCGCCCAACCTGCTACCAATCCTCTTCATACTCTTGCTTCCAACCCTCCAACGTTGTTTGTAGTTGTTGAAAATCCTAAGTCTCAAAAAGATGACTAGAACCCTACTGACGCTCCTACTACCTTTTTTTTTTTTTTTTTTTTACTTATTTTGCAAACAATTGTTTAAGTGCCCTTTTAGTTTTTAGGCTTCTATTTGTAGACAGTTTATTTTGTTATATGGCATCTTACTCCCGTCATTTTCTACTTTTTAATTAATGATTGTGTTGGATGAATTCGTCGGCCTGTAATCCTGTCTGTTTTGGGAAACTCGTTGACTTTTAAGGGTGGACTTGTTCAAAAGAAAAATCTATTGACACGGGCTTCATGTAACTTATGTTCTTTTTTGAGCCCGTCCATCTCATCCTTTTGAGTTTGATAAGCTCGTCGGTTTCATGAGCTTTACCTCTAGGAATTTGATTGTGTTGCTAACCTTATGACCTCGTTCATTTTGTAGACTTGTAAGGAACATTATTTTTCATAGGCCCGTTAGCTTTGTAGCTTCACCCATTTTTATGTATTTAATGATTCCGTCGTTTTTACTAGCCCGTCGGCTTTATAGCCTCGTCCATGTTATGGACTTTAATCGACCTTGTTATTTTTATAATCTCACCTATTTTAATGAGACCGTTGGCCATATTATGGACTTAATGACCTTGTCATTTTTGTAAGCTCGTCCGTTTTATAACTTTGTCCATGTGATGATAGTCTCATCCATTTGGTGAAACCGTCAGCTTTTTAGCTTCTGTCCATATTATGGACTTGATGACCTTGTCATTTTTGTAAGCCCGTCAGTTTTATAATCTTGTCCATGTGTTAGTCTCATCCATTTGGTGAGACCGTTAGCTTTTTAGCTTCCGTCCATATTATGGACTTAATGACCTCATTTTTTAGTCTCATCCATTTGGTGAGACCGTCGGCTTTTGTGAACTTCAAACTGTCCATTCTTGTGGACTTATCCGTATACTTTAGTTGTCTACTTTTGTGAACTTAGTCGTCCACTTTTGTGAACTTTGAACTATCTATTCTTCTGGACTTAGACGTTTACTTTAGTTGTCCGTTTTTTTGAACTTAGTCGTCCACTTTTGTGAACATAATCGTCCACTTTTGTGAACTTTAGACTGTCCCTTCTTGTGGACTTTGCTATTTACTTTAGGTGTCCACTTTTGTGAACTTAGTCATCCCCTTTTGTGAACATAATCATCCACTTTTGTGAACTATAGATTTGTAAATAGAAACTTTAGCAATTTTTGAATAAACTCCTTTTATTGCCATGCATTTGTAAATAAAAGTAGTTCGAAAATCGAATCCTGCATTTTAGGCTTAAAATGAAAAAGAGGTATTGTTACGAAAAATAAAGTAAACGATAAAACTAAGTATAACTAAAATTTGTTATGGTGAACTATAAATAAAAAGGAAGGAGGGGGGGGGGGGTTGGTCTTCAAGCCGCCATCTCTATTAGTAATACTTCCGTAGGTGCTCGGTGTTCCATGGATGTGGTAGCTTCTATCCGTCTAACGTCTCCAGGTGGTAAGTGCCTTTCCTCTGCCATGACGTGACTCGGTAAAGTCCTTACCAATTGGGGCCGAGTTTTCCTTGGGTAGGGTCTCTAGCAGTGCCCATGACTTTCCTGAGAACGAGATCTCTAACCTGGAAGTCTCTGTGTCGGACCCAGGAGTTGTAATGCTTGGCCATAAGGTCCTGGTACCTTGCAAGCCTTTGTTCTACCACCGCTCTGACTTCATCCACTAGGTCAAGTTGTAGTCACATGGCCTCGTCGTTTTTGCTTTCGTTATGGTTGTGTACCCTGTAGCTTGTGATCCAATTTCAACCGAGATGACTGCTTCGCTTTAGTATGTTAGCCAGAATGGTGTTTCTCCTGTGGGCATCCTTGCTATTGTCCTATATGCCCATAGTATGCTTGGGAATTCTTCAAGCCATATACCCTTTGCCCCCTCGAGCCAAGTCTTGATAATTTTGAGCAAGGATCGATTCGTGACTTCTACCTGTTCGTTAGCTTGAGGGTGGGCGGGGGAGGAGTAGTGGTTTCATATCCCTAACTGCGAGCAAAAGTCCTAGAAGGAGTCATTGTCGAATTGCTTCCCTTTATCCGAGACTAAGACTCTAGGGATGCCAAACCTGCATACGATGCATTTCCAGACAAAACTCCGCACATTTTTCTCCATGATGGTGGCCAAGGCTTCAGTTTCCACTCACTTTGTAAAGTAATCAATGCCCACTACCAGGAATTTCAGCTGTCGTAATGCTGTAGGGAATGGTCCCACAATATCGAATCCCCACTAAGCGAATGGCCATGGGGCCGTCATCGGGGTCAACTCTTTGGTTGGTTGTCTAATAATATTGCTAAACCTCTAGCATTTGTCACAGGTCTTGACATAAGCCTCAGCATCCTTCTACATAGTGGGCCAATAATACCCTGCTTGCACAAGCTTATGTACCAATGATCATGAACCCGAATGGTTTCCGCAAATCCCCTCGTGTACCTCCCTCATGACATAGTCTATCTTTTCCGTACCCAAGCATCTCAGATATGGACGAGAGAAGCCTCTTTTGTACAGGAAATCTTTTATCAAGATGAATCTCGCTACCTAGACCTTCAGCTTTCTTCCAGCCTCCTTCCCATCTGGCAAGACCCCTTTTTTAAGTACAAGACTAGTGGTGTGGTCTAGTTACTTTCAAAGCCTATCTCCTATATGTCGTTGGAATCTATTAGTGGAGAAAGCTAAACAAAAGAGAGTACGTTACCGGGGTTGATCATATGTTCTACTGAAGTGGATTTGGCAAGACAGTCGGCTTGCTCATTTTTTCCTCTGCAGATTTGGATGATTTTGGCCTCTAGGTCGTCTATTCTTCTCCTCACTTGATCAAGGTATCTCTTCATCCTTTCGCCCTTGCACTCATAGTCTCCATTCACTTGGTTAGCAACGACTTAAGAGTCGTAGTAAATGACTATGCTTGCGGCTCCCGCTGCTTTAGCGAGGTCGAGGCCTGCTACTAATACTTCGTACTCCGCTTCATTGTTGGTGGTGGGGAAGTCGAGACGCATTCAACCGTGTCTCCTTCAGGTGATAGTAGTATGATGCCAGTCCCCCCGAGCTGTCTATTGGATGATCCGTCCGTATGTATGCTCTACTGATGGGACTCTTCTGCCCCCTTGTCTTCGTCGTGGGTGAATTCTGCTATAAAGTCTGCGACGATCTGTCCTTTGATGGCGGTCCGCGGACGGTATTGGATATCAAACTCACTCAATTCTATGGCCCATAACGCCAATCAACCCGCAGCTTCAGGATTGCTCATCGCCCGTCGCAAGGGCTTATCGGTCAGAACGTTCACTATATGTGCTTGAAAGTATGGCTTGAGCTTGCAAGTTGCCATGATTAATGCAAAGACAAGTTTCTCCATAGGTGGGTATCTTTCTTCGGCAACACGAAGCGCTCAGCTTGCATAATATTCAAGCTTTTGTACTTTTTCTTCTTCTTTGACCAAGGCCACACTGACGGCTGCGGGGGAGACAGCTAGATAGAGGAAAACTTCTTTTCCTAGCTGCTATGGACTTAGCAATGATAAGGAAGAGAGATAAGCTTTTAACCCCTCGAACGCCTGCTGACATTTGGCAGTCCACTCGAATGATCTCTTCAGCGTGCGGAAGAAGGGTAAATACTTGTTCGTTGCCCTTAACATGAACCTATTTAGTGCGGCTATTTTTCTGTTGAGGCTTTGTACTTCCTTCACATTTCTTGGGGGTGCCATCTCCATTATGGCCCAGATCTTCTTTGTGTTGGCTTCGATGCCCCTTTGAGATACCATGAATCCTAGGAATTTTCCCGTAGTTACTCCAAAGGCGCACTTTCCTAGATTAAGCTTCATGTTGTAAGAACGAAGGGTATCGAATGTTTCCCTGAGGTCCTCCAAGTGATCTTCCTCCCTTCGACTTTTTACCAGCATGTCGTCAACGTAGACTTGGACATTCCTCCCAATTTGCTTTATGAACATTTTGTTCATAAGCCTCTAGTACATTGCGCCCACATTCTTCAGGCCAAAAGGCATCACTTTATAACAGAAGAGGCCTTGGCTGGTTACGAACGAAGTTTTCTCCTGATCAGCTTCGTGCATTTGGATTTGGTTGTAACCTGAGAAAGCATCCATAAAGCTTAACAGTTGGTGCCGAGTCGTAGAGTCTACTAGAACGTTGACCCTTGGGAGGGGATAGTTGTCTTTGGGGCAGGCTTTGTTAAGGTCGGTGAAGTCCACGCACATCCACCACTTCCCGCTAGCTTTCTTAACCATCACTACGTTTGCCAGCCAATCGGGGTAGTAAACTTCCCTAATGAAACTTACCTCCTATAATTTGCGGACTTCTTCCGCTATGGCCTGATCTTGCTCTGGGGTAACACCCTCTTCTTCTGTTGAATGGGTGGGAAGGAGGGCGACACATTCAGCCTATGTACCATGACTGAAGGGTCTATCCCTGGCATGTCTTCGTGGCTCCAGGCGAATACATCCCGATTACTTTTGAGAAAGGTCGTGAGTGCCTGACGGAGCGTGGGACTAGCAAAGGTTCCAATTTTGGTTGTTTGGTCAAGATTGGAGTCTTCGAGATGTATTTCTTCAAGCTTCTCTACTGGCTTCGTCGTCGTTTGGTGTTCGTCTATGTTCATAGCTTGGAGGTGGTCATCCATTTCCATCATGGCTACATAGCATTCACGTGCAGCCACCTGATTTCTGCATAGTTCTCCCATTCCATACTGGGTAGGCAGCCTTCCACGAGTTGAGGGTGGGTCGTCCAATGATAGCATTGTAGGCGGACGAACAGTCGACTACTAGGAATGTTATGTCCTTGGTGATTTGTTGAGGTTATTCACCTACTGTGACGAATAATCTGACCACACCCAAGGGGAACACCCTTGCTCCTCCAAAGCTGATAAGCGGGGTGTTTGTCAGAATCAATCATTCTCTGTTGATCCCCATTTGCTGGAACGCTGGGTAGTATAAGATATTCGTCGAGCTTCCATTGTCAACTAGCACCCAGTGCATGTTGAAGTCCTCTACCCAAATGCTTACAACAAGCGAGTCATCATGCGGGTGGTGAAGCCGACGCAAATCTTCTTCTGAGAATCCAATGACGGGGCTTTCTTTCTGCGCTATCTTTGGCACGGTGCCCGTTAGCTGGATGCTTTGGACCATCCTGAGGTAAGTTTTATGGGCCTTCTTTGAAGACCTAGTAGTTGCTATTCCCTTTATGATCATTCTAATGTCTCCTATGGGGGGCCTAGGGTGCTCATTATCCTGTTGGTAGGGCTGCTCTTGAGGAGGTGGATCTGCTCTCTCCTTTCTAACAAACTTCTGCAATTTCCCTTACTTGATAAGGGCCTCGAACTGCTGCTTTAGGTCGTAACAATTAACCATGTCATGACCATGGTCACTATGGAAACGACAATATTTGTCCCTCGATCACTTGTTAGGATCTCCCTTCAACTTTCAAGGGTAGGTCAAGGCCTTCTCATCCTTTATTTGCATTAGGACTTGGTTTATTGGGGCAGTTAACAGGGTGAAGGTTGTGAACCTTCCTCTCGAGGGCCTGGAGTGCCTTTCATCCCTTCGGTCTCCTGTTCTTGCCTTCTTCTGCCCTTGGTCTTGCCATGTGTCTTCTTGTCTCTCCTTTTCCTTGGGCTTTTCCTCTCAAGCTAGCAGCGCGTCTTCAGCATTCATGTACTTGGTGGCCCTAGTACTTCTGACATGGTCTTCAGGTCGTTCTTGTATAGAGAGAACAAAAACTTTCCCTTTCGTAGCCCATTCATGAAGGCCACTACAAGTATCTTGTCGTTGGCTTCATCGATCGAGAGTGCTTCCTGATTGACGCGGGATATGTAGGATCTCAGTGTCTCGTCCTCTCGCTGCTTGATGTTCATCAAGCAAGTCATAGACCTTTTATACTTGTGTCCACCGGAGAAGTGCGCGGTAAATTGAGCGCTTAGATCTTTGAAAGTGCTGATGGAGCCGGGCGTCAAGCGACTGAACCAAATTCTTGCCGCACCTTTCAGCATCGTGGGAAAGGCCTTACACATGATTTCATCAACTACTCTTTGAAGGTGCATCAAGGTCTTGAAGGTCTCTAGGTGATCTAAAGGGTCCTTGACTCCGTCGTAGCTATCTATTTGTGGCATACGAAACTTATGCGGTAGGGGGAAAGAATTGACAGAAGTAGTGAATGATGAGTCAGTTTGGTTAATGAGATTGTCAAGATCACTGGACACTCGTCCCTTGAGGGTGTTCATCATAACTTCCGCCTGTTCCTTTATAGCCTGTATCTCTGCGGCAACCATCAGCGGAGTCACATTCGTGAGGGATGGGAGGCTTACATTTTGTCGCTCCGGTCTGGTTAGGGCATTACTACCCTCCGGTCCCTCCTGATCTCGTTGTTCGGTGCTGGTATTCTTCTGGTCCTCTTCCTGAGCACCGTGTCCTACCTTCCGACGTAGCTGTTCTTCCAAAATCTAGTTTTGCTTGGTGAGGCGCTCCACAGCCACGGCTAGAGTCTGCACTTGTCTCTCGAGAGCAGATGGTCGCGGCTCATCTTCGTGAACGTTGTTGGTGGTCGCCATTGATTAAGTACCATGTAACTCTTTTATCCGGGAAGCACTTACTATGACTTATAAATTCAGTCAAATATTTCCCACAGACAGCGCCAACTGATGATGTCGAAAAAGTCACCAGTGAGCCACAAGTACTTGTGCACTCGAAATAGCACCTGCACAACACAAAAGAAAAGACCTTGTAGAGAGCACCGATGTGGTACCGGCCAAGTACCCTCCGAAGGTCAAGCTAGAACTTCTTACAACTCTAGAGTACTAAAGAGGGGTGAATTATGCGTACTTTGGCTAGTGAGGGTATTGGGGTTTTTATAGTAGTATTAAGTTGACATCTCTTCCTTGGTGTGGAAGTCTTTTCCTTATAGAAGTCTTCTTAGACATATTTGGCAGGATCCTTCCCTTATAGGGGTCCTTTGAGTTTTCCTTATATATGTAATCGTGGGTAGCAAGTAAACTTGCATCAAGGTCGTTAGCTTATCTTGTTTCCTTCAGCCTTACTGGCGTCAGTTTGTTTATGTCGTCAGCCTTTAGGTGTGCCTTATGGACTCTCCTCATTGTCCCAATTTAGAACATCATTTGGTGACACCTACAAGAGGAAGCTAACGGTTATAATTGTACCCGTCAACTTGATGGCCTTATCTAAAACCGTCAACTTTATGCTTTATATAAGTATTATTTTTATCCTTATCACATATATTTTTCATGTTTGCAAAATTTCAAGGTAATCAAAGATAAATAGTCATGTCATCGATCAATTATTTAAATTTTAAGTTTTTGTAATTAAAAATAATGCATTTAAAACGAGTTTATGGATCAAATAATAAATAACAACCAATTGAAATGAAAATTGGTGTGAATGTTAAGAACATATAAAATATGTAATTCAATAATAGGATTTTAAAAATATAAATTTTATAAAAAGTAATTGAGTGATGTAATATTACTTAAAGTTACTCCCAGTATAACTTGAATTCAACTAAATAATAATTGATTTAATATAATTTATTTTAGAAAAATCTCAAATAAAGTTAGCATATTGCCATATTGTTATTAACAAACATTTATTATTGATTTTTTTTTTTGGTAAATAAAACTATCTTGTGGGGTAGTACTCAACAGCCACTTACTCATTTTACCCAATGCCCAGGCTCACCGACACTGAACACACTTTACCACATTCAATATTTGTATGACAGTGCGATGTACACAAAAATATCTCACAATTTTAGACACAATTTACTGTGTTGTGAGTTGTGGGGATAAAAGTGTAAATATACTATTTGAACTCCACAATTCACATCACGTGATAAATTGTAACAAAAATTATTGAATTTTTTTTTTGTACCACTAGCTTTTTCCATATTTTTACTTTGTCGTCTAAGTCTCTCTTCTATGAAAAAATATTTTGTATTAAATAATACTATATCACTCGTATCAAAATTCAGTAAATGATAGACACGTATAAAAGTAAATACTCACAAACACATGTTTTTTATTTGTTAGTGAAATAATTTTTTTTGCTCATATATCTCACATTTATTAAATTTTAATACCACAAATATAATACCGTTTGATACCAAATGCCTCCTTCTCAACTACCCTTCTCCATTCTCTGTTTCTCTCATCTGGTAAGCGTGTTCTTCGTCTTCTCTTATTCTAGTTCTACTATTTTTATTTTCCTCTCTCACACGACATTATTTGGTTTTTTTTTTTTTTTTACAATTCGTTAAAATATTAGTACAAAGTCGTACAGGCCTATATTGACCGAAACAGCTGCATCTTTAACTTTTTGCCTCAGGTAAGTTCCAGAAGCAAAAAATTTTGGTCTGTGAAAAAAAGAAAAAGAAAAGTAAAAGGCGAAGACTTTTTGGAATTTTCTTTTCAATAAGGAAGCCTATATTTCATTTCTTTTATTCTTCTTCTTCTTCTTCTTTTCTTTTCTTTTTTTTTTCTTTTTTTTTTTTTTTTTTTTTTTTTTGGTTGAAAGGTTCAGAATTCAGAAACTAACTAGCCAAAATAAGCAAAGTATTGGCACATCCCCTTAAGTACATACCATTCACATCGTAGTTTACAAAAGCAACCATATCTGGAGTGGGTGTACATTAAAGCTTTCAAACTGCATTAACAATTTAACATAGGCCTATATTTCATTTCATTTTCGTACTAGTGCGCAGGAAAAACGTGGGAATTATTGATGTCATTAATAGTGGGATGAGGATGACACAGATTTTATTTCATAACTTATTACACATGGGTGTGTAGTTGTGCGCAGGAAAAAACATGGGAATTATTGATGTCATTGATAGTGGGATGAGTATGACAGATTTTATTTCATTGGTTATTACACATGGGTGTGTACGACCAGCGTGCTCTAAGGCAAATTATAACTTATTCCATGATTGGACTGAAATTTAAGTTGTTGCTTATAATTTGAAATTGATATTTTACCTAACTAGATTAGCTCAATTAAATTTTCATAACTTATCTCTATTAAAAATATGGTTAAATATATAATTTTGTTCCACTTTTATGTCTCTTTCTTTTAAAAACACAGAAAACATAAAAATATAAAATCAAATAAAATTAAAAAGTGTACTCCGATTAACTCAACTAGTAATGTCTTTGATAGTTAAACAAGAAATCTAGGGTTCAATTCTCACTTATACCAAAAACTAATTAGTGTCTTAGTTTGATGATAAAGAAATATCATCGAAGTAGATGTCATAGGTTGAAAATCTCTAAAAAAAGTAAAAAAGAATCCAATAGAACACTTGCATCATTGGGATTTCAAACCACATGTATACAACTTAAATTTTGGTTAAATCTTATGTGGGTAAAGTCTTAAATTTCAAACTACAGATAAGCAATTTAAATTTTAACCAAATCACAACTAAGTATGTTATAATTTACCCTTTTAGTTAAATGGTAATTTTAAAAGGAAAAAAGTTAATAGATGTCCTAAGGATATTGATTTAGGATATAATTTTAGAAACTTTTTATGAAAAAATGAAAAAACAATTAATTTTTTTTACGACTTTTTATATTTTTCATAAAAGTGATGACAAAGCTTTCTTAAAATGATTTATTAACAATTACCTTAAGGCACCCATTAGTTCAAAATTGACAGAAGTGGATAGAATGGAATGAAATAGACTGAAATGGACTAAATTGGACAAAATGGACCAAATACATCGAAATAGATCAAAATGGACCGAATGAATTAAAGTGAATTGAACTAAACCGAATAGATTAAAATGGATCGAAATACTACACTAATGTAGCTTAATATAACTGTGGCAACCAGGGACAGCACTACGTGTTAGAGTGTTCATGACCTACAAAATAATAACAATAATAATAATAATTATTATTATTATCATCGTGGGTTGTTTGAGGCTTTGAGCACTCTACAAAAAATACATGAACACCTTAAATAAAATTTAAGCCCATTAAAATAAAATTTGAGCCTCCAAAATCTTGGCCTGCTTAAGGTTGGACAAAAAAAGTGCTCAAACAAATGCGGATAAGCCCAAAGCCCAAACAACAGCACAAATTAAGCCCATTAAAAATAAAATTTGAGCCTCCAAAATCTTGGCCCGCTTAAGGTTGGACAAAAAAATTGCTCAAACAAATACAGATAAGCCCAACGCCCAAACAACAACACAAATCAGCCTAGAAACTAGAAAGAAAGAAAAATCTGAATACTTGGCCCCATATCCACCGTCGATCAACATTTTAGGCTGCACATGTTCTTCAAAATCTCTAGCACCTCTTACTCTCGTCTATATGGTTGATCTTTTAAAGAAACTCTCGGAATGTAGCGGCGACGTGGTTGAGAAGTGTTCCGAATCAAATTTTTTACTTTGTGAGCCACATTGGGTCTAGACTTTTTATTTTATTTTTTATTCTTTTATTTATATTTTTTATACTGCAGCACTGTTTTTCAAGAGTCAAAAGAGTTGTGTGGCTGGTGACCAATACCATTTCATTTGGTCTATTTCTTATTAAATTTTCTATTCATCAATTTTTTTTTATTAGTATCTTTTTGTTATTTGCTATGATACAATCTATTTATTTATTAAATTGAAATTTTTGTAGGTAACATCGAAATTTTTTAAACAACATTTTATGAGTGTCATTGGTAATGCTTTCATTTATCATAATTCACATGGAGAGCATGCTTCACCTTCCTAGGCCAGTCCATTGCCATTTCCTCAGTTTGTGTTTCAACTTCTAGTATATGCTCATCAGTTCTCCAAATTTTATATACTTTTTAATGATACATAAAATGTTATAAATAACTTTTAATAAAAAATTTATATTTTCACTTACTTATCTTTTGAATTCTTGAGAAAAATTTTATTGCTTTTTGGTACAATAGAAATTATATATATTACATTTGTGAATTGTGATTGTCCTTAAAACAAATGAAATTATGATTATAAAATACATTATTATTAATTAAATTAGTCCAAATTGCAAAAAATAAATTTAATGAGATCACCTTAAAAATATTATTACCTGTTACGCACGGATTTGCAACCAGTAATATTTAACAATCAAAGATAACAACTTAAAACACAAAACTAAATCACTTCAATCCCAAAGTAGAATTCTAAAAAATACAAAAATTCATTAACCTAAAGTATAGATGTAAGAAAAATAAAAAATCCACCAAAAATGAAAATAAATTGAGAGAGAGATGTAAAAAGCAATCATTTGTCTTCTCCATGTATATCTTTATTTTTACTACTCAGGTGCCTTTTTTCTTTTTTCTTTTTTTTGTGAACCTGAACTAAGATTGATGAAATGTACCTTATACCCAACGATGCACGTTTAATGGAAGTCCTAATTTGAAACCGGTTTCAAGGAATTTGATTTTTTTGCAGGTTATGTTCATGTAGGGAATGTGGAGAATGCCAAGTGTATTTATGAGCTTAGCAGAAAAATAAAAATTGAAAAAAAATACAAAAAAGTTTCCAAAAAGATTCTCTATCTTTTATTTTATTTGTTTTTGTTTCCATCTTCATAATTTGAAATAAAATTATACAGCAAAGAAAACAGTACTCTTCATGGTTTTAAGTATGATCATCCATTATACATGGTCTTTCAGCCTTTGGGCTAGAAAAATAATATTCACAAGGCAACTCACATTTATGGGCACCAACGTCTTTCCCCAAAGCACAATTAGGATGGTATTTAGAATTACACCCCTGACAACAAGAAGTCCACAACACTCCTCCAAATGTGCACTCTTTGCAACTGTATAGCATAATGTTTTGGAGCACTAGATCATAATTCCCGTGGAGACCATGCTTCAACTTCCTAGGCCAGTCCATTGCCATTTCTTCAGTCTGTGCTTTAACTTCTACTATATGCTCGTCAGTAAAAGGATATGCATCAGCACCATATAACAAAATAAGATCTTTGGCCTTCCTTGTTATGGGGTGGCCATTTGGCCCAAGAGCTATCATAGCAGGGTAATCAACACGCTTCTGGATTTGGAAAGCAAGTTGTGCATGATGTATCCGCCTATCGCCACGCGGGAGTCCTAGCCACGGGACTCTTAAAAATAAATGATCAAAAGCAAAACCTTCATCTAAGATGTGAATTACTTCAAATGCATCATCCTTTGCCTTAATTTCTTTATATGCTTCGATCAGCAAGTCTACCACCATTTCAGTTTCAAAATTACCAGATGCGTCAGAATCTGAGAAAAAAAGGAGAATGTTCTTACCCACGAGGTCAATCGCTGGAAACTGCCATGAATGAAAATGCAATTATCAATAACAATGAAGGAAGAGAGAGAGAGAGAGAGAGAGAGAGAGAGGGTGCCCAACATCATATTAAAGTGCTTCAATTAACCGTTTGAAGAATGTAATGAACAAATGGAAAAATAATCTTACCTTGGCTCCATCTTTATTAATCACAAAATCTTTCTCCCATGAAATCAAAACTGACTCAAGTGTCTGTTCTTCAACTCTTGCTCTTACCATCCCTGCAAGCTCTGCATATCTTTCTGAGGTAAATGGGAAAGCATTGTATCCATACTTTTCAATGATGCTGACAGCATTTGAACTAACTATCTTTCCATCTGAGCCAAAAATCATTAGAACAGTTTCAGGTGGAATGTGAAAATAACAAGCCAATTTCTCACGGCATTTGCCCTTGTATGGCACTGAAAACCATTGTGTGCCTCCAAAATATTTCTTGTAATCATAGTAAATTACATCAAGGGGGACTAACACAATCTCAAAATTCACTTCCCTTTTCTTCAAGTTCTCATAAAGGTTTATGACTTCACAATAAAAGTCATCTTTTTCGGTGGTAGTTTTGTAACTTGAAGAGAAGAAATATAGTCCTACAATTTTCCCTTCAAGCTCAGAGATAGGTACCTATTATAGGCAGCCAAACAGAGAAAGGTTTTATTCTCAGTATAGAAATGAAAGAGGGTTAAGAAATAAAACAGAAAACCACACATACCTTATTTCCGTTATATGATATCAGAAAATCACATGAGCATGAGAATAAAGCAGATCTCAGTGACTGTTCTGTTGTGTATACTTCATCTTCCTCCACACTATTTTCTAAGTAATCCTTCAAAGCACATTCTGGATGCAAATAAAAATTGCATTCTTTGCAAAAATATGTCCAACCACGGCCATATTCATTGGGCCAAACTTTGCATGAACGTCTCATACAACATTTGTAACACCCTGTACGGGTTAGCACAATGTCATAGGTATAGGTTGCTGAACTACAGTATTCAATATGCAACTCTTCTTCAGGCCAACCCTTTGCCATCTGCACAAAACGTGCCTCAATATCCCTCAAATGATCATCAGTGAAAGGAAAAGCTTCCGCCCCATGAGTGGTCAAAATATCCCATGCATCTTCTTTTCTAAGTGTGCGCCCTGTTGGTCCAAGAACTACAAACATAGTGTTTCCATAGAACTTGAATTTGCGACTCAGGGATTTTATTCTCTCATCACCAAAGGGTACTATCAGTCCTGGAAAGGTTAAACGAATGTACCAGGGTGGATAATAATTAAGGTCGTAATGACCATCAATATTGTAAGGGACTAAAATCATTTCAAATGCATCATCTTTCTCTTTAATCTCATCATACAATTCGGTTAGCTCTTGCACAATGGAGTCAGCATTTTCACTACACCTTTCTAGAAAGACAAGAACGATGGTCTTCCCCACAAGATCAGACACAGGAACCATTTTCTTTGAACTAAGATCAGACACTGGTACCTAAAAAAGAGAAGTTAAAATGGTTATAAACAAGTGTCACTGCAATTAATTTGTGAAACATCTGGTGTGTGGACTCCATGAAAGAGGAATTATGTTGTATTCATGTTTCTTTCTCTGTCTCTGTCTCTCTCTCTCTCACTCTACTTGTTAGACCATTTCAGTTTTTGATTTTAGCAACTGGATACAAATAATTTCTGAATAGAATAATTAAACAGAAATGGTAACCGATCAATTAATCTCTAAATATCTCACCTTAGTATCACCATCTCCAAGCAAAAAATCATGGTTCCCTGAAACCAAAAGTGACTTGAGCGTTTGAGTTTCCTGTTTTGCCTTACCTACCTCCTCCAGCTCTGCCAATCTTTCTAGCGTGAAAGGATAGGCTTCAACTCCATGTTCTTCAACAACTTCTGCTACATTTTGGTTTAAAATTTTTCCATCACTGCCAATTACAACTAGGATTGGTGGGCGTGCGGGGGTATGGTACATTGTAGTTGGTTTGAAACCAAAGTAGCGAGCTAGCTTCTTGCATCTTCTGTCCTGGTAGGGCAAGGCATACCAGGGCATGCTTTCAAAGTCTTGCTTGTATAAGCCGTCGCTTTCATTTTCATTCTCTAAGCAGACGAACACAATCTCAAAGTTTTCTCCTCTCTCCTTCAAAATCTTGTAGACTTCAACCAGACTAGGGGTGAATTCAAACAATGGTCTTTCTACAGACCGAATATACAGACCAACCATCTTCCCATCAAGCTCAGAAACAGGTACCTTGCATATTTGTTACAACAAATGAAATTCAGATAGTGCTGATGAGAAAAATTCAATAACCACACCATGTAGCATAACAAAGTCATAGGTAAGTCAAATGAACTAATTTGACATTGATTGAATTCTCTCATGATTTAAGAACCTATTTTGAAGAAAAATTATACCTTTCGGTCATCATTTGTAATTACAAAGTCCAGTGAGCGTGAGACGAACAGAGACATCAAGGACTGGTCTTTCTGTGCAGCTACTTCTTGCTCCTCAATCTCTTTGATCCTTTGCGGAGTAAAAGGGTAAGCTTCTATTCCATATTCTTTTACGGCTTCAAATGCATTTTTGCACAAGACCTTCCCACTTGCATCAACTATCACAATGTTGACTATTCCGGCCATCTTAAGCTCTTCCCAAATGCGCGTTCGGGTTTCATGCTCAGTATTTGGGACTGCAAGCCATGGCATATACGATAACACCTCATGGAATGTCCCATAATCAAATCTTGAACTGTACACAACCTCGAATTCGCCTCTCGGAGAGAACTCATTGTAGGTTTCTACTAAATTAAGAAAATATTGTTGATGCTGATAAGGAGGTGAGAAAGAGCCACATAAAATGGCAATGATCTTTCCACTCAAGCTGTCAATTTTAACCTGTGAGTTTCAAAATTGGGTTAATTACTAAAATATTGTCCATGTGTGCATCATTCTAAGGTGTAGAATCCTACAAATATGAACAAGGAAGAGTGTTAAACATAAAATAATGTTTGTGATGGACCTGATGGTACAAGGTTTTTGAACATACAAAGTACAGACTTTTTCTTAAATTTGCAAGATTGTCATTCTCAAATAATAATAATAATAATATCAATAATATTGCATCAAAATTTTATTTGAGAAGCAAAGTAATAAAGAATTAGTACCTGTTCTCCATTGTTTCGGATGAGGAAGTCCCTTTGGGGAGTAGCAAGGAGCGATTTGATGTCACACTGAAAATCACTATCTAGTACTGCTACTCCTTCACCCGCCATGACCCTTTGTTTGGCTACTTCCAAAATGGAAAAACTGTCTTTCCAGTTGATTATTTACTTGAGTGACTGTGTGTGCATGTACCAAATGATAAACTCAAATGCTCAATTTAGTTGCAAGCCCTGTTTACCCATGAACAGAATTTGATGCAATCAATTAGTTTTAGCTCAATTTATAGAGGATCTTCCATATGAGCAGCACATGGTATATATGGGAACAAAAATCCTCAATTCTATTTTATGCTTTTTGCCTGATTTTGTTTTCCTTTTACTAGTGACTGCACCCTTTTTTTTTTGGTAGAATATTATATTAGGTAAAAGTAACAGTTTAACAAAAAAAGCATAATCATAAATCATAAACCTGGAAAAAAAAAAAAAGTTGTTTTTGCCTCCATTTGTTGCTAATCAATACTTTCTCCAAAAAAAAATTATTGCTAATCAATAGACATTATTAGTAAAATAATGAATAAAATTTTATTTATTTTATTTTAATTAATGATATTACATAAAATACCTATAAAAATATCTTAATATATCAATGACAAATTTTAGCTACAAAATTGGTAGTAGTCTAAAGGTTACAACTTTACTCAATAAAATAAACATTATTACATATCTTGAAAATCTAACCGTTGAATTGCATTTTCTTTACGTTCTCAATACACTTGTCAAATTTTGTGTCAATCGGATATTATTTACTATATGATCTACAAGCTTATATTTTATGCATAATTTTAAACTACAAAAACTTACAATTTAAATAATTTATTGATGACATAGCTATTGATATTTAATTTTCTAGAAATTTTGCAAATATGGAGGATATAAGAAGAAGATGTAATCCAATGGTGGATTTATTAAAATTCATCTCCAATAAAAATATATTGAGTAAGGTTGTAACCTAAAATTACAACCAATTTTATAGCTAAACTTTGTCCATATATTAATATCATTTATATAACACTCAAAAAGATTGTTATATAAAATTTGAGATTATACTACTTTATATAAAAGTTTAATATTACAATATTTATATTATTCTTAATGTGACCAAAGAAAAAGATATGATACTTAAAAAAGAAAAAAGAAAAAAGAAAAAAGAAAAAAAAAGATACAAATTATGGGAAAAGATGAAAAACACACACACGCATACAGGTTTGCTTTAAATTTAGAGTGTTAGTTTTTACCATGTATGTTAGTCGTTAGTTTCAATAAGAATATATAAAACAATATATAACCATTTTTAGGAGGTTGCTCTTGCAGAAAACATAAATAAAATTTCTTATTCGAAACATGAAAGGAAAAATATGTGTAATTTAGAGATGAACATAAAAAATTCTAACCAAATATTGGATACAAAAATTTTGACAAAGCTATTAGAAACTTTCATATACATAGTAAATTCCACAATCATGCGGATGCACATGCACGTGCACACACACTTGAACCACAATTGGACAAAAGCTATATTAAATAACAAAAGTGAATATCACCCACTAATTGAGTCTCCAAAAAAAAAAAAAAAAAACCCCACAAATCAAAACACTAGGGAAAAAAAAAAAATTGCATTAACTTCAAAATAATAACTACAATTTTTGAACAATAAAAATACATAAATCAATCTTTTGCCTCAAATATTGTTAAATCCTGAATTCTATTACATTAATTCTTAAGTTTACACATTCCATAATTCACCAATGAAAAAATGAAAATAATACTAAATGTAGACGTGGCAAAACGGGCGGGTCGGGTCGGGTTCGGGTCGGGTCAATCGGGTTCGCGGGTCAAACGGGTCACGGGTCAAAACGGGTCATTTTTAAACGGGTCAATCGGGTTGCGGGTCAATCGGGTTGCGGGTTGAGTCGGGTCGGGTCGGGTTGACCCGTATTTTTCAAACAATTTTTTTTTTTTTTTTTCACTTACAAAAAGACTAATATCAAACTTAAAAGACTAAGAAAGAAAAGCAACTCACATTGAAAGTGCAAAAGTTCTAAATTTATATTCAACTTCCAACAAAAGCAAAACAACTACATCTTGATTTAATGCATGGAACTTAAGCTGCTAAGCACATATTTTTTCATATACAACTTACAAGCCTTCCACCACCTTTGTCATCAAGTAACCAACTCAAAATTTCTAACAAAGCATCTTTTTTTTTTTTTTTTGATACCAAAAACAGTACAAAACAAATGACATTAAGAATTTAAGAGTTCATATACAAAACTGGATTCAACCAGGGCTAGTTCAAAGGCACTAGAGTTGCTTGCTTAGTTACAATACTTATATGATTAACTAGCAAAGAGTGAAAGAGGGCACTAAGATCATTTTGTAGAGTAAGCCACCTTGAAACAGTAGAGGGCACTAAGATCATTAACTAGCAAAGAGGGCACTAGTAGAATCCTGCCAATCCGAAGCTCTCTTACTGTTAAGGGTTGTAAAAAGTCCTCCACAATCACTTAAAAACAAAATACTTTGGAAGTTATAAATAGTTGCAGTGAGACTAGCTTCCACCATAGCTTCCAAAAGGCACCCTGTTGCAGTCCTAGCTAAACAAAAAAAGTTAGATTACTTAGAAAGATAAACTAAACAAAAAAATATTTAAAAATAAACATAATATATTAAGTAAAGAATAATAAGTAAATATTTTATAAAAATTATACCTCAATCTCAATTTACTCAACATTAGTAGTAGATTCAGCACTGCAAATATTCATACTTGCAAATTGTAGCTCAAGTTGGCCAATTTCGTTAGCATCTTCATCTACAATACAATATTTTAATATTACTTAATATACCATGAAAGCAAATCAATAAAGAATTAAAATTATATAATTATGACTATAAAAAAATTAAATTACCTTCAAATCCATATAGCCAACTTTTAGTACATAACGTAGCTTCCACATTCTCAGGTAAAAGACGTGATCGATATGGAGTAAGAATTTTTTTCCCAGTGCTAAAACTTGATTCAGAAGCAACAGTGGTTATCGGAATGCTCAAGAGATCCCGTGCCATTAAAGAGAGCTCTGGAAACCGACTGTAATGCTCTTTCCACCAAGAGAGAACTTCCAACTTTGAATTTTGCTTTTTGTCAAGTCTAGGCTCTTCTAAATACAAGTCTAACTGAGATTTTTTTGTTTTGGTACCACGACCACTTTCATAATGATCAAATTCCTAATCATTAAAAAAAATTGCAATGAAAAATAATATCACACAACATTACAATCTTTATCATTAAAAAAACATAGCACAATATATACCAAATAAAATACAATTCACTTACATCATCTTCCTTATCTTCATCATCATCATCACCAGGATCATCTACAGCACCACTAGTATGACTAGAACTCCCAACACAAGATGAAGCATTTGTAGTGGCCATAGGCTTGGGATGTTCATATTCTGAAAAAAGCTTATACAATGTAGTCTCAATGCTCTCCACCTTCATTTCAGCAATGTGCTCAATTGGCTCTATTTTCTTGAAAATATAGTCCACATAATCCAACTTATACCTTGGATCAAGAACAATGGCACAAGCTAGCACCACACTATAACAATCCCAATATTTGTCAAATTTAACTTTCATCTGTTCTGCCATATTACTGATAAATGAATCTTGGCTCTCCATTTCTTCAAGTAAGAGCAATTCAATTCGAGACACTCCTTGAAAATATAGATTTGCTGTAGGGTAATCAGTTCCAGAAAATAGAGTTGTAATGTCATTGAAAGGTTTCAAAAACCGAGTTATCCTTTCAACTCTATTCCATTCATCCCCTGATGGACAATGCTTGAAATTAGCATCTTCCTCTCCTAAACGGTTCAACACAGAACGATATCTCATAGCACTGTCAATCATATCATATGTTGCATTCCATCTTGTACACACATCTAAACGTAAACCCTTTGTTCTCTTCATACCAACTATCTTGACACATTCATCAAATCTACACATTCTACTCTCTGATCCTTTAAGATATTTCATAGTTTCTCGGATCTTAATCACAGAGTCATCTATTACTTTCAATCCTTCTTGAACAATAAGATTCAATATATGAGCACCACAACGCACATGGAAAAAGATACCATCACATAACAATAAACCCTGCTCATTAAGCTTTTGCTTTATGAAATCTTGGCAATTATCATTATTAGATGCATTATCTAAAGTAATAGAAAATATTTTCTTCTCAATCCCCCATTCTTCCAAGAAACTTAAAATTTTTTCCGATAAAAGAGTTCCCGTGTGTGGAGGTGGCATATGACAAAAATTCAAGATAATATTTTTTAATTGCCAATTCTCATCCACATAATGTGCCGTAAGACAAATATATCCCTCACTTGTAATAGAGGTCCATAAATCCGAAGTCAAACATATTCTACCAGGAATTGATTTCAACTTTTTTTTAACATCATCCTTTTCATTCTTGTAAAGTTTTAGAACATCAGCTTTTGAAGTATTCCTAGAAATGTATTTAACATCTGAATTTAGATAGCTGAAAATTTTTCTAATGCCCTCATACTCAACAAAGCTAAATGGTAAATTATGTTTAACAATAGCCTCCGCTAACATCTCACGAAACTCTTCTTGAGTTATCTTGTTTTGTAACACTGACACACTACCCTCTCCTTCACCATCTTGTTTTGCTTGTTTTCGTTTTAAACATTTAAGAAGATGGCGATGCAAGTTTGATGTTCCATGATGACTATCCGCCAAAAACATTTTCCCACACCATTGACAAGTAGCCTTAATTATCCCATTTTCATCCATAGGCAATTTCACAAATTCATTCCAAACTATAGAAGTGTGTAGTTTCTGGTTTTCCTTTGTTTTTTTTCCTGGAACACTTTTTGGTTTCTTAAACATTGATTTTGAATTAACTCTTAAAGATGGTGAAGGGCTAGGAGAAGTATCCATTATTACGGCATCATCATCGCTTTCCAAATTTACAGTCGGAGAAGCCGCTGTACTCTAATTATCAAAGCAAAATATATAATTAAAATTAAAATTCTAATCTATTTAAGACATCTAAAGAAATTGTAAACGGTTAAAATTAACATAGCTACATAAGACATTCATACATTCATCCAAACGACACAGAGGCAGAGCAGAGGCAGAGTCAGAGGCAGAGCAGTATACTATATTTGATGACACATTCATCCAAGATTCCAAATGACACAAACATTCAACAATCAAACACACATATAATTAAATATAATGTTGGCAGAGGCAGAGCAGTAATGTATTCTATATTATTATTGCTAAATCATAAATTCATAATATTAAAAAATAAATCCAAAAACTAAAAACATTTAGGGATTTAAGAGAATGATGAAAAGATTTAACTAACCTTCACCATAGTTGATGATTTGTGGTTGTCTTGTGCACCTCTTAAATGGGTCGGCAGCTGTGTGGGTGGCGAGAGACAGAGAGAAAGCAGAGGCTGAATGTGTTGCCAGTGTAGAAGGGCAGAGGCTGAATGTGTGAAGATTGAAGACTGATTCAATCAAGAAGGGCAGAGGCTGCCAGGCCAGACTGAGGACGGCGCAAGAGATGAGAAGTGGAGGAATGAGGAGAGGAACTCAACTTTCAGCTTTAGCCTTTAGGTTTCAGTGTTTTTTTTTTTTTTTTTGACTGAAGGTTTCCGTTTCACTGTTTTAGCCTTTTAGTTTTAGGTTTGTACCGTTTGTAACTTTGTTTGTATAATTAATTAATTCATTTTTGTGGCTTTGGACAATGGAGAATCGGAGTGGACTACAGCTAGCAGCCTAGCAGCAAGCATAAATGATAAAACATTGAAATTGGATGAGATTTTTTAACTTTTAATGGTTGTGAGACAGCCTTCTAAGCCATTGGCCGGTTGGTCCTTGACTAATTGACTAACCTTGTTACTTGTGTTGTGTTTGTAGTGAGTCTAGTGAGTAGTGACTTCACTGACTTAGTGACTTGTCTTGTCTTAGCCTTAGTTGTTTACTGTCAAGCATTGATTTTTTTTTTTTTTTTTGGGTAAACTGTCCAGCATTGATGGACGGTTGTGTACTGATGCTTTATTACTAATTTATTAGTTTTGATACTTATGCATAATTGCATAAAGTATCAGGACGTAATTAAAAAAAAAAAAAAAATTGCGAATTTTTTAACGGGTCGGGTCACGGGTTATTCGGGTCGGGTCGGGTTGACCCGCAAAAAAATCGGGTCGGGTCACGGGTCAACTCGTTTTTGCTTCGGGTCAAAAAAATCGGGTTCGGGTCAGGTATTTTTCGGGTCGGGTCGGGTCGGGTCAGAAATTTCTGACCCGTATTGCCATGTCTAACTAAATGTCCTTAACCATTATTTTTTTAGGTACAGTATATCATGACCACAAATTTTAGGTTTTAGATTTTGTTATTAAATTTTTATAATGGTTTTGAGCTCGTGTACAGGTGTGGTATAGGTTGTTCGTGTGAAATTGTGAAGAATGACTATATTGTATTGTCCCATCCTAATCTGATATGTTAAATAAAAAAAATAAAAAAAAATCACATTAAAAAAAGATTTAGTCCAAAACAGGTACGGATTAACACGTTTTTGCTTCAAGCCCAAAAACCTTGAGTTGGATTGGGTACTTTCCTTCGGGTTGGGTTATTGAGTTCGGATCCAATTTCAATAGATATACCAAGAAGTATTCTACTTTATGCTCCAAAGTCATAGTATACTGTGTAAACTAGTTGAGTATGTTGAAAAGTATGTAATAAGGTGGTGTTCTCACTGTGGGGACGCAAGTCTAAATATATATTGGGCCTTGGACTATGTCCGAGGAGGCACAGTGGTCCAAGAATAGATCAACAGTGAGAAAGGAGTAAGACTTTGAACTTCACAAGCAAGCTATGACTATAAAAGCTGGGAGAGGTAGGCCGAGGAGGAATATCTCCTCAGCTAAACGAAGAAGACGTCAGAAGGTGAGTTCTATTATCCAGAGTGGCGTTCTAGAAAGTTCTGTTAATAAGGATATGCACTATAAACATACAGGATAAAATGGGAGCTGAGAAATTTCCAAGAAAAAACTACTACTACCGCATTGAATGCTCTGCAGCTAACTCTCTGGCTGTATTTATGTGGAGAAGACCCTTGAACAGTGTTATCTTGGTCGCCCCAACTCACATAGGGCTTGTGAGTGTCCAATGGGACAAGCACTCAAATAGTGGCTTGGACGAACGATAAGTGGAGGATCAAGATTATTCAAAGAGAGATATATAATGTAAGAAACCCCTAATGAAAGGGAGATCGAGAAATTAAGAGAAAAATATTGTAGCAATCAAGAATTGAACTTGTAATCAAACTTGAGAGAAATATATAAGAACTGATCTTCTTGGACTGTGCTGAGGACGATTTTATTGAGAATAAACCAGTCTATCTTCATTTTCTTGTCATCCAAATCCACTTTGCTTGTTGTCTGATTTATTAAAACCCAGTTTTCCAACTCACTCTCTACAAATTCATTGTATTGGGTTTTTTGGGCCTAAGTTCATTTATCCTTTGGGCTAGGGATCCAAATTGTGTCCTTACACTCACAATTTGAAATAATATATAAATAAGGCTTAAATAAATTTTTGTAATAAATAACTAAACATCAAAATCATGTTAAATTGTTAATAATACGTAAATCTAAAAATGTCAACAGTCTTGTAGTTTAATTTAATGGCTTTATTTGGTTCTCCCATTTGAAAGAGAAAGTAAGTTTCTCACACGTGATGCACGGATAATATTATAATATTTTATGTAAGATGGTTTTGGAATATATTGTATATGTATTATAGCATAATTCTTATAAAACTTTATTAATAATGAGTTCATCATAAAAAGTAACAATTATAAATTGCATACACATATTCATTATAATTATTCAATTGAAGGAATGAGAAATTTTAAATTAAAAAAAATACAACTTCGGAGGAATGTTATAGAATAAAAATTAATATAGAATGTGTCTCTCTCTTTCTCCTTAATTCTAAAACAAAATACATATCCTAAACATCCACTGTCAATCATATCATTTACAAGTCCGGCTCCAAGGTATAACTTCAAAAAGATTCTCTCTTTTATTTTATTTTGTTTCCATCTTTATCATTTCAATTCAAATTATATAGCACAGAAAACAGTACATCAATCCATCATACATGGTCTTCCATTTCCTGGGCCATACATATAATTTTTACAAGGCAACTCAAATTTTTGAGCACCAATGTCTTCCCCTATAGCACAATTAGGATGGTATTTATAATTACACCCTTGACAACAGTAAGTCCACAAAACTCCCCCAAAACTGCACTTTCTGCAAGCGTATAGCTTAATGTTTTGGAGAACTAGATCATAATTCACATGGAGAGGATGCTTCACCTTCCTAGGCCAGTCCATTGCCATTTCCTCAGTTTGTGTTTCAACTTCTAGTATATGCTCATCAGTAAAAGGATATGCATCAGCATCATATAGCAAAATGACATCTTTTGCTTTCCTTTTTATGAGGTTGCCAGTTGGTCCAAGAGCTATGACAGCAGGGAAATCCCTACGCTCGATTTGGAAAGCAAGTTGTGCAAGATTTATCCTCCTGTCACCACATGGGAGTCCTAGCCATGGGACTCTAGAAAATAATTCATGAAAATTGTAGCCCCTTTCATCTAAGATGTGTGTTACTTCAAATGCATCATCCTTTGCCTTAATTTCATTATATACATTTACCATCAACTTTATGACCATTTCACTTCCTAAATCTCCAGGAGTGTTATGTGAGGAAAAAAAAAAAAAAAAGGAGAATGTTCTTTTGCCCACAAGATCGATCACTGGAATCTGTCATGCCGGAAAAAGCAATTGTCATTAACTAAAAGGGAAAAGAATCTGTCATCCACGAAAATGCATACTGCCAAATAAGCATATTGGAACAAATAATCGACTTAATATTGGGGAAAAAGAAGAATAGTTTAAGATACATTCATTGCTACTGAACATATGATCTTACCTTGGCTCCATCTTTATTAATCACAAAATCTTTCTCCCACGAAATAAAAACTGACTCAAGTGTACATGCTTCAACTCTTGCTCTTACCATCCCTGCAATTTCTGCATATCTTTCTGATGTAAATGGAAAAACATTATTGTATCCATAATTTTCAATGACACTAACAGCATTAGAATTAACTATCTTTCCATCTGGACCAAAAACCATTTGAACAGTTTCAGGTGGAATGTTAAAATAACAAGCCAATTTCTCCCGGCATTTGCCCTTGTATGGCACTGAAAACCATTGTGTGCCTCCAAAATGTTTCTTGAAATCATAGTAAGTTACATCAAGGGGAACTAACACAATCTCAAGATTCACTTCCTTCTTCTTCAACTACTCATAAAGGTTTATGACCTCACAATATAAGTCATATTTTTTGTAAGTTTTGTAACTTGATGAGAAGAAATATAGTCCAACAAATTTCCCTTCAAGCTCAGAGATAGGTACCAATTATACACATGGAAAGGTTCCATTTTCAGTATAGAACATGAAAGAGGGTTAAGAATTAAAACAGAATGCCACACATACCATCTTTCGGTTATATGACATCAGAAAATCACATGAGCAGGAGAGCAGAGCAGATCTCAGTGACTGATCTGTTGTGTCTGATTTATCTTCCTTTGCCACATCTTTGAAAGCACGGGTGTGGCCCGCACCCGCACTCGACGCGCACCGATGTGGCGTACAATGGTCGACGCCGCTGACTGCACGTTTGTGCTGCATCACTTTTTTTTTTTTTTTTTTTTTTTTTTTTTTTTTTTTTTTTTTTTGTGGATTCGCGCTGATTCAGGCCAAATTCACGTCGAACCGTGCTGATTCATGCCGATTCGAGCCGAATCGGATCATATCAACCAATGACCGAAACTGGCCGAAATCGGCTTCGAATCAGGTCGAAATTCTAGTAAAAATAAAAATAAAAATAAATTATGCAAAACTCACCATTTTGAACTTTGAAGCTCTCTGCCTACTGCCTCTCTCATTATCTCACTCTCTGTCTCCCCTTTCTCACTCCCTAAGCCACGGCCACTCACTTAGAAGTCAGAATCTCTCCTCTGCCTCATTGCCCAAGCTCACTCTTCATCTCTCGGTCTCAATCTCTCCATCATGAAATGTTTTAGTTTCAAACTTATGGGTTATATTCTAATTTATGAGCATCATGTTTTAGTTATTATCTACTATTACTCTTAAATTGGTATATGTTTATATAATGTGAAAAAATATGCTTAGCAATATAAAAAAAAATATAAATAAAAATATTTTTAATAATTTTTTAATTGCCGCACCATACTGCACCTGCACCCTACTTTTTCAAAAATTACCAAGACCTGCACCCACATCCACATCCGCACCCGCACTAGAATCCAAATATGCACCTGTGCTTCATAGCAATAATCTTTCCGCTCAAGCTGTCAATTTTAACCTGTGCATTTCAAAATTAAGTCAATTACTAAAATATAGTTCATGTGTACATAATTCCAAGACATAGAATAAAGAAGACCCTTGTTAAAAATAAAATAAAATAATGTTCCTGATCGTGATGGTACGAGGTTTCTTTTAAAGTACTGATGTTTTCTTAAACTTATAAAAGACTAGATCAAAATATTATTTGAGATGCAAAAGAAAAAAAAAATAGTACCTATTCTCCATTGTTCGGGATGAGGAAGTCCCTTTGGGGAGTAGCAAGGATGGATTTGATGTCACACTGAAAATCATCCTCAACTATTGCTACTTCTTCATCCTCCATAACTGTAACCGAAATACAAAAACTGTACTTCCGGATGATTATTTACCCAATGATAAACTCAAACGCACGATTTATTTTGCAGCCCTGTCTATGGGTTGCTTACAAATGAAGGAATTTGATGCTATCCAATTTATTTCCATAAGGGCTGCATATGGTATAAATGGGAACAAATATTGTCAATTCTATTTTATATTTTTATGCTTTTTGATTGATTTTTTTTTTTTTTTTTTCCATTTATATTTTCACTACCTTAATAAATAAATTCAACAACAAAAAATAAATAAAAAACACAAACGCGATTTTTCCATCATTTACAACTTATAATATGATGAGTTGTGACAAAACTTTGTAAAAAGTTGTGGTCCTAGCATTTTTTATTTATCACATGTCTCCAAAATACTATTTTTATTAGTAAGTGGGTGATGTAAAAGTGTTTTTACTGGTATCTTTGGGTCACCTATGGGATTCCTCTTTGTAATAACTTGGCACGTGCAAATGGGAGAACTGCATACACCTAAAGGAATAGTCAAAAACTCGAAAAAGTTTGAACTCGCTCGTTTGTAAAAATAAATAAATTAAAATGTTACAAATCATAAAAAGATAATTTAAATATTCATTTATGATGTGATTAAAGCCTATCAATTACATTTATTGTTACATCAATTTGTAAGTTAAAGACAATAAAAACCATAAAAGATATGCTACGTCTACAACATTTAGTATCATAATGCATTTATTGTAAACATATAATTTCTCAAACCATAATGCATTTAGTATTTTTCTTTCTTAAAAAAATAATAATAAATAAATAAATAAAAAAGGTTGTGTGACTAGGAACACCAACCACAGCTTATCACACATCCCCCCGTTTTAGGCTGTTTTCGGTCTGGATTCTCAAAAAAACACATATCCCCGTTTCTCTTTTTTGGATAGATATCACATGTCCATTTTTGTCCTTATATAACATAACGAAAGTTTAAAAAGAAAAAAAAGGGGAAAAAAAAAACATATAACACAGTATAAATTGCAATTGGAGTATAAAGTGGAACACTACCAATAAGATAATTTAAATCATTGAGTCAAAACTTTTGTAATACCGTTAAGTGTAATTATCTTTAACTATCAAATCATGAGAAATGTTACGTTTATAATATTTTCACAACAAATCCTAAGTGGTAAGTTGTTGCTGGTTTTAATTTGAACTTACCACTAAAATTATTTTTTCGTCCACTTATAACAATATGCAACTTAGTTAAATTCATCCAACTAGTTTGACAAAATTTCATATCCATGCAAGGTGGTGCAGAATAGAGCAGACGAGCGGTTTGGGCAGATTGAGTGGGTTGTTTCGCAGCCCTAATTCACATCATGTATTGATTTAATGATCTTTTGTGAAAGAAAATATATAGCTTCATGGTTTGATGATGCATTTCATTAAAATTTTGAAAGGGAACCCTTGATTTCTCAAATAAAGGTAGATGCAAAATAGTGCATGTGCGTAGAAAGAGGAGAAAACTACTTGCCCTAACCAATGATGAATACAGAATTTTTTCTTCTCTTTTTTTGGGATCATTCAATAGCTACAACAGTGAGTGGGATTTGAACGATAAATCTTTCCATTGAAAATATCAAAAAATGCCAACAAGTTTTAAGTGACCAATTGTTATTTAGGATGAATGCAAGGACTTCCTCACATATACTAAAGAATCAGCCCATCTCATTATAGACCCAAAAGAAAAGAGACAAAGCACCGTTTGTTTCACCGTAAAATATTCTCTGAAAAAAGTTTTCATCATTTTATGGTGTTTGTTTTATTGTCAAACTGAAAAGATTTTCAGTTGATCCTGTAAAACTCAATGTAAATGTAAAAGAAGTAAAACGTTTTATGCTTAAAATTTTTGACTGCATGATTTAAATTAGAACAGCAATCATTTTACAAAAGTTTTGACTCAATGATTTTTGTAAAGAGATTTCTTCGATGAACTGTTCTAATCTCTTTATTTTTAGTCTAATTGATTCCTGAGAAAAATAGCTTGGCTTTGTTCTTCTGAAATAAGACAAGTGAAGGGTAGCTAATCAAATTCTTCTAATTTTGTTATTCTTATAACTTCCATTATTCTTATAAATCCTACATTTTTTCTTTACCAGTTGAGCCATCCCTAATCAAATGGTCTTTGTCTCCCTTTCAATTCAAATAAGAGAACAAGTAATAAATACCCAAAAATAAAAGTTAAATATTACAAAAATTCTTAATTTTACATATTCAATAATTCACTAATTATATATCATCACTATAAAAGAATAAAAATAATACTAAATGTCTTCTATCATAACTTTCTTAGTAAATGTCTTCTATCATAATTTTCTTAGGTGCAGTATATCATCACCAAAATTTCTTAGGTTTTATATATATATTTTTTTTTAAAAAAAATTATATTGTTTTTGAACTCACATAAGAGTGTGATATAACTTGTACGTATAAATTTGTGAAGAAACAACTTGTTGGATTCAAATAAAAGCACAAATTTTAACCCAAAATATATATATATATATATATATATTTTTTTTTAAGCACATGTCTATATATTATACGATACGATATGATTTTACAATTCGTACGACATACACCATTAAATTGTACAATTCATGAATACTTTCGATATATTCTTTTCCATTTTTATTCCCATTTGTAGGTTTCAATTAGCTCAACTAGTAAAGTCTCTGATAGTTGTATAAGAGATCTAGGGTTCAATCCCCGCCTACACCAAAACTAATTGGTGTCTTGGTCTAATAATAAATGGCTATTATCAGGAGCGGACGACATAGGTTGAAACTCTCTCTCTCAAAAAAAAAAAAAGGATATATTCTTATTATATGGGATTTTTTTATACATGATACGATACGTATAGTGTATTATACAATTGAAACTGACAACTATGATTTATGATCCAAAATTCCAAATGGTGATGTGTTTAAAATGTGAGCAAACCTATATTAAGGTAAAAAACTTATAATAAGGCTCATTGGTCTTAGAGATGCAGTAGAGATCTTGCATTTCACATGATTTTGGAATGATTGAAGAGCAAAACCAAAGTTTATTTGTTGACAAGATATGATTATATCAGCTATCTCATGACCCAATTTTTGGGAGCTTCAAGACCCAAAATCAAAATTAGGGCATCAGAACCACAAACTACACCGCAAGCAAGGGAGCCCACTATAACCGATTAAGTTGATGATAATAAGCAGGCCCACATCAAGAGCAACCACAAGATGAGCAAATGACCCCTGAATCTGTCAAAGTCTGTTGTTCGTCTAACCCATTGATATTCAATCGAAGGGAAGATTGGTTTGGTTTGATGGGAAATTCAAATGGATAGATCACAATAAAAATCCAAGTTAAAATACAACATTAATATAAAGCTCAAATTTTCCAAGTTAAAATACATGTAGTTGCTCATCATAATCTTATTTGAAGTTGTCAAGTAATGTCTGGGAATAAAAATTCTCTTTCTTTCTTTCGTAAGGCCTATATTAGGGGATTAAATTTTGTAGCAGAACATATATTTGTTTACCATGGAAGGTAGGCTTGATCCAACTTAATGGAGGTGACCATTTAGGGTTAATTGTTGGCCACCAACGAATCAAAGGTTCTTAAATTCCAATAAGAAATGGAGACATATATGAACAAAGGATCAAAGCTTCATTAATTTCAATGAGAAATAGAGACATATATGAACAAGACCGGGAAAGCAAAACGATGTGTTTTATATGGAGAAGAGAAGTTAGAACAAGTGGCTTTAAGCTACGATGTCATGGAATTGAATAATAATGTTCTTGTAACAATATTATCTTAATTGGAATCTAATTACTCAGAAATGATATTGAGAGATTTTCTTTTAATAGGTAGATAGTGGGCTAGCTCCTCCTTTGTTCATTTCACCCCAATGGTTTATATAACGCTTAGCACTGCTCTCTAAAAATAAGAAAATAAAATTACAATTTTTCATTACATTTTCAAAAATATAAATTCTAGATAATAAAGATAAACTCATTAATCTAATACATAGTGACTAAGTCATTTTTCCTTTGTGTTCTTTATTAGAATTAGAAGTTGAATCTTATGAGCTCTGTACTTGATTCGTCCTAGTATATGTATAATGAATAATTAGGGTAACATTACTCTGCACCAAAGAATGAGAGAGAGTGATTGAGTGAGTCGCAAAGCTATATTGGGAATTATTAGAAAATTCTGGTAAAAAAACTGATTTCATTAATTAATGAGGAATTACAGAGCTTTAGTATATAAGCTGTACAGAGAAGGAAGGAATCTACCAAAACTAACACACACACACTTACACGTGCTGTATGATATCTCTAACTAACATTTACATGTGCCAATTACTAACAGATATTATATAAGTAAGTAAACTATTAGTCGTTTTTATTGCTTTTATCTAAACTACTATCGTTTTGTTCTGCAGTTTGCCTTGCATCCTTCTTTCATTTCAGTCAAGCTCATCTGCCCTTGCTTCTGTTTATTGCCTTCATTCTGATACTCCCCCTCAAGGGAAACTGCTGAGTGTATATTGATCATTCCCATTTTGCAAACAAGACTTGAAAATTGATTGAAATTCAATGCCTTAGTAAGCAAATCTACAAGTTGACAGTGAGTTCTAACATGGTTTAGTTTAATAACTCTTTCCAACACTTTAACTACATGACAGACTATTTCAATATGTTTAGTCCTCTCATGAAACACTGGATTTGATCCAATGTGTAAAATTGCCTGATTATCACAGAATAGCAAAGCTTTCCTTTTGTGTTCAACACCAATATCCTTAAGGAAATATAGTATCCACACTATCTCACAAGTAGTCATGGCCATTGCCCTGTACTTTGCTTTTACTGAGGATTTGGACACTATGGACTACTTCTTTGATTTCCATGAAACCAAAGAGTCCCCAATGAATATGCTATAGCCTGTTGTAGACCTCCTAGTATCAGGACAAGAAGCCCAGTCAAAATCTGCAAAACCCTTGATATGTAATTTTGTCTTGGATGAAAACAAGATGCCATACTGTAGAATTCTGTGCACTGCATCCAGGTGTGGCTTCCTTGGCTTGGCCATGTATTGACTCAACCTATGAACTGGATAGGTGATGTCTGGCCTAATGATAGTCAAATAAAACAACCTTCCAATCAACCTTCTGTAAGCACTTGGATCTTTGAGCTCTTCCTCTTCATATTTACTCAATCTTACATTTTGCTCCATTGGTGTTTTAGTTGGTTTACACCCTAAAAGACCATAATCACTCAACGCTTCAAGAGTGCATTTTCTTTGACAAAGGGATATTCCCTGATCTAATCTTGCAATTTCCAAACCAAGGAAGTATCTCAAATCACCCAAATCCTTTAGCTTAAATTTTTTATCCAGCAATACCTTGAACTAATCCACCTCCTCTTTGTCATTACAAGCTATCAAAACATCATGTACATAGACCAAAAGAACCATGAAACAATGTCCTTTTTGTCTAGTGAACAGGGAATAGTTTGTTTTGGACCTAACAAACCCCAGCTGAACCAAGGTAGTGGACATATTAGCAAATCATTGCCTAGAAGCCTGCTTAAGTCCATAAAGAGACTTGTTCAACTTACAAACCAGCTCCCCCTGGCTCTAAAACCCTGGTGGAAGAGACATATAAACCTCTTCAAACAAGTCCCCATGCAAAAAAGCATTATTAACATCAAGCTGACCAAGATACCACCCTTTCACTGTAGCCATTGCCAAAAGGCACTTGATAGAAACCATTTTGGGCAACAAGAGAAAAGTTTTCAGTATAATCAATTCCTTCCTTTTGAGTGAACCCTTTAGCCACCAACCTAGCCTTATGCCTCTCTATTGAACCATCAAACTTGTACTTGATTTTGTAAACCCATTTAAAACTAATTGGCTTCTTATTAGCAGGTAAAGGTGTTAAAGTCCAAGTATTATTTGCCTTTAGAGCTGCTATTTCAGCAACCATTGCCTCTTGCCATTTAGGATTAGAAACAACTTGGTAATGTAGGAAGGTTCAACAACAGAAGAAATGGAACAACAGATGTGCTTATGGGAAGGAGAAAGAAAATGATAGGAGAGATGAGAGGATAAAGGATGTGAAGTACTTGAATGAAGAGCATTAGCAATGGGAATTGAGGATACCTAATTACAGTGATAAGCTTGGAGATAAGAGGGTTGCTTAGAAATCCTAGCAGACCTTCGAAGAGGACTTGGATCAACAAGGGGCTCAGATGGTTCAACAAGTACATCTTGTACGAATTCATCATCAAGTTTATGATGAACTTGAATGACAGAATCATCAAGATGATTAGATGAGATTGGAGCAGAATGTAACGTTGAATGAGGAAGGTTTGAATCCAAAATATCAGAAGAAATAGAAGGAGGGCAAGGCAAAGGAATGGAATGAGTAGATGAAGAAGAACAAGAATTAGATTGATAGGGAAACACAAACTCATGAAACACAACATCCCTAGAAATAAAAACTAAATGAAATTGAAGATTAAACACTTTATAACCCTTCATATTAAAAGGATAACCAAGGAAAACACACCTCCTGGCTCTAGGAGAAAACTTAGACCCGGTTTTAGCAATAGTAGAAGCAAAAAACTCAACCAAAAACTTTCAAATGATCATAGAAAGGAGGTTGTTTAAAAAGAAGCCATAAGGAGTTTTATTATTTAATAAGGGTGAAGGTAATCTGTTAATCAAATAAGCAGTAGTAAGGATACAATCACCCCAAAATTGAATAGGAATATAGACTGAAAATGTAAAGATCTAGTAATAGAGAGAAGATGTTGATGTTTTCTCTCCACAATAGAGTTTTGTTGTGGAGTGTAAACACAACTATGTTGGTGTACAATGTCATTGGAACTAAAAAAATATGGCATATTAAATTCCATAGAATTATCTATTCTTAAGGACTTGATTTTGCATCCAAACTGTGTAAGAACCATAGAATAGAAAGAAGTGACAAGAGACCTAACTTCAGACTTGGATTTCATTGAGTATACCCAAGTTGCTCTGGTTGCATCATCAACCACAATTAGGAAATACTTGAAACCAGTCAAAGTAGGAGTAGATTAAGGTCCCCAAACATCTAAATGAACCAAATCAAAAGTACAAGCACTGAGTTTATTATTGAAAGGAAAAGGTAAATGTTTTTGTTTGGCCCAACGACAAACATTACAAAGATTATTACAAGATTTTTACAAAAAAGGAAAGATATGACTCAAAGCTTGTAGCTTAGAATCTGATGGGTGGCCTAATCTTGCATGCCAGAGTGAAGAAAGAGAACTATGTGATTTTGCAACAGAAAAAGGATGGAAAACATCACCCAATTTGATATTGGCTAAGAAATCAACAAGAGCAGTAAAAGAAGCTTGCTAGAAACTGTCACATTGTAACAAGTATAGACCATTGTTGATGCCCACTTTGGCAAGGAGGCCTAGTAATAGGAAGAAGCCCAACAATATAGGAGGGAATAAAGAAGAAGAATTAGCAAATTGAGGAGAAAACCATCAAACCCAAATGACATTAATAATGGCCCATAGGCCTATGAAATAGTAAAAGGGCTTCAAAGAAAGCAAGCGGGCCCAAAGGAGCTTGAAGAAAGAAGTAATAAACTCATGGGCATTATGAGAAATGGAAAGCAAGCAAAAATGGGCCAAAAGAGCCCAAAGGAAGGAACTAAGTAAATGGGGTTGGGGGAAAAGCCTATAAACCCCGAAAGTAAAGGATATGATAATTTGGGCTGAGAAAGCCTAAAAGGCTTAGCAAAAACCCATGGGAATGAAGGATTGGAATGTAACACCCCATAATTTTGATACCAATTTAATTCTTATATGTAAATTAAAAAGGAGGCCTACAATTAAATGGATTTAATTGATTTAGGCCTAAGATATTAAAAATAAGATAAATACTATAGTATATGAAGTCCAAGTAAGATGGCATAAGTAAATATATGAGCCTTGATAAACTTTTAAAAACTATAGCCTTTTACCTCTTAAGTTACATGTGTATATACATAAGAAGGTTCCTTTTGTTTCAGTCATAACACACTATTAAGGTTTTCTTTTCTTCTATGCGGCTGTGCATGGAAACCTATAGGTATGATTTTCTCATGATCTAAATTTAAGAAGTTTGAATATTCAATAGCTAGCAATTTTCATGAACCTAGACTATCATTTTTTTTTTTTTTTGGTAGAAAAGGATATAATAATAAAACTAAACAGCCAAGACAGAATTAGGACAAAGCATGTTCACACACAATCCACGGCAATCAACCTCTAAAATAGAAATAGCATCCACAGGAGGACAAGAAAAAACAGCAAAATCAATATCCATGGAAGCGCCTAGATTAGACAGGAAATTTGCGCATCTATTCACTTCTCTGTAGACATGCCTAAATCTTGACTGAGGGATTTGAGTAAGCAACTGCCTATAGTCATCCATGAAGGAGGAAATAATAGCATTTGGCTTATTCTGGTAAGTAAAGGTATCAACTATAGCTTTAGCATCCATTTCAATCATCAGAGCTTGGACATGAGCTTGTAAACAAAGAAAAAGACCATCCCGAAGGGCCCACAACTCAGCTAGAATATTGTTTGCTGACCCAATCTTCCTAGCAAAACCAATAACCTAGTTACCTTCCTCATCTTTGATTACACCTTCCCCCCCTGCCAACCCAAGACTTCCACATGAAGATCCATCTGTATTAAGCTTCATCCATCCGATGTTAGGCTTCTCCCATCTAATACTTTTTAAGATCATTATCTTAGAAGCTGTGAAACTGCATGCACATTATCTCTTTAGCAACATTTACGCACTTGGATCTCTCTCTAAAGACAACCTGGTTTCTATTTTTCCAAATCATCCAAATGGCAAATAAGAACACTTGAAGCCATTGGGGTTGCCCAATATCAGTCTTAGAACCAGCATTGCAATTAGAATAGAGCCAATCTTCTAAGCTCACTGCAAAAAAGGATGGTTCTGCTGGGGGAACACCGAGCTGCTACCAAATGTTTCTAACCCAGGGGCAGTCACGTAGTGCATGTATAATCAATTTAGATTCATTCTGACAGAGAGCACAAGTAGTATCCAATGACATCCCTCTAGCCAAAAGGCATTCCTTCACACCAATGCTTTTGTGCATACACTTCCAAACAAAAGTTTGGATTCTAGGCAGAGTATTGAGTTTCCAAATCCATTTTCCCTTGAAGGGAACCTCAAAATCAGAATCTAAAGTCAATAAATATGCTATTTTCATGTCAAATTCTCCTTTAAGGGAGAGATTCCAAGCCAATTTATCTTCAGATCTAGCAACTAGAGGAATAGGGGTAGCTTGGATGACCCTTTTTATGCAGCTTGGTAATTCTATTTGGATTCTAGACCAATCCCACCCACCCAGTTGCCCAACTTCTTTCACCTTGTTCTGAAATGAATCACGGGTCAAAGGCCCCTGAATGGTTTGTCTTAGTGGACCAAGAGTTGACCGATTGTCCTATAATTGTTATTATACTCCATATTAGATTAGGAATGGTCAATATGACTGTATGTCAGGAAAGGGTACTCCATAGGCTTTGAAATTGTACCTAATAGAGTAATAGGCTTGGACCTTATCAATTCAAGTTTGTCACCATGTGAAAGGGAAAAGGTTGCTTTATGGTTGATATTTATCTTCTTATCATCCTTTTAGTGATGTGTATTCAGCTCTAAATTATTGTAGAAGGCAGCAATGCTTTTCAAGCCTAGAATATCTTGTTAGCCCCTATAACGTAGGAATAAGAAATTATATATTATTTAAGTTAACCAATTTTCCATCCATGCACTACCGTTGTTCAGAAAATTGACTAGCAATATCTTATGTTTTGTGGCATCAAGTGATTTATGGTTGCAGATATAGGCGGACACTATAATTAGAATAGTTGTGAAAATTTTGGAAATCTGATTGACAAGTTCAGGCATCAAACGGGGCATTTCAATGCTCCCATTTATCAATTTAATAACTACAATCCCAAGTAGTGATGGTCATGAATTCAATAGCCAAGCCCACTGACAAAGCTGAAATGTATTTCAAAGAAACTAGACACCTCCGTGGGCCTTAATGATGATAGGTTAAACTATTTAAGTGTGAAAATTGATTTTAAGTGGGAAATTGTGTATTGATGGACCTATCTTTGGTGTTGCTAGGTTCTAATTCTACTGATTTGTTGTGATTCAAGGGAGGTTGGTTTCATATTTTTGCAAATAAGATGTAAGTGGTGTTTACTAATTTTGCGGATTTTCCCAAAACAATGTTGATCATTAAACTATTTTATATCAAAGAAATATGTTGATATTTTATAAATGTTTGATGTACACATTGACTATTCGTTTTATGAAAAACTTGTGGGATAACTTGAATTTATTTAAACTTGTATGTGTGAATATATCTTTATATTTTTTAGAATTATGAATGGATTATTTTTGTGAGCATATTGAATGTGTTTTGAAAACCTATGACAAGTCGTGATTAAAAGTTTAGTATTGTATTTAGTCCTTAGTAAGGGACAATTATACTGCAGCTAGTCCTTAATAAATGATGGTCTCAGAAAAGGGGATAGTGCACATTTGATAACTCCTTAGCAAGGGAGTATACTATTGAGGATCCAAAAAGGAAGCCCCTTAGCAAGGGAGTGCACCTTTAGGTTCCAAAGGAGCCTCCCTTAAGAAAAGGGATGAAAGGGAGGTTCTAGTCCTAAAAGAGGATAGCACAACCCTGTCAACGAGGCGTAAACGTTGACCACGAGAAAAGCCTATAAATTTGTTTATATGATGGTGTGTATATATATATTATGATGGCTCACAATATAAAGATATTTTTTATATGAAATATTTTATGATAAAATATTGATGAGTTACAAGTTATGAATTTGTTGTAAGAATTATTTATTTGAAAGGTTTCTTCCCACGCCCCAATGTTAATAAATTCCACTTACTGAGTTATCTCACCCCCCCCCCCTTATTCCCCCTTACAGATACATTAGAGGGATCATTAAAGTAGAGATTCTTGGAAGACAACAATTACAAATTATTTTGTGGAACTGATGATTTTATTATTATTTTTATGGTATTAAACATTGTATTGGAGAATAATTTTGAGGATGTTTTACCTTTGGTCGATTAGAGCTCTGACATTTGTGATAAGATTTTAGTTTACTGATTGCTTTTATTTAATATTTTAATGGATTATTTAGATTAAATAGACTTTTATTGCTTATGATTTTGGGGGGTTACAGGAATGGGCCAGGAATGCCTGAGGAAATGAAATGGGTTGAGAATGCCCAAAGGAATAAAATGGGCCAAGAAAGCCCCAAAGGGTTGAAATGGGCCAAGGAAGCCCAAAACAACGTGAGTACAAGCCCAATGATAGTACTGGGCTACTGGAACTAAGCAGAAAGAAAGTGTACAGCAGGCCCAAAAGAGGCCCAACAAGCACAAGTCAAATGATAACATGACAGAAACAACGAGGCAACATGGCAAAGGTGTCAGCCGACCCACAATGAAGACAAGGGTTGGATTAAAGAAGGAAAGACCTATGCCTAAGCAAAACCCAGTCCAAGGAGAAAGCAAGATACAAAGAACGAAGACCCAGTAACTCATCCACGCTACAAGAGGTTAAGAATGAGTAGCCAAACAGGTAGTAAAGACCAGACAAACCCCCAGGCCATAGCAAACGTATAAACAGCAGACAAGCCCTGGACTCACATGGAAGTGGAGCATGCACAAGGCTCAGGCACCACCCACTTGTACCCAACCAATATGGGAGTGGTGGGCCATGGGTCAGAAGTAAGAAAGGATATGGTTTAGCAGTGGAGAGAAGGAGGAAGCCTATTATGGGGTTCCCGCTCAAGCTTTTTTGGGAGAAATGTCTTGTTGGGATGACATACCACCCAAAAGAGGGAAAGATGAGCTAGAATCACTAGGTCTGTGCCATAGGGGTTAGTAAGAGAGAATGTCCACCCTTATCTGGATGAAAATGTTACAAAGAGTAAGAAAACAAAATAAAACTCTTTTGTTTGGGTATGAAATGTGGCATGGCCAGCATAGGTAAGTGGTGATGGCTGGGCAGTCGACAAACTAGTGGTGGTCTAGGAATGACACCTATACCAGGACAAAAGTAGTTAATGGGTAAAATAGTAAAAATCCATCATGGCAGGCAGTATAAAAAAGGCTTTAGCTATGCACAATAGACATAATAACGGGGGAGGGGGAAGGAGAACAGAAGAAGGAGGAAGGAAAACATGAGAGATAAAACAAGAGAAAAATAAGTAAGAAAAGGAGTGAAAGATAAAAGAGAAAACAAGAAACTTAGAAATGAAAAAGGAATCAAAAAAAGAAAAACAGAGAGTGAGCAAGAGTGTGACGGTGGGTATGGACCAATAGGCTATTCTTTTCTCTCCCTCTAATAGCCTGCTCTCTAATAAGGGTTAAGGAATTCGAGGATAAGCCATCTAGGCCCATTCTCTCAAAGTGGGCAATTTCTGTGGTGGGACTTTCTTGTGAGATTGCCCACATTGAAAAATAGTTCCCTTTCTGGACTTGACTCCATTGAGAAATCAAGCATGGCAAACTAATATTTCTTCCTTTTATTGATTAAGCATTAATATTATTTCCTTTTCTTTTTATTATTGTTATTAACTCATTTTTGCCTCATTTATATCACTGTATTATTTCCTCCTTTACAAAGAAAATAATTTAATTTTTTTTTTTTCATTTTTTGGCTTACAGTATGCATATTCTTCTCATTTTTGTTATATTACACCTGTCTACCATAACTTTTTTGTAATAGCATCCTATGTCATGGGCACGTATCCAAGGTCCTAGCAAAGGGGTTCTAGCTTGTGCACAATCTGGTTTGGGGTGTGTTGCAGTCAAGCTAGTTCCAACTCTCCTACCCCAGATCCATTGGGCCGTAACGTGGCAGGAGACAATCCAGCCTAGAGTTGGAAAAAAAGGCCCACCACAACCATCAATTGCATGTCCCACTCCAATCGTTCTCCAAAAGATAAGGTCCTATATGAAGCAAAAAGTAGACAAAAATACAAGGCAATATGGTTGAGATTTAGTGAAAGTGCTTACAGACAAGAGATTAAAGGTAAAATAAGGTACACAGAACATTTTGGAGAGTAAGGGAGGATGACAATGTAACAGTGCCAATATGTGTTACTAATGCAGTTTCTCCATTTGGCAATTGGACTATTGACTAAGTAATAGTAGTAATAGTAGTCAAAAGATGGACAGAACACACAGTATGGTCAATGGACCCAATGTCAATGACCTAAGTATTAGAATCATATGCTCTTCTATTAACCATTTGTGTAGAAAAGACTGAATGAGAAAGATCCATACTTGCCATTGCAATGGCATTAGAGGACACCACATTAGCCATAGTAGTGTTGATTGCTTCTTTCCCTTGAACAGGTGGAATTAGTGGAGAACTAGGAGTATCAATGAGAGCAAGAAGTTACTGATATTGCTATGGAGTGAAGCTTGGAGTCACTGGTCCTAAAGAAGGCAAAAAAAGCAAATCTTGGGGCTGTGAAAGAGACTTGATGTGCCATTGGATTTTTTCCCTTAAACTTGTAACTAGGAGGGAATCTATGCAATTTATAGCACTTATCAACAATGTGACCAAATCTACCTCAGTGAGTGCAAACTGGTTTATCCTTTCCCTTGTTGCCATTGTTACCACTATAATTGACTCCAGTATTACCATTAAGATTCTGTGATTTAGCAATCAAAGTAGCAATTTAACCCTTGCATTAAAAAAATTGGTAACACACCTTTGTATCTCTTCTTGGATCATTAAAGAATACACTTTATTGATGGATGGAAGAGGGTCCATTAACAAAATCTGTGTCCTTACTTGTGAAAAATATTCATTCAATCCCATCAAAAACTTCATTACTGATTCTCTAGCTTGCAAGTCATTAAGCCTCTTATTCAAATTACATGTACATTTTCCACAAGTACAAGAAGGAAAAGGGCTATAATTATGCAATTGATCCCAAAGAACTTTCAATTGAGTGAAGAAATCAGTAATGGAAACCTCACCTTGATGGAGTTCTGCAATCTCCTTCTGAAGATTGTAAATCCTTGGACCATTCTTTTGAGCAAGACGATCTCTCAAACCATTCTAAATCTCCAAAGCAATGTCTTCATAGATGATACTGGCTTGAAGCTTAGGAGAAATTAAGTTTGTTAACCACGTTCCCACCATATTATCACACCTAATCCAAGCTTGAACTGTTGAAGGTGTGGATACCAATGGAGATGACAAAGTGAGTGAGCCATCAATAAAGCCTAACTTGTTCTTAGTGAGTAGAGCTTTCCTCACTGCTTGTGCCCAAGCTGAGTAATTCTCACTACCTGTCAAAGGTTGAGTCACAAGAACTGTGCTTGGACTCTCTCCATGGTGTAAAAACAAAGGATTGTCCATCTGCGAATTTTATGTAGATGGAGCAGCATTCTCTGATGTGGGAGCAAATGAAGAAGCAGAGGAAGCCATTGATGACAAGAAAATTCTTTGACAATTTGAGAGAAAAGGAAAATTCGAAGAAAAAAAAATGACAAAAAAATTTTGGGCACTAAGAATTCAAGTTTGGGAATTTTCAATATTTCAATAATTTTCATTGTAAAAAATTGCAATCTTTAGTGTTATATTTTATAGGCAAAATAAAAGGATAATAAAAGTGGTGTAGTGATTTAATCAAACTATGTGTCCATTTGGGAACTTGTACTTTAAAAAAAAAAAATCAAGTTTTATAAAGCTCTAAATAGAAGCTAAAAAGAAAAAGATGGCTTATAATCTACTCCTAAACACACACTATAAATGTGTTTACAAAACGAGATTTGCAATCTCAAGTAGGCACGAAATATGCCTACTTAAAAATGCAAATATCTTTTTGATAAAATAAATGAAAGTGTCCTTCAATTATTCTTTTACATTCTTGATTGTAAATTATTAATTTGTTTTTCCTTTTTATTGGAATCTATCTTAAATTTTTTATTGTTGCAAAGGCAATTAAATTTAAGCAAGAATACCATATTACAAACCAATTGTTTCTCATATGAATCTTAGAAAAATGACATCAAAATTTCATTATACTTAAATAATTAATGCATCACTTAAAATAATTATTATAACAAAACAAATATGTTTATCCTATTAGTACTTTTTAAATTACTCAAAATAAATACTACAATGTTTTGTTTATAGAAGATAAAATAAATACTACAATATTGGTTCCATACATGTCACTAAAAGGAGTTGGAAAATCTAAATGATTAAGATTAATTTGAGCGAATTCACATATATTTAAATTTTGATGACTTTTGTATCAATTGTTATGAAAGCAACTAAACATCAGGAGGGATGTCATAATCTAAACCTTGAGTAATACGTCATATGGCAAAGCCTTATACTCTCCCACCCGAGATCTCTAATTTTATACACTAGTTGGTAACATGTGCAAAAAATTTTTAAATAAATGTGTAACATATTCATGCTCTATCATTGATGAAACAATTTTCCATTGTCCTTTAAAAGAAAGGAAAATTTCCAATCCTAAATAACATGTTCTTACAACATTTATTGCACCATTAAAATTATACAATAAATTGATAGTGTTTTTTTTTTTTTTTTTTTGCTAACCAATAAATTGATAGTTGTTTCTATGATAAGATATGCTTCACTTGTATGAATGGTTTAAACCTTGGTGTTAATTATAACTTTATAAGGAGAAAATGCTGTAGGTGATATTTTAATTTTCCTTTATTTTTGCTTTATAAAATCTAACTCAATTATTATTTTTTAGTTGTTACTCTTCGGGGACCCACGTAGATCCTATTGTAATTGTCCCATTCAAATTTGATACGTAAAAAATAAAAATAAATAAATAAATAAAAAACATAGATTCATGTTAGCCTGTTTTTGTTATGGGTCCAAACAAAACCTAGGTTGATATTAAATATCAAATTATAAATTTTTTTTAAAAGGAAATAACTCTACACACCGTACACAATCATATTTTTAACTGAAATAATAAAATATCAATTAAAAACAAGCAAATTTCAGTTAAAAACAAGCGCAAGTCACGATTATATATATATATATATATATATACACACCAAAGTTTAGAGAAAATCTAATTAGATTTTAATTAGATTCTCAATTTTGTGCCACGTGTCACATGTAATTTTAAATTTTGTATCAAGTGAATTACTTAGTATAAAAATCGAAGAATTCAAATATAATTAGATTTTAAATTGAATTACAATTAGAATCTAATTTTCCGCCACGTATTCATTTAGTTTTAAAAATTTTATGCGAGTGAATTATTGGATAAAAAAAATTGAAAAGTCTAAATCCAATTAAATTCTAAATCATATATGTATATATATTGTAAGGACCCAAAAATTTGTGGCGCAAGCCCACTTAGAACAATGGGCTGTGCCTTTCAAACGTGACCCAAACCAATAAAATTTGTAAGAGGAGGGAAATAACAACAACGATGGGCTCTACCCGAGGACATCTACAAGGCAGAATTAGGTTTATATTCAGAAACAAACGAGTATTAGGCTCTACACAAGTACTCCCGAGGAGACTGAGTTTGCATAAAAAAAATAGAACTATTCACTTTCTTCTCTCCTTGTTCTTCCTTCTGTTTCTCTTTTCTTTTTTCCCCCTCCACTTTTCAATGCTCTTTCCTTTCCTTATATACCTCTACCTCCATTACATCTTCACCATCCATTTCTACCTAATCTCCCACCTTTTTTGACACTTGTTACCTTCTTATCTGAAGAAGATGGAGGAAGGAATCTGCTTAGCTATAACTTGCACTGTTTAGGTCACTTCCTCATCAATGCAGCTGATAAAACTGTTGTCTATCATTTAATGCGGATGCAACAGGCTACATTAGGCCAAAAAGCTTCCCTATTGCCCACTGACTTCCACTCTTTTCAGATCCTAGCTCCCACTTAGAATACAAAAGAGTACCATGATTCATTTCTTCTCCTCCTCGGGCAACCCCCTCCCTAGGGCTCGTGGCTTCCAGCATTACCACGTCAAAATATAATTAGAAGACATATATATATTTACCACCTTCTTTCTCGGTCCTTGGACCAATGCTGTGACCCTTCAACTTCATCCTCGGTCCTCGGATACCCACATATATATATATATATATATATATATATCGAAGAGTTCAAATCTAATTAGATTTTAAATTGGATTTCAATTAGATTTTATAGCGAGTGAATTATTAGGTAAAAAAAACCGAAAGGTCTAAATCCAATTAAATTCTAAATCATATATATATATAATAAGAAACAATTGCATATTTTAGAAATATATGATTTAAAAAAAGTGTAATCTAATACCATGTATAATTTGAATCTCTTTTATTAAAAAAAAAATAATAATAATAATAATAAAAAAAGTATAATTGTGATTGTTTTTAATTGCACTTGTGTATATGCACGGGATTACACACTAGTTTAATTAAAAGCAAGTGTGAATAACTTCCAATAGATTCTCTCACGGTTTTAAGTCTGACCATCCATTATACACGGTCTTCCATCCTCTTGTAGTATATGTAATATTGACCAGGCAACACACTTTTTCGGCTACCAATGTCTTCATGGACGGAGCTATATATGGACTTGGGAGAGCAATGGGCCCCCCAAATATACTTACATATATATATATATATATATATATTTAAATCAGTATAGTAATAGGTACTAATTTTAGTAATTTTGTTCAATAAAATTACACTCTGTCCGTCCTTAACAATACCATCAATTCTTTTAAGAGTATTGTTAAGCCACGAAACTTTTTACAAATTATTGAGATAGCAAATTCTTATTATTTCACACACTTGCATTACTTTTTACTTACCAATAACCACTCATCACATTAGTAATTTATAAAAATGTTGTAGTTTTAGTATTTTCCACTTAATAAACGCCATAAAAAATTAATAGATTAAATTCAAAACAAAATATACAAACCAAAAAAAACTAGCTCAATAACAAAAATTACCAATAATAAAGCTAAAAAATGATTAAGCTCAATCAACCTATTTTTTTTTTCCAAAACAAACAACTTGGTTCTTTAAAAGTTTTAAATAAAAATCCTTTGTAATTAAACAGTAGAGTCAAAGGCTTGAACCGCCACACACAACAAGTAGCAAAGCCGCCTCTCTTAACTCCAAATCCTGGCTCTGTCCTGAATGTCTTGCCCTAAAAGCACAATTAGGATGGTATTTATAGTTACACCCCAGACTACAATAAGTCCACAAAACTCCTCCTGATTCACATGGAGCACCGTACCACATCATAATTCACAAGGAGATCCCGCTTGACCTTCCTAGGCCAATCATCCATTGCCATTTCCTCAGTTTGTGTTTCAACTTTTGGTAAACGTTCATCACTAAAAGGATAAGCATCAGCAGATTCAGCACCATATAACAATGTGAGAGCTTTTGCTTTCCTTGTTGGTCCAAGAGCTATGACAGCAGGGGTATCCCTACGCTGGATTTGGAAAGCAAGTTGTGCAAGATATAGCCTTCTGTCACCGCGTGGGAGTCCTAGCCATGGCACTTTTGAAAATGATTCATCGAATTCGTAATCTTCATCTAAAGATGTGTATTACTTCAAATGCATCATCCTTTGCCTTAATTTCACATGGAATGTTGTTTTAACCTATACTTGATCTTTTCAGGGTCAGATTAACCCGGTATAACCCCCTCTTTTTTACATGCCAAAAAATATGAAGTAATTTAAAAAATTTTTAAAAATATTCAACAATAATTGGGGTAGGAGAATTTAAACTCTAGATTACTATGCTGGAAACACTATGAAGTGTTATTTAAGTTATAAGATTCTTGGCAAATAAAAAAGAAACTTGATAATATTATTTTTGTCTTCCTTCCAATATAAATAATGAAAGAAATTAATAAAACAATCTTAATTAAAAATTAAATAATAAATAATTCTTAAGTTTACACGATCTAAGTTCCACTAATTAAGTTTTCAAGCTTGATCTTGTGAAGAAAGAACCGATGAGTGCCTGTTAGAAAAAAGACTTAAGAAAAGAGAGGATAAAAATGTGGGGAAAAAAAATCCCTTTTTAAAAATAATCAACCTGTGTGACCCCATGGATTGACCAACGTTTCAATGGGTTGACTATTTTTTATAACTGGTCCAAAAATTCCCATCTATACCAATATTTTTCCTTCAACTTTGGATGTGTTATTAGGTCTGGGCCCAATTTTCTCAAGTCCAATATATAATTTATTGTGAACTTTACCTCGTGCATGTTACATGTTCAGATAAAAAATCATAGCAAAAAAATAAATTATTTATATTGAAACTATATTTTATTAATCACTTCATATTTTTCTTTTCGATAAATTTAATAGTTACAATGAAACGAAAGGTTAAAACCTTCTCCTTATCTTGCAATACAATTCAAAGCTACCATTAACAAATGAAGGCTGTTATATCTATCTAAAATATTAACGGGTAAAATGTTACTATGATAAAAAAATTCCAATCCTAAATAACATGTTCTTACAACATTTATTGCACCATTAAAATTATACAATAAATTGATTTTTTTTTTTGCTAACCAATAAATTGATACTTATTTCTATGATAAGATATGTTTCACTTGTATGAATGGTTTAAACCTTGGTGTTAATTATAACTTTATAAGGAAAAAATGCTGTAGGTGATATTTTAATTTTCCTTTATTTTTGCTTTATAAAATCTAATTCAATTATTATTTTTTAGTTGTTACTCTTCGGGGACCCACGTAGATCCTATTGTCCCATTCAAATTTGATACGTAAGAAATAAATAAATAAAAGCATAGATTCATGTTAGCCTGTTTTTGTTATGGGTCCAAACAAAACCTAGGTTGATATTAAATATCAAATTATAAATTTTTTTTAAAAGGAAATAACTCTACACACAGTACACAATCATATTTTTAACTGAAATAATAAAATATCAATTAAAAACAAGCACAAGTCACGATTATATATATACTAGTATTATGCCCGTGCGATGCACGGCTTAGTAAAAAAACTTATATATAAATTATTATTATTTTTGATAATATAATCAAATTTAATAACAAATAAAATGGTAAAAATATTTTTAAAATTAAGTACATGGAAAATGTATATTATGTAAGTATTTTTTTTTTTGCAAAAAAAGATATTATAAAATATTTTAAAAAAATTATGGCAAGTTTAAAATTTTTAAAAGATCTTAGTATTAAAATTGTAATTTGATTATGTGTGTGTGTGTGTGTGGCACTTAAAAATCTTTCCATTCTAATTATAGATAAATTTCTTGCATATATGGCCAAAAAAAAATCCATAAATTACAAAAAATGTAAGTATTTAGACTACAATATAAATGTAAAATTTTTTCTATAAATTACCAATCATAACCACTTTAATGTTTCCATAAGGGAGGAGATAATCTGTATAATCAATTAAGAACACCAAATAAAAAAATAGTATCAATAATTAAGATAAATTGCATTATCTATTTTTTTTTTTAAATCATATAATTTAAGCAATAATTGAACTACTTTAATAGAAAAATAGAAACAAAAAAAAAATGAAGATAACTCTTCTCACATAAATCTCATAATTTCATATTGTAGATGAGCTCCATCCCAAATAGATTCAGTGATAATATTTTGACCGAAACAAATATTCCATAAATTACAAAAAAAAAAAATAAGTATCTAGACCTTCTAGAGTATCACAATCAAAATAATTTAAAAAATAGATAAATGAAAGTACATAAAGAAAAAGAAATGTAAATGTGTAAAAGTTTACATATAAATTACCCGTGTCTAACTATTTTGATGTTGTCATTTGTATCTAGCCATCTTGATATTGCTATAAGTGAGGAAATAATCTGCACAATCAATTAAGAACACTAAATCAAAAAAATACATCAATAATTAAGATGAATTGCATTATGTAAAATATTTTTAAAAAAGCATAGAATTTAAGCAATAATTGAACTACATTAATAGAAAAATGCAAAAAGTAAAAAGTAAAAAGAAGATAGCTATTCTCATTGAAGAAGCCAAATCCTTCATTTAGTAGTTCTTCACTTAATTAATTTTGGTTTTTTATGTATTGATTTTAGCATTCTTAAATAGTAGAGTGGAGTAGGTTTAGTAGAGTTTTAGTTCAACTCAATTTCTCTTGAATTCAAACTTAATTGGTAGAGCTATTTTCTTTTTACGTGTATTATTATATATTTTTTTATTAGCTGTTTTCTTTTTAAGTGTAGCTATATCGATTTTTTTTTTTTAAATCATAAAAATGTGCTCTATGTTGCTATTTTTTTTTTTAATTAAGATTTGTTTTTCAACTTTTTTTTTTTAATAAGATTTTTTTTTTCAACTCAAACGTGTGCTATGTTGCAGGTTTTTTTTAAGTAAATTTTTATTTTAATTTTTATAAAGGATTAGATAAAGAATTTAGATTGAAATCAAATAAAGATAAAATTTTGATTGTAATTAAATTATGATTTTTATCAACTTAAATTTTACCTTTTTTTTAATTAAGAATTTTTTTATAAAGGATTAGATGAAGAATTTGGATTGTAATCAAATTAAGATAGAACTTGGATTGTAATCAAATTATGATAGAATTTGGATTGTAATCAAATTATGATTTTTATCAACTTAGAAATTATAGGAGAAGTTAAAATCATATAAATGTGTACTATGTTGTTGGTTTTTGTTTTTATAAAAAATAAGGTTCTTTTTACGTGTAGTATTATTATTATTATATATTTTTTTTTTTGCTATTTTCTTTTTAAGTGTAGTTATATCTGTTTTTTTTTTTTTAATATCATAGAAACATGTACTATGTTGTTGGTTTTTTTTTTTTAATTAAGATTATTTTTTCAACTTTAACATGTACTATGTACGTATTTTGTTTTTTTTGTTACACGTGATAATATAATTTAAATTAAAAAAAAAAAAGGATTAGATGAAGAGTCTATTGATTTTAGACTTTGTTGATAACATTTTAGATAAACACAACTGCTATAGTTGTAAATCAAATATTACTTTATTTCATTACTTGATTTGTCATATTTATCCAAAAAATATGTATATATCTATTCTTAAAATCTAAAAATTTATTAAAATTTCTGCAATTTGGTGAAGCCACTTGGCGCAACCACGGCGTCTAAGCCCAACTTTTATTATATATAATATGATATAATATGATATATACACACCAAAGTTTAGAGAAAATCTAATTAGATTTTAATTGGATTCTCAATTTTATGTCACGTGTCACATTTAATTTTAGATTTTTGTACCAAGTGAATTATTTAGTGTAAAAATCGAAGAATTCAAATCTAATTAGATTTTAAATTGAATTTCAATTAGAATCTAATTTTCTGTCACGTATTCATTTAGTTTTAAAAATTTTATGCGAGTGAATTATTGGATAAAAAAATTGAAAAATCTAAATCCAATTAAATTCTAAATCATATATATATATATATATAACCCAAAAATTTGTGGCGCAAGCCCACTTAGAACAATGGGTTGTGCCTTTCAAACGTGACCCAAACCAATAAAATTTGTAAGAGGAGGGAAATAACAACAACAATGGACTCTACCCGAGGACAACTACAAGGTAGAATTAGGTTTATATTTAGAAACAAACGAGTATCAGGCTCTACTAAGTACTCCCGAGGAGACTGAGTCTGCATAAAAAAATAAAACTGTTCACTTTCTTCTCTCCTTGTTCTTCCTTCTATTTCTCTTTTCTTTTTTCCCCCTCCACTTTTCAATGCTCTTTCCTTTCCTTATATACCTCTACCTCTTTTACATCTTCACCATCCATTTCTACCTAATCTCCCACCTTTTTTGACACTTGTTACCTTTCTCATCTGAAGAAGATGGAGGAAAGAATCTACTTAGCTGTGGCTTACATTGTTCAGGTCACTTCCTCATTAATGCGGCTGATAAAACTATTGTCCATCATTTAATGCAAATGCAATAGGCTACATCAAGCCAAAAAGCTTCCCTATTGCCCACTGACTTCCACTCTTTTCAGATCCTAGCTCCCACTTAGAATACAAAAGAGTACCATGATTCATTTCTTCTCCTCCTCGGGCAACCCCCTCCCTAGGGCCCATGGCTTCCAGCATTACCACGTCAATGCTGCGACCTTTCGACTTCTTCCTCGATCCTTGGACCAATGCCATGACCCTTCAACTTCATCCTCGGTCCTCGGGTACACACACACACACACACACACACACACATATATATATATATATATATCGAAGAGTTCAAATCTAATTAGATTTTAAATTGGATTTCAATTGGAGTCTAATTTTCAGCCACATATTCATTTATTTTTTAAATGTTTATAGCAAGTGAATTATTGGGTCAAAAAAACCAAAAAGACTAAATCCAATTAAATTATAAATCATATATATATATATATATATATATCTTCGAATCTAATTAGATTTTAAATTGGATTTCAATTGGAGTCTAATTTTCAGCCACTTATTCATTTATTTTTTAAATGTTTATAGCAAGTGAATTATTGGGTAAAAAAAACCAAAAAGACTAAATCCAATTAAATTATAAATCATATATATATATATATATATAAATATATATATATATATATATATATATATATCGAAGAGTTCAAATCTAATTAGATTTTAAATTGGATTTCAATTGGAGTCTAATTTTCCGCTATGTATTCATTTATTTTTTAAATTTTTATAGCGAGTGAATTATTGGGTAAAAAAAACCAAAGAGTCTAAATCCAATTAAATTCTAAATCATATATATTTATATATATAATGAGAAACAAATGCATATTTTAGAAATATATGATTTAAAAAAGTGTAAGCTAATACTATGTATAATTTGAATCTCTTTTATAAATAAAAAATAAAAAAGAAAGTATGATTGTGATTGTTTTTAATTGCACTTGTGTATATACACAGGGTTACACACTAGTTTAATTAAAAGCAAGTGTGAATAACTTCCAATAGATTCTCTCACGGTTTTAAGTCTGACCATCCATTATACACGGTCTTCCATCCTCTTGCAGTATATGTAATATTGACCAGGCAACACACATTTTCGGCTACCAATGTCTTCATGGACGGAGCTATATATGGACTTGGGAGAGCAATGGGCCCCACAAATATACATACATACATACATACATACATATATATATATATATGTATTTAAATCAATATAATAATAGCTACTAATTTTAGTAATTTTGTTCAATAAGATTACACTTTGTCCGCCCTTAACAATACCATCAATTCTTTAAAGAATATTGTTAAGCCATAAACTTTTTACAAATTATTGAGGTAGCAAATTCTTATTATTTCACACACTTGCATTACTTTTTACTTACCAATAACCACTCATCACATTAGTAATTTATAAAAAGGTTGTAGTTTTAGTATTTTCCACTTAATAAATGCCATAAAAAATTAATAGATTAAATTTAAAACATAATATACAAACCCAAAAAAATTAGCCCAATAACAAAAATTACCAATAATAAAGCTAAAAAATGATTAAGCTCAATCAACCTTTTTTATTTTCCAAAACAAACAACTTGGTTCTTTAAAAAGTTTTAAATAAAAATCCTTTGTAATTAAACATTAGAGTCAAAGGCTTGAACCGCCACACACAGCGAGCAACAAAGCCGCCTCTCTTAACTCCAAATCCTGGCTCTGTCCTGAATGTCTTGCCCTAAAAGCACAATTAGGATGGTATTTATAGTTACACCCCAGACTACAATAAGTCCACAAAACTCCTCCTCATTCACATGGAGCACCGTACCACATCATAATTCACATGGAGATCCCGTTTGACCTTCCTAGGCCAATCATCCATTGTCATTTCCTCAGTTTGTGTTTCAACTTTTAGTAAACGTTCATCACTAAAAGGATAAGCATCAGCAGATTCAGCACCATATAACAATGTGAGAGCTTTTGCTTTCCTTGTTGGTCCAAGAGCTATGACAGCAGGGGTATCCCTACGCTGGATTTGGAAAGCAAGTTGTGCAAGATATATCCTCCTGTCACCGCGTGGGAGTCCTAGCCATGGCACTTTTGAAAAAGAATCATCGAATTCGTAATCTTCATCTAAAGATATGTATTACTTCAAATGCATCATCCTTTGCCTAAATTTCACATGGAATGTTGTTTTAACCTTTACTTGATCTTTTCAGGGTAAGATTAACTCGTTATAACCCCCTCTTTTTTACATGCCAAAAAAATGAAGGAATTTAAAATTTTTAAAAAAATATTCAACAATAACTGGGGTAGGAGAATTTAAACTCTAGATTACTATGCTGGAAACACTATGAAGTGTTATTTAAGTTATAAGATTCTTGGCAAATAAAAAAGAAACTTGATAATATTATTTTTGTCTTCCTTCCAATATAAATAATGAAAGAAATTAATAAAACAATCTTAATTAAAAATTAAATAATAAATAATTCTTAAGTTTACACGATCTAAGTTCCACTAATTAAGTTTTCAAGCTTGATCTTGTGAAGAAAGAACCGATGAGTGCCTGTTAGAAAAAAGACTTAAGAAAAGAGAGGATAAAAATGTGGGGAAAAAAAATCCCTTTTTAAAAATAATCAACCTGTGTGACCCCATGGATTGACCAACGTTTCAATGGGTTGACTATTTTTTATAACTGGTCCAAAAACTCCCATCTATACCAATATTTTTCCTTCGACTTTGGATGTGTTATTAGGTCTGGGCCCAATTTTCTCAAGTCCAATATATAATTTATTGTGAACTTTACCTCGTGCATGTTACATGCTCAGATAAAAAATCATAGCAAAAAAATAAATTATTTATATTGAAACTATATTTTATTAATCACTTCATATTTTTCTATTCGATAAACTTAATAGTTACAACAATGGAATGAGAGGTTAAAACCTTCTCCTTGTAAAATCTTGCAATACAATCCAGAGCTACCGTTAACAAATGAAGGCTGTTTTATCTATCTTTAATATTAACGAGTAAAATGTTACTATGATTATCTCACCCAAAAAAAAAAAAGAAGCGACAACCTTACTACAAACGTGCCTCTTTCTCTTAGTTAAAATCGATGTCATAAGCCTTGACCCCGTCAAGACCAAAAATCCCAAAATGCTTCTCGTACTCTTCTCCACCCTTCTTGTTCTCATCAAACAAATCAAACAGGTAAGCTTCCATTCCTGTCTCCGGCCTCCGTGGCGTTCCAACATCGTCTGCCGCCCGCCTCACCACGTTCCCGTTGTACACCGACGCATTTTCATCACTCGCCGCCTCGCCAGCCTTCGTTGGCCACCCCGTCTCGGTCACCACCACCGGCACTCCCTCGAACCCCACCTTCTCCATTGCAGACACAAACGCATCCACACTCGCGTCAAAAAGATTACTATACGATAATGCACCGTCTCTAACTGTATTATTCTTAGACTTGAACAATGCGTAGTCCAAAGAAACATGGTTCTTGTTGTTTATGTAACTGAAGTAGGGATACACGTTTACCATGAAAGGTGAACGGCTATCGTATAGATATTGTACGAGAGGGATGATAGCAGATTCAATGTACGGGTCAAAGGTTGCTGCAGATGGAGGGTATGAATTTGTTACGACTGAGGCTGCTTGTGGTGATGAGAGCTTGATGGAATTGGTGAGGTTAAGGGTTTTGAGAGCTTGGTAGAGGTTGAGAATGGCGGTGATGACGTGGGGGGTGTAGAACGGGTCTTTGAGGAAGACCTCGTTGCCTACAGCAATGTAGCGGACTTGGTTGGCGGGGATGTGGGCGAAGACATTGGATTGGAGCCAGCTGAGGGTTGTGGCCTCTTTGGCATTGGCCAGGAAGGGGAGGAGTTCGTTAGGCACGCCAATCGTAAGGTTGATTCCGGTACCGGAGAATGATTTGAGGGTGGTGGGGTCAATGTCGAAGAGGCGGACGTATTTGATGCCATTGGATTTGATGAGGTTGACAACGGAGGAGGGTCGTGGTAGATTGTTGGCAACACGACCATAACATATTCCAATGGGTGCTGCACCTGCATGCCCAAAAAAAAATGTCACAATTTTATACTTAAATAGAAAATAATGCGTTATATATGTGTGTGCGTGCGCATGTTACATCTGAGTAAATGTAATAAAATGGAAGGGTTTGAGAAACCTGTTGAAGATGGGAAAATGATTAAAAGGAGGTGGATTGAGATGAGGGAAAGAGAGAGGTGCTGAATATTAATTGTTGACATTGTATATTTGTGAAATTTCCTTTTTTCTTTTGCTGAATTGAATTTGTGAATAATTGAACAAAGGATGGGATTGGGGGGGTTAAATTTATATCTCAGAATGGAATTTTGGTGAGAATTGATGGCGTGGAGAAGATAGAAATTTGGTTGTGAAGTTTTGTTACAAATTTGGTTTGAAGTGGTTTGTGTGGCTTGGCGCATACAATGGTATTTATCTTATTATTAATTTGTTACTGGTTAGTTCGTTTAGGTGTTGTAGGATGCATGGTCGTTTAGGATCGCATATTTTTATGCAGGGTTTGCTGTTTTTAACAATTAAAGTATGTCAAGTGATCCCACTTTGACTCTGGTCCATTGAGCAAACAAACCTTTGAACAAGCCATAAGCCTGACAAGAGTCACACATTAGGGGTGAGACACCTTTCAAATTTTCCAACTGGTTAGAAATAAGTTAGGATTTATCTAACATGATTTTCACATAACTCATCACTCACTACATTTTTTTCACGTATCAATCATAAATTTTTTATGTTTTAATTATAATAAATATGGAAGAAAGAATTTATATAAGTTCTGTGAGAAAATAGACAATATCACTAAATTACAAGACTCTTGACTATACCGATTATAATGTTTTACTTTAATAAATAAGAAAAAAAAAGTTTACCTATAGTCTTTCTCTCTTCTTCTTTTTTTTTTTTTTTTTCCTCATTTTTAGGCCTAATTAATAAATGTTCTTAGAACACAAGTAAATACTTCCTCCGTCCCAGTTTGTTTGCCCTCTATTTGGGATGTCCCAAAATATTGTTATGTTTCTAAAAATAAAAATCGTTAATTTACTAATATTCCTATTATACCCCTACTTTATTTTCAAAATTATTTGAAAAGAAACTAACAAATATTTTTTAAAAATCAATCTAATTGGGGCAACTTTTTAGTTGCCTCATTAAAAATAACTCTTTTTAAAAAAAAAAACTAATAATATTATTTAAGAGTAATTTTGTAAACTTATACATTTTTATAAGCCAGACAAGATAATAAATTATGTTCCCTTAAAAAGTTTGACTTTTCAAACAGGACAAATAAATTGGGACGGATGGAGTATAACATTTAATGCATATTTTATCCCACTCTTATAGGTCACAGAGTACACTTTCATAAAAAATAGATAATTAGTACATAAATACCATTCTCTTCCTTTTTCTCAAACTTAGTTTAAAAATCAATTTCTTTGTTTAAACTTCTCATGGAGAACAACAAAAATCACAATTCCATTAAAAACATATATATTACAAAATTAGCAGGGCTGCTGCTTCCATTTGTTATGTGTCACAAATGGATAAAATCACAAAAAAATCATCATTTTTTTTAATGGAAAAAAGAACATGCAAAGTGAAAATTCCATTCAATGATAAGATTTTTGATCCAGTCTTCTTATTCAATGTCAAGTTATAACTTGTAAAAAAAAGGCTTTATAAGATAAACATAACTTTGAAATTCAAAAGAATCCTATATTTACCTACTACAAGTAAAGTTGATTTAAAGCCTAAACTAATAATCACTCCTACCATTATCTATTTACTTTATTCCTAATAACAAAAATACAATATCAAAATGGTATAATTAAAGAGGAAAATAGAGGCACGTCACAGACCACTGTGCTGTGAATCCATTGGCATAATGCCAGTAATCCAATGATCAGCAGAACAATGCAATCATAAAGCAATAAAGGACTGTCAATTGGTCTTGCGCTTGCATAAAAAGAGTGGCAAGGTCACCTTTATTTCTGTGCCTTGGAACGTCTGATTCATTGGGTCCCTTGTTGAATTTTTGTACCAACTACCAACATATTATGAGTACAGTATGATTATAATATCATTGCTCTCCAATCATCAACACAAATGATAAACTCAAGCCGCTCATACGACTCTAGCAGAATCCTTTTTCTTTGAAAAAAGGGAAAGGAATAAAGACAACAATTAGACGAGTGACCCCATTAAAGCAGATAAGCTTGAGCCTGGGGGAAATGGTACATAATTAATTACACAGATCCCAATTTTGAACCACATAATCTATCTTTCTTTAAAAAATATCTGCAAAAAAGCCTAGAATTCTTCACCAAATGAGAGGTGCACAAATTTTCATGTAAATAGAACGGTTCAAACCACTCTTACACACAAATCTATGAAACCATCATTAATTACGGCTTTACATACCAAATATGAAACATGCGCAATTCAAACAATCAAAATCAATTGAACTCAGGCCACTTAAGTCCTAGACAGGGTAAAATGGATCAGACTCATTTGATCCGATTTGTTTGATCTGTAATTTGTTTGACCCGTAATTCAATTGACCCATTTAAAAATGATCTGTTTTGACCTATGATCCGTCTTGACCCGACTCGCCTGTTTTGTCATATCTACCAACATTGAGTAGAGTGAGATTGAAGTGTAATTTTTATAAAATATTTACTTATTTTTCTTTACTTAATATATTATGTACTCCATTATAGTTTGTCATTCTTTACTTGACACTTTCATTTTCTCTTCCTATTTTAAATAGATCGAAGATTATACCAAAATTAGTTTCTAGAAAACTAGAACAAGAGTTGTACCAAATTTGGGTATCAATTCAAGTGTTTAGTGGTAATTAGTAACAATATCATCAGTGAGAATTTAATCACAGTTAAGGAACTTATAAACAATTGACTAATTGCATCTATTTCAAAAAAAAAAAAATGTTTGAAAAATACGGGTCAACTCGACCCAACTCGCGACCCAACTCAACCTGCGACCCGATTAACCCGCAACCTGATTGACCCGTTTAAAAATGACCCATTTTAACCCGTGACCCGTTTGACCCGCAAACCTGATTGACCCGACCCGTCCGTTTTGCCACGTCTACACTTGACCCAACAAAGAAACCGTATATGAATACACAATAACATCTATTTGTATGCATGAGTTTCACCGGAGATCATCCCACTCCAATGATTAAAAGAGAGAGAGTCTAAGTAAAATAATTGCTTTTCTTTCATGGGGGCCTTGAGATCTAAAAGTGTGCTGTTCAAAGGAGCCAAAATCTTACTTTCTCTCCATACAAAGCAACAGCAGTACCGAATCTCCCGCAGTAATCAACACAAGGAATATCTTTAGTAGTCTCTTTATTAAAGAAAGTTCCTCCTTTATTGAATGCAAAACCCCCCACATATTTCAATGGAACAACACAATTATACATAACCCTTTCACACAGCAATCTAATTGCTTGTTTCATGAGTAAACCAAAAAACAACCTTTGTCTGCACTCAAAGCACAAGAGCTGCAGACTAATACTAAAACCAAGCCCCTCCCCTTTCTCTTCTCTCAACTAAGCCTAAAGATGTCTTTGCAACAACCCCAGCAGCAACAACCCCAGCAGCAACAACTCCCTCAGCCACAACAACAGCCAGTTCTGGTTTACCCCAATACTGTCACTGGGGAACCACCTTCACACCATTCAAATGGGTCATTTGGGACAGTTTTTATTGTCCTTGCTGTGATCATTGTTGTATCAGCTATAGCTTGCTTTCTTGGCAGGCTCTGCAACCGGCGTTACAACAAACAAAAACCAGCAAAGCAAAACCACAACTTTCGTCCCAAAGATAATGGGGACATTGAGTTTGGGTTTGGTAAGAAGAAAGTTCCAACAGGCAAACCATCTGGAAATGGAGGAAGCAGAGGGCACAGGCCATTTGAAAATGGTGATAATAGCAGAGGGCATAGGCCATCCGAAAATGGTAATCATCACCATCACAACAGAGGTGAAATGAGGCCAGGTGGTGATCATGAAGGAGAGCCCAGAGCCGGTGCATGATGATGGTATAGAAAATCAAAGATCAGGAGCTTCCATATGATATAGTTATGTACCTGGCTTACATTTCTATCAAAATCCTTCTGTTTTTTATTTTAATTTTTCTTCTGTATTTTCATATCTCCAGTGTCCACCCACAAGGGCCACAACTTGGAATATGTAATTACATATGGTGGTGTTGTGACATGCAATAGTTTTAATTAGCAAGGGTGTTTGAGCTGAAAAATCAAGAAATATATATCTACCTTAGAATATATATATATATATATATATATATTAGTTACTATAAAAGGATTCAAATCCTAATTCTCCTGATAAAGAAGAGTCGTCTTTGATTACAAGGCCCTTGACTTAGACTCTGCACCTTCAACAACAAATTTTTTTATTACATTTAAACTCGGTCCTCTTACAATTAAGTACACAAACTTTCAATTGTCACATTTGACCCTTTAAGGTTTGGATTGAACGAAATTGTTAGGATTCTGTCAAAATCCTTCTCAACAATTCAATTTTAATTCAAATTTTAGGGTCAAAATAGAACAATTGAAATGTTTTGTAGAACTAAATTGTTATATGGCCAAACTACAAGGGAAGAGTTTAATTGAAAGTTTGTCCACAAAATACAATATATATTAATTTGGATGGAACCTAATGATTATATTTTAATCCAAACTTAGGGGATCAAATGTAAAAATTAATTTTTTTTTTAATAAAACTGTGATTAAACCAAACCATAAGAGTGAATTGTAATTCACTTTTTAAAAAAATATAAGTTTAGAAAAATTGTCTAAAATCTTTCAACATCACCAATAAATTATCCAATAATTACAAAACTAACCTTTTGAGGTACTTGCTAGATGGTATGCAACTGTCATTGTAGTTCATCAAATGACTTGTCCAATTCGTGTATATGTATTTAGGAATGTGCATCAGTCAAGCTAGGTAGATTGAAGGGAGATTCTTAATTGGCCTAGCCAGGACGAGTGGAAATGTTTTCAAACCGATACCAAACCAAATGAATTAGTTGAAAGTATGGATGGATTTAACATAGAATGGAAAGCATGAATTAATTAGATCTCGTTTTAGCTACATATAATCCTTTAACTCTATAACTAAGAACTTTGGAAACCAACGAAAGACCCTAAATACAAGAAGTAATATAAAGTTGCTAATAATCTGGTTAGACATGCAATAAATGTCCCAAATTCTTAGTGTAAATGGAAGATATCCCACCACAGTTTCAACATGTAATTCAAGCTGATATAGCTGTTTTTCTTAATAAAATTCTTAGTCTTTTCCTCCAAAAAAAAAAAAAAAAAAAGTTTCAAACAAAAAGTACAAATAGTAAGTAGCGATATAAATATATTACACATGTATATGTAGGCCTTGTCATGGATCCAAATTCTGATAAATATACGGCCCAACCCAACTGATAAGCTCTACTAAGCCCATGGAGGGCAGTGCCACGTTGAAGCTATAGCCATCTTTTTTGAAATGGTTTAAATTTTTTATAAAATAGTAAAGTTATGGACTATTTTACAAATATTTTTACAAGTCGGTGATATTGCTATTGATTATTAGTAAGTAAAAGTAATGTTAGTAATGGACTCATAAGAACCAATAAGAATTTGCTACATCAATAATTTTGTATAAATATTATAAAATAGTTTGTGATTGTAGAATTACTCAAATTTTCTTTGACCCTCTCAAATCTATATATCTTGTGACCCAATAATACTAATTAATTCATAAATACTCTCTTTTCTAAATGAACCTTCTAATTTTATAGCTTCTGGTCTAGTGGGTTTGTAAACATTAGGATATACGGTATTATTGAACCAAACAAAGCAACAAACAATAAAACCAAAAATTGCTAAAAAATTTGTGTCACATTCAACTCAACTCCTTTTCTTTTCTTTTCTTTTCTTTTTTTTTTTTTTTTTCCTGTTTATTATTGTTATGGATTTTAAGATCTTCATGCATTGTGCAAAATGTCTGCATTTTCCATGATTGTCGTTTAGCTAAATACGGCCTTTCATTATTGTACCGTTTAGGAACAATACAGAATTGTACCTGTTCTGGTGAAACAGAGCCAAACCGTGTAATATGCCATTTTCTGAAATTCTTGTCCTACAAGTATACATGCCACTTTTTGTTTCTTTTGTAAAATATAAACATACCACTTATTTGAAACTTGTGAAGAAAGTATTAGTATTTGCAGTTATTATAATTAATAACAGACTTATTACGTTTTGTAATTTTAAACTACAAAAATGATGTTTGGTTTTAGAGTGTTACTGTTTCATTTACAATACTTTAATAGGCTTGTAGCGATGTCTATATTAACTTTGTCATTTATTTTTATTTTTTTTTAAGTTAATGAAGGCTTTTTTTTTTCTTTTTTTCTTTTTTTTGTTGATAACTGTAAATGAAGGATTTGATTCTGAATCAAAGCCCACGTAAAGGATCAGAATACCATTAGTAGATCACATAGGTTTATAGCTGATTGGTAAATTGGGATGATTGACAAGTAATCTTATTCTTAAATGTCATTTCTTTGTCAAAAACCCAACTTAACAGCCGTAAAAGCACCAAATAGCACTGCATGAATTCAATTGGGAATTACCATAATTTTGTTTTTCCTTCAATAATCTAAGATCAAAGACCTCACATATTGAACATGAATGCAGATCAAACTAAACTCATATATTAACTAAGGAGCCAAAAAAAATTTCACCACAATTAACCACAACCCTCTCCATTTAATTGAAAATTGAAAGAGTCAATTTCATGATTAAGAATCTAATTTATAGGGTGTACTTTTTTTTTTTGGTGCAAAGGATAATAGATTAAAACTAAACCAGAACAGAAATCTTAGAGCAAAGCTAGTTTTGGTACATCCTATTGAAGTCATCCTCAAAAATAGAAAGCAAGTCCACAAGTGGACTGTCAAAAATAACAAAATCTAAATTATGGCTCGAACCCATCCTAGCAAGCTCATCAACACAGCAATTCGCTTCACAGTAGCAATAACTAAACCGGACCTAAGGAAGATTTGAGATCAGTTACCTACAATCACCCAAGATAGGAGACAATGTTATTTACATAATTAGGATTGGCCAAGACATTTATAATAGCTTTAGCATCCAGTTCATTCTCAACACAATCAAAGTTACAATTGCTGCAAATAAGAAGTCCATCTTTGAGGCCCCAGAGCTCGGCAATAAAGCTATTGGTGATCCCGATTTTTCTAGCGAACCCTTTAATCTAGTGAACATTATTTAAAATGAAGAAGATGGTATTGATTCTTATTTATATATATATATATATACATAAAGAGAATGGTATACATGCTTCAAAAATGGTAAGCTTGTATTCATTTTCCAAATAATAAAGAATGAAATAGTGATTATGTGCTGTTATGGGTTGTTTTCACAGGAGCTTTTGAACCATTCGATGGTTGTTTTTTATACCAACTCTAGTAATCGGTCAAAAAACACACACACATGACACATTCTCACTCTCTCTCTCTCTCTCTCTCTTCTGGCATCAGATTCCCACTGTCACGGATTTGCAACTGACTACTACGATACCCTCCCAATTGAAAAGCACAGAGTGTTGGCATTGTCGCGTACCATTTTGCCTCAAGTTTGGAGACTTATAAAGGGAGACATATAATAAAAGTTAAAAGCTCCTTTGTACTCATCCAAATTAAAGAAAGAAAGAAAGGCTTTTAAGACCTGGGACTCTACTAGTACTCTTAGCAAACTCACAAACAAACCAAAATTGTTGTAAATGGAGACAATGAGGGGTTTGGAGAGAACAGTGGAGTGGCTTAGACCCTTTGTTCAGACAAAGACCTGGGACTATTGTGTTGTTTGGAAACTAGGAGATGATCCATCTAGGTAGTATTACTATTAGCATATTGTTTTACATTGTATCAAACATTTTCAACTAGACCCAACATCAGATTTTGACACTCTTTGCTCTTTTTTTTTTCTTTGTGGTCACTGATTATTGTAGGTTTATTGAATGGATGGGTTGCTGTTGTAGTGGTGGTTATAGATTTGTTGCTAATGTGAAAGAGGAAAGAGGTGTGGAGCATCATTTGAGTCCTCTTTGCAAAGATGGTCACTTCCAGCATCCCATAAGCACAAAGGCTTGTGAAGCTCTTGCTCAACTTCCTTCTTCTATGCCACTGTATTCTGGGTACAACCTTCTTTCTCTCTCTCTGAAAATCTTGACCTTTCATTCTGTGAATACATGATAAAGATACAATGATATGGAAAACTGGAACCAGGGTTCATGGTGAAGTTGTCATATCAACCCAACCCAGGTGGATTTGCGATGCCAATGCCTTGGATTCAGATATTTCAAACGTGGGTACACCAATATCTCTCTCTGTGAATTTGCTTTCAGATAACAAACTGATGAAACCAAAAAGAAAGTACATACTCCATCCTATGGATTAAACAGTCTGATTTTCCAAGAAATAAAATGTTCAAAGAGTAGGCTTTTGCTTCCTCAGGTCCCAAACACAATAACTGAATTTCAATTTTTTTTTTTTACCAAATATTTTCTTAGCAACCAAAAGGAGCTTTAGGCCATTGATATGGGCTTGAGGCTAATCACATATTCCAGGCTCTAGGCTCTAACATATATTTTTCCTTAAGTGTCCCTCATCAAGTAGTTGATGATATGCTTGAAAAATTGACTATACTACGAAGACATAGAAAACATGGGACATCCCACAGATTTGTTACATCATAAATGGCCATATCTGAAAGGATCATTATGGATTGAGACAGACCATTAGAAAACATAGAGGTGTTACTGGCTACTTAACTAAAAATAAAATTTTATTTTGACAGGACAAACTCGGAACCCGAGTTCTGATCCCAGTTGTTGGTGGTCTTATTGAGCTCTTTGTCGCAAAGCATGTAAGATTAGCTTTGTGCTTAATTTAATTTCAGCATTATAATTGAGATATTCTCTTCCTGTCTATAAATATATAATTCTTCTTTTCAGCTACCAAAAGACCAAAAGATCATAGAGTTCATTACAGCTCAGTTTAACATCTCTTTAGACCAAGATGCCAAGAGTGTCTGGAACACTGCCAATGTGAAACTCAGTGAACATCATCTTGCTCCATTGCCTGAAGAGTACTCACAACATTGGCCTGGAATACAAGCTCTTTCTCCGGTGACCCAGTCCAGCTCCTATCCTAGTGTTGAGGGATTATCAAGTGGATCCACTCGTTCCAGTGAATGTCCATTTGACTTAAATTGTGGTTATATACCACTACATGGTTCTATGAATCAGTCAATTGGAAAATCTTCTGGCTCTAAAAAGCCTGAGTACAATGTGAGTTCATTGAAGACAAAATTGGCATTAAATTGTGGCAATGTGGTAGAAAAAGAGAAGGAAAAAGTTATCCAGGAACCAAAAACAAAAAAATTCCATTCAAAAAATCTCGCCACAGAGAGGAAAAGAAGGCACAGGATTAAAGATGGGCTCTTCACTCTACGTGCTTTAGTCCCAAAGATAACCAAGGTTAAGATGATAAATACTTGTGAAATACTATAATAGTGAATTGGTCTCCCTTTTTCCACCCAACTTGGATGTGTCTCTCTGTATTTATTCAGCTTTTATTCTTTCATTTAATGAATTTCTAGATGGATAGAGCTGCGATTGTTGGAGATGCAATTGAATATATACAAGAGTTGCAGAAGGAGGTTGAGCAACTTAACGATGAGCTCAGGGAAATGGAAGAAGAGGACTGCGAAAAGAATAAAGCAGAGTTGAAGATCTTAAAACCAAACAGAACAAATGGTGGCACCACATGTTTTGCTCCTACTGAGCAAAAACCGGAATCATCCAGCCTTGGAGAAAAGAAGCAAACAGAGGTATGTAGTGCTAGCATAACCTTTAGCTGTCACTTCCAATGTCTTTGTCCAGTTTATTATTGCAATATGCCTCAACACCTTTGGCATAAACCTTTTCTTAGGTGCAAGTGGAAGTGAGCCAGATAGGCCAAAGAGACTTCTTGATTAAGATCATCTGTGAGCAGAAGCGAGGTGGGTTTGCGAGGTTCATGGAGGCTATAGATTCCTTAGGACTTCAAGTAGCCGATGCCAATGTCACCACATTCTGTGGCCAGGTCTTGAACATTCTCAGAGTTGAGGTAAGATTCAAGTAAAGACATACCAAAACGGTTTTAGGTGATGTGAAAGTAATGGTTTATTGCTAAAATTCCTTGGGATGTTTTGAGCTCAGTGGGAAATATAATAACTTCATTTTGCCTTTGCATAGCATCAGCCAGTCCTTATTTATTTACATAGCACTGAAAGAGCCAGCTTGTTAGGGAATACCATCATAACCAAAACCATAAAAAATAATAATAATAATAATAATAATAAACTGAGAGAGAGAGAGAGAGAGAGAGTAAACAAGTCAATAAATTTATTTTAAGTAAAACAACAATGTATTCATATTGAATCCTGCTTAAAATTGCATAACACATCCATTTCTCCTTTTGCATGATTGTTCGTTGGATCATCTGTCTGATACAGAATAACATTGTATATTGCCCAGGCAAACACAGACATTAAGCCGAAGAAGTTGAGGGATGCTTTGTTCGAGCTAGTAGACTGTAGACTATCACAATAGACGGAAGATAGAATGTGTGGTATTGATTTCAGAAAGCAAAGGGTATGACAAAGTTTTGACACCTCCTCTAACCATATAGTATCACTCAATATTGCATGATCATTGATACATCAACTTTGAAATCCAATTTAGTAAAGTAGATCTTGAAAATATGAAAGTAGAAAAGGGTAAAATTGCAGCTTTCTAATTTTGTAGTTTTTCTTCAAGTCGGTTTATGATAGATGGAGCTCATCAAGTGTGTCTTGTACATAACTTTCTTACCTCTTGTTTCATTTGCGAGACATTTAGGCATACTACTTTTGAATTTGAGAATTTTTCCCTCCTGTGTTGCCTTTTGTTTCTTCTCAAGCGAATAACTTGATTATTTTGCAAAAGAAACTACCAGCATGTTGCAACTTCTACAGTTCATATATTAAGATACAGGTAATTTCTTCTGGCAAAAAGAGTAGAAAAACACGATGATAATAGTAGTAAATGATATGCATCCAATACAGAAAACGCTAAATCATTTCACCATGATAAAACGTTTATCACAATAAGTATTCACACAAAAATGAACGGTCTCGCCCCAGTATCAAGACATTGTTGGTATTAAAATTTACCTTCTGAGTATTACTTAGTTTAAGCTTCCCCTACTCTGCAAATACTTTAAGGGACTAAGTGATATACCAGGATTCACCAGAAAAGGAAAAAGGGGGAAAAAGAAAAAGAAAAAAAAGCTTTACACACTAGTTAAGTCAGATTAAATCAAACAAATGCCTCTCTTGCAGATATTGCCTTTTCTAGTGCCCTATATGGGTCAAATATTGTGCAGTAGAAAACCATTTGGAATCACACGTAGTTAAAACCGGCGGGCACTGCCTTCTCTTGTGCTGCCATATCGTTGCTCACCACTACGTGCATTAAAGGCTCGAGTTTCTGATTCAGAACTTGAATATTCATCCTTAAGCTTTGGCATTTCTTTAGAATTGTATGGTCCACTGTATGGTCCACTGTACGCATCAAGATCTGAGCCGTCACTGCCAAGTGCCATCCTCCTAAATCTCATAATTTCTTTATTGTATTGGCCAGAATCATATATTGTGCTCTGGCCATATTTCACCCCATTAGACAGATCAGACATTTCACCTTCACTGTCCAATGCTCTTACCACCTGAAATGGAGAGCCCAAATAGTTTATTGTAGTCAGAGAACTACCACAAGAAGCTTGGAGATGGGAATAAGTTTTATAAGAAAAGACCTATATTAGTCATAGAAGATTAGAACTCAAACTGTATTGAAAATAGAAGAAAGGGTAAAGCTGATGTAGAACTAACCTTATGTCATTTAATCCCATTAAGCATATTTCTCTCTTAATGTTATATGTAAATAAGAAGCATGAGATTGAACTGGCAACAACAAAGAGAAATCACAAAGTGCTGTTTATTAGTATTACCTGCGCCATGCGTGGGCGTTTTGGAGCAGAATGCCTAATGCACGCAGCAGCTGCCTCGATCATTCTGAACATTTCAACCTCCACATACTGCTTTTCAAGTCGTGGATCTACCAATGCACCAAAATCACCAGTTTCAAGGGCATGAATTAGATGTGGACGAGCCTGACAACACATTTTTCAAAGGGAACCAAGTGAATCATAAGAAAAGAATTACCAGCATCATTCTAACAGATTAAATGTAAGTACCCAAAAATAAATAAATTCTATGATTCAAACCCTCTACTCTAGATACCAAGAGATGATATAGGAAATCATTACACTTAAGTATTTAGGACCTTTTGATCGTTTATAAGGTCAAAGAGTCTTCATCTGTTGGACATGGTCAAATGAAACATGGACTTGAAACAAATCCAAACTGACCATAGAAAGTAGCTCTGAGCCACGTCAGCCTCATAATGCATAAATATGATATCAAAGAAGATTTTTAGCCTAGGCAGCAGTAGCTTTTGGTTTGCCTAATATTGTCCTTCTTAAAGAAAAAGCCTTCACAAATTTGTTTTGATCACAGCATGTCAGTTTTCAGAAATCAGGATTGATCATCTCATACAGATTCGGAAGGTGGTTTTTTTTTTTTTTTTTTTTTTTTTCGATGGGGGAAGTGGGAGGGGGGAGGGGGGAGGTGGATTGTATGTATAGATTCAGCAGGTTACAGAGAAAAATCCTGGGCTGTCGTCAAAACCAAACCCCTGGCAATGCTAAAAATTTATTATAATTTTTATTGATATACAGAACTGAATTGAAGTTTTTGTACCAACTCTCAAATATACATGTTATCAATTGCAATTGTAAGGGTGCAATAGGGGTGTATTGGACTAGGAAATTTGCATTCATTGAAAACAGAAGGCAATGGGAGACAAATGAGACACCTTCAAGGTAAGCAAAACTGTTTTACAAGAAAACATACAAGGCATTAGGGAAGAATTTAATTTAGTCACTCCATTGTTTTTCTTGAGATATCCATGTGACAATACCAAAGTGCAAGAGAGGTAGCTGACATGGAAATACTTCTACTAGAATAAGCATACTTTATCATTTTCACTTTTTTCAAATATGAAGTAATAATATTGGCCAAAGTTAAACTTCTTCCATATTTCAGGCCCCAGGGTCACCAACATTTGAAAGAAAACTAGAAGTAAAAGGACCACTGGAAAGAGTGTAAGTTAGAAAGTCCATCATTCTTCTAAATAACTTGAAGAGTAAGTACAGTGATAATTCATACCCATTCAACCAAACTCTCATCTCCCAAAGGCTGCCTTGGGTCAACAGGTTTACGCCCAGTGATTAGCTCTAGAAGCACAACTCCAAATGAGAATACATCTGATCTGTCTGTTAATTTTCCACTCGATGCATATTCGGGTGCCAAGTACCTGACAGCCAAATTGAACATTGATTATGCAAAGACAAAACCAAGTTTTTAAAATCCCTTTACTATTAACTGAATAAAGCCAAAAATTATCATGTAATGGATCCAAAATGGGAGTTTTCTCTCTTTAGATTCAAGTCTGTCCTCTATATCTCAACCAATCACTTCCTTGCCTTCTAAAGGAAGTGATAGATTGGATTGTTGTAAATACCCATCCTGGCTAAGTTCTATTTCTCAGAATGTGATGGAGCGCCACTGGGCAATAACTGAAGGTCCTAAACCCCACCTCTGTTTCACATGACCACATATCATGACTGTTCGAGGTATTTGCCATTTTTAGTACTTCAACTAGCTTTCTCTGGAATTGTACTCATGAATTGTAGGAAGAAAAAAAAATGGAACAGACTCATAAAATGCTTCAACATTGTAAAAGTGCCAAGGTGTTCCAGACATTCAAACCTACCCAAATGTCCCCATGACTCGAGTGGATACATGAGTGTGAGTGTCATTTGCTAGTTTGGCAAGTCCAAAGTCTGCTACCTGTGCTCAAAGCAATTCTCAAATTAAAACCTGTTAGAGAAACATCATTGGTAGCATCAGAAGAGAAAAAAAAAATTAAGCAAAGAGATCAAAACACATGCCTGTGCCTCAAAAACATCATCCAAAAGAATATTTGCCGACTTAATGTCTCTGTGAATAATTTTTGGATGGCCTAGAAACAAGTGACGGTGAGAAGAAATAATCAGATAACATAGTTATCCCACAGTTAATTAAGCATTGGACGGTTATATTAGATCGACAGGAGTTCATAAAAAGTTAATATGACCTAAATTTTACTGGTGAACTGTCTTTACATTATGGAGGTGGGCAAGAAAGTTAGATTTCAATTCATTGAAAAAAAAAAAAAAAAAAAACAACTATGATCACAGGCATGGTCAAGCATTGCTAAACAAAAGAAAATATTTAAGAGAGAATGTTTTTGTTTTCAATAAGCACGAGTACAATAGTCATGATAATGCCAGAAGAGATACATACAATCTTCATGTAAATATGCCAAACCCTTTGCAGACCCTAAAGCAATTTTCATTCTTTTGGTCCAATCCAACACTGGCATTCCTTGACCTGACAGCAGATACCAATATCATACTGAGAATTATGAGTTTATGACAATGATTGATAAGGTGAGAAAACAAGAATTTGCCCTTACCATGCATATGATGCTCAAGTGTTTTATTTGGAACAAATTCATATATGAGCATTCTTTGTTGCTCAGAGATGCAATAACCCACCAACGAGACCAAATGTCGATGATGAACACGACTAATAATCTCAACTTCAGCCCTGAATTCCCGCTCCCCTTGTCCACTACCTGCCTTGAGCTGCTTAACAGCCACCACTCTTCCATCAGGTAGCTGACCCTTGTAAACATACCCAAACCCACCCTCACCAATAACATTTTGGCGAGAAAACCCATTGGTTATCTCCATCAACTCTTCATAGGTAAAAAATGACTTAGTAGCACCTAGGGAATTCGAGTCTGGTGCCCCTCCTTGTCCTTGGTATGCATTCCCCCTTTGACTCCCTTGACTACTTCCAAATGAATGATAATAGAGATCTCCTCCATTATTCCCCGTAGTCTGTGACTGGTTGTAGTAAAATCCATCTGTATATCAGAAACGCCAAAATTAATAGATCATAGAGACATGTAGTATGCAATTCGAATCCTCAAGAACTTCTTTTTACCTGTTTTCACCGCAACACTATTGGGGGGCATGTAATGGGAGGTATAGATCTGAGCTCGCCTTTTCCTCCGTCTTGTGGTTACGAAAACGACTGCAATTAAGGCAATGATGAACACTCCTGCTACCGCCACCCCAACATAAGTAGCAGTAGTAGTAACAGTTTCACTCCCACTCTGTGCTGGTGGTGGTGGGCTGGAGCTAACCTCAGTAGAGGAACCTACAGTTTTGGGGGGAGGAGGGGACAGGCCAGAACCAGAAGGGGATGACCGAGGTGATGGTGATGATTTGGCTGGAGGGGGTGGCTGAGAAGTGTTCGACGTCTTGGGTGGTGAACCAGGCGGGTTAGGCGAGGAACTGGCAGTTGGAGGAGGAACAAGGGTATTAGATGGAGGTGGTGAAGTTGGCTGAGAAGTAGAATTATTATCAGTAGGAGGAGGAGGAGGAGAAGAAGGAGGAGGAGAAGAAGAAGAAGGTGGGGATTGTGACGGAGGTGGCGAGTTTTGAGAAGATCCATTATTATTAGAAGGAGGAGGTGTAGGAGTAGGAGTAGATGGAGGAGGAGGAGGAGGAGATTTTTGTGGTGGTGATGGTGGTGGAGGTTTTGAATTTGATGGTGGTGGAGGTGAAGCCTTCGGAGCTACTGTATTCGATGGTGGTGGGGGTGAAGGGGGATTAGAACCTGAGCCTGGAGACGAGGTAGGAGGTGGGGATTTTGAATTTGAAGGCGGTGGAGAAGAAGTAGTAGGAGGAGGAGGAGAAGGAGGAGGAGGACTTGAACTAGGTGAAGGTGGAGAAGATGAAGAATCCACCGGTGGAGGAGAGGAATTATCAGGTGGGGGAGGAGGACTATCTTTCCCTGATCCCTCTGGTGAAGGGGAACTAGAGACCAAAGAACCCAGCGTTTCCGCTGAGTCTGCCATTCTCCTTAGCTTAACAAATTTCGTTATTTTGTGATTGTTTTTTTTTTTCTTCCTGCCAAAGCTTTCTTCTCAAATGCTTTCTATCGAATCTTCTCCTTCTTCTTTCTTCAATTCTACAAACATGGATTCTACATTTCTTTCTTTCTTTCAAATGTTAATAAAAAATATAAAATAAAAACTACTGCTCTGAGATTTACAGCAGAAACCACACAATCTCAATCACAACAAACTACAATATGCTTAATCTGCACACCAAGAAAACAAAACTGAATTCTAAAGACACAAACTTGAACCAAACAAAAACGATAGGAGAAAAAATGAAACCTGGGTTATGTGTGAAAAGTGAAAATAAAGTTGAAGCTAGATCAGAATGCGTGGATTCGCATGGTGATGATGAGCCATTTTCAGAGGGGTTGAGGGAATAATGGTGAGAGAAGGGAACGGCTTCAATGAAACGAAGTCAAAGAAACTAATAAAAGACAATCCAACAACAACAAAAATTGCAAGAAATTCTGGTTCTTACTTCTTATTAAGGTAAAGATTTTGTCTCATTTTTGGTTGGATTGGACATTGGAGCGCAGTATCCTTTTCGGTTTGTTACAAATTGTTACGTCCCAACTGTCTCGCTGCCTTTGTTTTCTAATGGTGCAAATTCTCCTTCAATTTCGGGTTACCGCGCAAATTAAGAATAACGGGTTTTGTTCTGCCCGGGTTTGGGTCTTTACCCGGAAAGGAACCAGCAATAAATAATATCCACTATAATCTTGCCACATCTCTCTCTCTCTCTCTCAAGAGTTTCTGAGTCAGTAATTAGTTTCTGTTTAAAAAAAATTTCTGACTCAGCAATTTTAAACAGGTAAAAGGCTTTTAATGGAATGGTGGACCATATCACTTGTCCACTATAAGGACCTTATAATTTCTCTAGTCTCTCTCTCAAGAGTTTACTAGTCTCATCACATGCTCTTTGCGCATACAATGAGGTTTTTTTTTTTTTTGTTCTAGTGTCATAATTTCCTTTTTTAATATAAAAAAAATTGGCTTTTTTTTTTATTTATTTTTTTTTTTTTTTATGGATAATTTTGGCGAAGTTTGTTTTGAAAACATATATTAGTATGAGAGTATCCTATTTTATATGCATTTTAAGTGGAGTTAGAAATATATTTTTACCAGGTTGTTCTCAAGTCTTTTCTCTGTTAAACATTACGTTTAGGGGGTATTTCTAAACCACATAAAAGTTCAGTTTAAACAAGATAAGCTCCTTAAATAGTATAGTAGTATAGATATATATGATAAATTGTAAATTATACCCCTAAAGTTTGAGGGTATTTAAATTTTACACTATGAAATTTCAAATTTTGGAATTTACCTCTGAAATTTTTTAGTGTTTGGATTTTTCACCTTGATATTTCAAAATTTTGATTTTATACCTTGAAATTTCAAGGTGTTTGGCTTTTATGGTCCAAATTATGAAACTTTAGGGAGAAAAATCTAAACACCCATAAAATTTAAAAGGTAAAATCCAAATTCTGAAACATTAATGTGTAAAATTCAAACACCCCAATACTTCATGGAGTAAAATCCAAATTTTCAAACTTCATAGTGTAAAATTCAAATACTTCTAAACTTCAGAGGTATAATTTTTTATAATGTTGTAAGATTTTGTTGTGCCTCTAAACTTTCTTTTTTTTGAAAAAGACCTCTCATTTTTGGGTTTCAATATTTCTTACTAGATAGATTCAGTGATACATAAAATTTCACAACTTTTTTTCATAATTATTAAGGTTTCATGTTGTGTTTTGTGCATAGTAAAATTGATAAACTCATGTAAAAATAATACCAATTACCATTTGTCAGTTCAATTAAGTTAGGAAAATTGTGATTTTTTTTTTTTTTTTTGGTTGTGTGTGTGTGTGTGGGGGGGGGGGGGGGGTTGTTGTTTCTAGCCTTATTCTTGGGTCTAAACTAAAGTCCAAACCCCTAGACTCCGATTTTATTGTTTTCTGGTCCTTCTGGAAGATCAAAAACCTTTATCTCGTTTGAATATGGAAGAGTTTATAAAGGAATCTTCTAATAACCAAGTGATGCACTCATTCTGATCAATTTTGACTCCAAATTCTTTTTATAAACATTTTGTAGTTTGCCTCCTACAAAGCAACAACTGCACCTAATACCCATTTTACAAAGCAAAAACATTCAAGAAAGACAATAGTTATATCAAATTATCAACCAGTTCTGTTACTCAAAACTACATATGTCACGCCCCGAACCCAACTATAAAGATAGGCATGTGACAACTGCCGCACGCTTATATGGTAAGCACCCTATAAGTGTGCAAGACCTTCTTAATAACTAAAATTTATCCTCAAAAATTAAATCAAATAAATCCAAAATACCTAAACAATTTATTTATGAATAGATCTCCAATAATTTAATATGAACAAAATCCAAACCTCATGTGCATAATGTCAATTGGCCAATAAATATAAAACTATTAGAAGACCATCCAATCCCAAAATCACTAAACTTCTTTTCCTACTCACAACACAATACCAAAACTCTCAAAACTTGCTATTCTTCACAATCTGAAACTGGAGGGGAAAAAGGGGTGAGCTGACAACTCAATAAATAACCAAATTTTTAATAAGTTCTATCAAGCAATAGATCTATAAGGTAATACTAGCCTCCTCACACCTGCTTCGCGCATGCGATGAGGTTTTTTTTTTTTAGTGGTCATATTTTGTAAAACAAAAATTGTGTTTTTTTATTATATATATAATTTTTATTTTAAAAATCTAATTTATAAGTGAATAAATCAATTTGAAAAATAAAAGGAGAGTAGTCCTATTTTTTAGACAATGTTTTAATGGGAGTTATAGTTGCATTTTTACCGAATTGACCTTTAATTTTGTCTCTACTTAAACATAAGGGTGTAAGGGCATTTTTGAACTAAAAAATGAGGAAGCCAAATAGGAGAAGCCCCTTAAATAATAGTATAGAAGATGTAATATGAGTCTTCAAAAGTTATGATATACTATGTGTTTTCAAAAATAACTAAAGAAGTTTCGTAGTCTTAAAATAATAAGTTGCAAATAGATCACATACTTTAATCTTACAAATATATCATAGATGGTTTAGAAAGTAGTCAATTTTTCATATATCAAAAGTTATAACTTACAATAGGTTCCAAAAATACATAAGCAGTTTTAATAACTCAAAATAGTTCAAATACTCAAACATTTCCAAAATCAAATATGTAGTTTTAGGGACTTAAAATAGTTCAAATATTCAAACGTAATTCATATTCTTAATAATCTTATGACTATAGTCACGCTATATCTCTGTGACTAGACATCAGAGTACCAATGAATAATCTTCATTGGTTGGGTATCAAAGTACCAATGAATAACTCTCATTGTTATTGGTTTGGGTATCAGAATACCAATGAATAACCTCCATTGGTTTGAGTATCAAAGTACCAATGAATAACTCTCATTGGCTAGGTATCAGAATCATTTCATAGTTAGATTGTCCATAATCATATATATGAAATCATAGTTTCTAACAAAAATATATCTTATTCAAGCATGTATATAAAAATCATATACTCAATCTTAAAATATATTTATAATAATCTTTTACTTGAAATCAGTAATACAATAGAAATAAAAATTCTAACAATTATAAACAATTTTTCAGTAGTTAAAAATACATTAATATAAACAAAATAAAACCCAATTAGGATAAGGTTACTTACCTCCCAAAGCCATACCAAAAGAAACTTATCCCTAACACTTCTTCTAAAATCCTTAGATATCACCTAAAACAATTTTGCAAGTGTAAAAATGTGCTCCCCCCTAGATCGAGGGTTTTACATGGAGTCGCCACTTATTTAATTTAAAAGGAAAAACAAGAAAACCTTTAATGAAAAATACTTATGTTGTATTAATGTATATGAAAATTTACATCGAATTTTGTAACAAAAATTTACAATGCTTTTTGTCCTAGGTACAATCTAAGAAAAGTAAATTACATTACTTTATTTCCTAGTTACATTCTAAAAAATGTAAAATTGTATATACAAGAGCATTGTCTAGAACCCTTGATCTTGGTTCGGAGGCTAATTTACGAGATGGGAAGAGATTAAGCACCTATCTTGCCCGGTAAAACCAGTCTTCTAGGTTAAGGTGGCCAATGTCATGTCATGTCAAACAAATACAAAGAATATGTAATATAAACATGTGATTTGTAGGAATTGTAAATAAATATGTGTTAGGGGAATTTGACATAAAGAGAAACAAAAAATAAAATAAAAATAAAACTTGTTAGATAATAATTTTAATGTAAAAAATAATAATAATAATAAAGGTAATGGCATGTTCATCCAAAAGATCAATATAAGTAAAGAATTCCTAGCCTAGACATGTTCATCTAAGCATGTGAAGGAAAAACAAGATTGTCATGTTATTTGTCATCAACATAATTGCAAAGAGAAACAAATAAAAAATAAAACCTTTAAGCATATTTGACCATCCAAGCAATTATGAAGAGAAGTAAAGGAAAAACCCTAGACATGTTTATCTTGACAAAATCAAAATACTTTGACATGTTTTGTTCAAGCATTTAAAAAAAAAAAGTAAAACAACAACCTAGACATGTTCATCTAAGTATTAAAGAGAAAGTTGTGTTTTAGCCTAGAAGTGCTCATCTAAGCATTCAAAAGAAAATTGTGTATTAGCCTAGAAGTGTTCATCTAAGCATGTAAGAGAAAACCAATAAGACATATAGGCATGTTCATCCAGGCATAGCATAAAAGAAGTGAATAATGATTTGTAAGCATTTATTCTAGCATGTATAAAGAATTTAAAAAAAAAAAAAATTAACTACTTACCAGCATAAATTAAAAGGGGAAGTGATCACTTAAAGGACTAGGGAGAAAGCAAGGAAGTACTAAACTACAACCAAAGTAAGAACATTGGTTGTTTAATAGCTTTTCTTTTCTGCTTTCTCACTAGCTCTCTGGAGGGAATTCAGGGTCCAGAAAATGGAAGAGGTCTTCTCTATTTATAGGGGAAGGGATGGCTTAGCTTTAAAGCTAAGTTATTAGCTTTCTTCTGAAGCTAAGGGAGGAGATAATCTGTTTAAATGAGCTGGGGACGGATTTGGTGTTGATCTCCATTCAAATTTTGAAATGATGCTGCACCTGCTTCGTATTTTGGCTCTAATTTTCCGCTCAAAATTCCAATTGATTCAAGATGGGTGTTTTTTGAAAGGAAATTCAATTATCTATAATTTTTTCAGAAATAGAGAAAGCCAAATTTCAACGTTATCCATGCCAAAAATGTGTTTCAAATTGCTGCTGAAAATAGAAACGTCTTTTGAGCATTTTTTGAATTTTTTCACAGGATGTATCTGTTTCTTTATCCAATTTATTTTTCAAAAATATTTCTTCTGAAGCAAAGGGAAAGTATAAGTCTATTTGATAGGCTGGAACAGATTTGATGTTGAACCCATTTGAAATTTTGAGAGAAAATTGAAGATAATGCTGAATTTGTGTTATCTTCTGCACCTGTTTCGTTTTTTGGTCATAACTTGCTGTTCAAATTTCCAATTGATTCAGGATTGATGTTTTTTGAAAGGGAATTTAATTCTCTACAACTTTTATAGAAATAGAGAAATCCAAATTTCAACGTTTTTCTGACCAAAAATGCGATTCAAGTAGCTGCTGAAGATAATGACGTTTTTTGAGCATTTTTCTGTTTTTTTTTAATTTTTCATGGATCATGTCTCCAAAAAAAAAATTAAAAGAGCAGATAAGATGCCATAAAGAAAAAAAAATTTTATTATTTCTTAAAAAAATGAAATAAAATGAAATCCAATCAAAAATCACACTTAATTAATTTTAAATTAGTTCTTGTGAGAACCAATCAAAATTAAGTGTTAAAAATAGGATGTGATCAGGCCTATCATGTAGGCAAGTCATGATCATTGAAAATTGTTTGTATGATAACTTTTGATCAGGTGATCCGATCAAAACCTATGACATACTATTATGATCGTTAGAGCATCAAGATTTGTTTTGTATCACAAATCTGAAGATCTACTGGTTGGTTAAATGCAAGTTGTAAAATGGGGTGTCTACAGCAAGTATCATTTACTCAATACTCAAATAATTTAAAAATGACTTATAACGGTATCAAGCCAACAAAGCGACTACTAAAAATATCCGATAATTTCTTTTTACTATCCCAAAGTAAAAAATTCTTGTACATATCCTCTACTGCCTCTAACAAAACCTAGGCTACAGATTGTCATATAGGATCAAAAGCATAGCTTAGACCATGTTCCATGATCACTTGCTGGCTTCCCCAAACGCCTCAATTACCAAACCAATGAACTAATAATAAAAATAATATTAGAAGGAAGCTGGCGTTGGCGCATTGCTTTGTCAAGGGGATTATTCTATGGATTATATATTTATATATATTTGCCACTTGCGCCTCTAACTTTCTTTTGGCATGAGGACAAATCACACAAATCAAGCTCTGACTCAAGCTTATTATGGAAACACTCTTCTTCCTCTACCAAATCAATAAACAAATAATAATAATAAATCACAAAGAAATTTTTTTTTTTTTCTTTTGGTTAAACAAGTACTTGTATAAACAACAAGAGCAACTACAAAATGGTCAAAGTATTGGCAACATGCCTATAATAATACAACTCATTCCCCCTTAAAAAAAAAAAAAAAAAATACAACTCATTCCTATCAGCTTCAAGTAATATATTTAAGTCATCAGAGGGAGAGGTATCAAACACAACAAAATTCTCCAACAAGGAACAACCCCTCTTAGCCAAAAGGTAGGCGCATTTATTTGCCTCTCTAAACACATGCCCCACCCGAACCTGCCTAAACCTGGCCATGAGACACCTGCAATTATGCAGTAAAGTAGTAAAACTTCTATTAGGACAGTTTGTATTTTGGAGCATCTCCGATTCTCCACAATCACCTTGGCATCAAGCTCTATTTCTAGCTGGCTTATTCCTAATTGAATGGCCAGATCATAAAGAAGTTGGTGTTCCTTGTCGTCAAGCGTTTTTTTTTTTTTTTTACATCAATCCGGTACTATTCCTTTAAGAAAAATTATGCAGAACAGACCCATACGGCCATGCCTAAAGAAAGTATCACTATTAGCCGAAATACTCACATAAAAAAATATATTCTAAATCCATAAAAAACCTAAATCTGACAAAAATTGAGATTTCTTAGACTTTTACCTCAAGTGTGTCGTCAATCTTTCACTACTTGAACAAACTTAGAAGTTCTCCTTCAAAAAATATCTAATGTTATTCTAACTTAATTAGCTTATATATAACGAGGGTTTCAACCTAGTTTCTAAAATCTCCCTCAGTAATATTAATTATAAAATTGACCCCACAAAAGATTTACTTAAATACCCTTTCTTTTTCTTTTTCTTTTTTTTTCGGGTATTACAACATATATATATATAAAAGGCCAATGGCCTATGGCTTTAGAGGTATTTCTATTTCTTGAATTCCACTGTAATGGCCGAGATATTTCCTGAATTTCATTTTTGGTTAAAATGGAGACTTTCGTGACCTATACCTTTAAAAAATATCATATAGTTAGGATGGTCAAATGTGTGGGTTTGAAGTGGGCATAATTGAATTGGGTATATAAAATTCATTTACCCATTAAAATTCATTTAACTAATTACTTCACCACCGCACACCCTTGGTACAATGATCACTCCACAAGTATAAGTGTTTGTAGGGTGTGAGGGGCAAGGACCGGGTTTAAGTCTCTAAAAAAGAGTTTCATACACATATACACTTAGATTAGGCTAAAATAGAAATTCTATATTGTAAAAAAAAAAAAAAAAAAAAAAAAAAAAAAAAAAAAAAAAAATAATTACTTCTAACTCAAATCCAACTCAACTCAATTATTATAGATAAACTTCAACTCTCCTAATTACCCAATTATCAAAATTACTAAAATACCATTAAAGTAAAATCTCCAACACTTTCATAGATTACCTTTTCCACTAAGGCTGTGTTTGGTTCGTGTAAAGCATTTCTGGAAAATATTCCATTTTCCGGAAATGCTATTTTCCTGAAAGGAAAATGTTTTCATGTGTTTGGTTGCATTTCAAAAAAAATTTCAAAAAATATTTTCTGGTGTTTGGAAAAGAAGAAAGAAGAGACAAAACCCAGAAAAACACGAACAAAACCCAGAAAAAAAAATCATCAAATCCGGTCAAATTGAGAGAAGAAGGAAGAGAGAGAGGCGACTGGGTTCAACAAAGGGCGAGGTCGCACGACGGAGGAGAAGGCGAGATCGGCGCGGTGCTTCGCGAGATTGCGATCAACGCTAATCTCGCGAAGCGTCGATCGCGATCTCGCGAAGCACCGCGCCGATTGCAATCTCGCGATCGGCGCGAAGGCGAGATCGCGATCGACGACGTGATCTTTCTCCCTCGGCGCGGTGCGTTCACGAGTGTAGGGGCCTTTTTTTGTGTATGGTGTATTGGGCTGCCTCCTGCGGTAATGGGCTGGGCTGCCTCCTGTGGTGATGGACTCGAATATTTCTGAGTAAGGGAGTTGGGGCCGGTCCAATTGTAACTCAACTTGAGCCGGTTTGTGCACAAACTTATGCCTTGTCTGCCAGGAGTGAACTTACGGCAAGCAGAACTGCTGCAGACGAGTTACGGCAGGTAGATATAATAACAGCCAAAACAGAGTATTCTGACTATTTAAATAAATGGTTATGTATTCCCTATTAATAAAGCATGGTTACAATCATAATGATATCAATCACAGAGAAAAATGAAGAAAATAATACTAGCTAATCAAATGGGCATAAATCAAGTTTTAAGCTTAGTCTGCCGCAGTAAAACCAAAGAGGAGAGAACGCCTCGTCTCAATGCAAATAATCCCCCAGGAAAAAGATCCTGTCGTGGGGGTTAATGGCTTTGAGGGAGTCGGACCTGAATGGTTATTGCCCAAAAAGAGAGAGTCCTTGTTTACGTTTTGGAAGAAAGTAAGATTTGAAGGGGGAGAGAGGGAAACTGATCTATTGGTGCATGCCCATTGAACTAACTCTCCTTTTTCCTTAGTTTCCTTTCTATTCTTCTCTGTTTTCTTTCTTCTCTTTTTTCTTTTCCTTTTGCTCTGTTTTTCTTTTCACTCCCTAAAAATACTCTGTTTTTCGATCTCCTTTACAGGGCACGACAAGAACCTTTTTATAGTGCCTGCCGTGACCAAGGTTTTACCATTTTGCCCCTTAACCGCCTCTATCTGGTCTGGGCGTATTTGCCGACCACCAGAGGTGTGTGCCACTCACTCTTGCCAAACAGAGGCAGGTTTCATTTCCCCCTCTACCACAGCACTTCTTTCCTGCCACGGTATAAATGCTCTCTCCCTCCACTCTCAAGGCATGCACCCAATGGTTCCCCCTCAAATTTACCTCTTTTGGGTGGTCTGTCATCCCAGCAGGACGTACCTCCCAAAAGGGCTTTGGACAGGAGCCGCAAATAGACCTTTTCTCCTCTCCCCACCACCAAACCATACCCCCTTTACCTCTTACCTCTGGCCCATGGCCCCACCATGTCCTATATTGGCTGGGTACAGGCTGATGGTGCCTGGGCCTTGCGCGTGCTTCCCTTTCAGATATGTCCAAGAGTCTACCTGCTGCTCATGCGTCTGCCGTGATCTGGAGACTCTCCGTCTACGTTTCCTGACCCTTCATGTGGGCTTTTCTTTGGTTTCCTGCTCCATTCAGGAGCTGGGCTTTGTATGATGATGGGCCTTACATTTCGTTGGCCTACTTTTGACTTTCTTTATTGCCTGCTACGTTGAACTGTTATTCCTGCCATAATAATTTAATCCTGCTGGACCTCTTTTTGGGCCAGCCGTTCATCCCTTTTCTTAATGGCCTGTTATGGGCACTGTTTTGCTTTTACTCATGGGCTCCTATGTCCCTTTGGGCTTTCCTTTGGGTATCCATGGCCCGATTGCTTTCTTTGGGCTTCCTCGGCCCGTTTGCTAATTCCACACTCCCATGGGCTTTTTACTAACTTCATTGGGCTTCCCCAGCCCAATAACCTTATTCTTATCTTTGGAGTTCATGGGCCTGCCATAAACCCCTTACTCTCTTAGTTTGCATTGCCTTGGGCCTACGGTGGCCCTTTCTCACTTTTCTACCTCATACACTGCCCATGGGATGCTATTTCTTTCTTTCCTGGCTTCTTTGAGACCGTTTGCCTCTTTAAGACCCATTTATTTATTTGTTGGGCCTGTGATCCATTATTCCTGCCGCTTGGGCCTAATGGGTTTTTTCTATTTATCCTATCAATTCTTTGTAGCCCTCATTATTGGGCTTTTCTGTCTGCCTAGGCTTCCACAAATGGCCCTCAACAGCGAGATCATTCTTTCTCTCTCCCGTTCTCCCTTTGCGCGTCTGTGAGTTCTCTTTGCGCGTCTCCAGTTCTGAAAATCATTTGAAGTGAAAATAGGAACGGAAATGAATTTCCATGGTCAACGCTGCTTTTTTACGGTCAACTGAAAATGATTTCCGGAAAATTCAATTTTCAAAACCAACTAAACAGCCTATTTTACAGAAAATGATTTCCTGAAACTATTTTCACCCAAAACAAACACACCCTAAATTTTCAGAGAACACAACAATATTATAAAAATAAAAATAATTATAAATTCTATTTTACCTCAGCTTTCTCGGCAACCAAACAGGAAATCAAAATCGAAAACTAATATTACTAACATCAAAAGCATTAACAGAATAACAAATAATTCAACTAATCAATCGTCTCAGAGATAAAAAGCTCATGAGAATCATCAAAATAAAAACAACAACAACAACAGCAATAATAATAATAATTTAAAAAAAAAAAAAAAAGTTTAGCAAATCGGAGGTGGTGGCCTAAATCGGAGGTGGTGGGGCAGTCCCAAACGGAGAGGACTTGGATCCGATCCCAGGTGACGTTGCTTCTAAAATGCATGACGAAGGTGGCGTTGGTGTAGGTGTCGTCCCTTTCTTTGAACCCTAGAAATTTAGATCTCCATCTTCGTCTTCAACGTCCGATTAGGGTTTTGCAAGAAAGAGGGGGAAGACATGGACGATAGTTGTGCTATGTGTGCCGATGCTCTTGAATGGGTTGCGTATGGAGCTTGTGGCCACAAAGAGGTCTGCTCCACCTGCGTCGCTCACCTCCGCTTCATCTGTGAGGATCGTCGTTGCTGTATCTACAAGTCCGAGTCCGACGTCGTTTTCATCACCAAGGTCAAGTTTCCTCTCCTTCTTTTTTTTTTTTTTTTTTTTAAATTATAGAAGTTTGGTAGTGAAAAAAAAAAAAAAAAAAAAAAAAAAAAAAAAAAAAAAAAAAAGAATACAATTTATACATTCAAAACAAAAGCCTTAATCCTATAAATATGAGAAGTTTTCTTGTGAAAAAAGAAAGGAAGGAATAACTACCGAATAAGAAAAGAAGATATCTATTAACATGTCTTTTTAAGGCAAAAAGTTAGTAGGACTTAATTTGAAAACCCAATTAATCAAGGGATAATAGAGATACAAATTATTTTACAAAATTTTTTACAAACTGCTAATGTGGTGAATAACTATTGGTAAATGAAAAAATAATATTAATAGTGGGTCTAAATGAAAACTAATAAAAGGTTGGTCATATTAATAATTTGTTAAAATGTTGCAAAATAATTTATGGTTGTAACATTACTCATTAATCAAGTAGGTGGATTTTCTTTCTCAAAAAAAAAGTAGGTGGCTTTTGTGTGGATGTAATCTAGACACATGGACAAATTCCATCAATGTATACTAAAAAGCCAATTATATAGGTTAAAGATTACTTAGAGTTTTTAGAGTAACTACCGTATAATTCTTAAAATTTTATTTATCCATTTTCAAATGGTTGGATTAAATTTTACTATATCATCAATAAATTTTACAAAAAAAAAAAAAAAAAAAAAAAAAAAAAAAAAAAAAAAACAACAACAACAACTACTACTACTACTACAACAATAGTTAACATTCTGTATAAATGTTAACATCAAGATAAAATATAATCTACTCATTTCAAAATATAAGATAGAATTATAGAAATTCCATGATGGAGTTACATTAAGAACTATTGAGAATCATAATCCCTTCATAGTGAAGTGATCACCTTAATTCTAGAACACCTTAATCATAGTGACAACATATATAAAATTTACTTTTTAACCTATAACAATAGGTATTTTACTTATCATCAAATATTTAATCAAAAGTAACTAACAAAATCGTACAAACTGTTTCTCCATTTGTAAAGTTCTAAGGCTAATTGATACGATCCATTATTTTATAAACGAAATTAATCTTTGATAAAGTTTAAGAATCAAAATCGTAATCCTCTTCTTTGGTTGATGCCCATGGTATAAGCAAAAAATAATAATAATAATAATGGCTGCATATTTGAAGTGCCTTTGATTTCCGTGTGCTGAGCGCAGAGCCACAGGCACAGATCCACCCATGGGAGAGGGCAGGGCCGGCCTTAGGCCTAGGCCACTTAGGCCACTGCCTAGGGCCCCCTATTAGACGAAGGCCCCAAATTTTGGGGCAAAAATTGCTATATTTTATTTTTTAAAAATGGAGATATATAAAAAAAAATTAGTTTTATAATTTTCCTCTACTTTCAAGAAGTCCCAAAGTATTGAGTAATACTAGAGATAATACAACTTTAAATACATGGGTCTTACAAATAGAGTAATGCTATAGTTTTGCAAACTATTTTACAACATTTTTACAAACTATTGTTGTAGCCAACTTCTTACTAGTTCTCATCTAGACTCACCGATAACATCACTTTTTTATTTATCTATAATCATTCTTCACATAATCAATTTGTAAAATTTTTTGTAAAAGAATTTGTATCTCTAGCATTTTCCCTTACAAATATATGTGTCATTAATCGCAAAAAATAATTCATATAGGAAATGCTAGAAATATTATTAATTTTACTTGAAAAATTTACAAATTGATGTGACAATTAATATGATATGTGGTCGTCAATAACCTATTAAATGCATTTTTGAATTATTTTTGTGATTAATGATACATCTTTGTAAGCATCATGTTGTAAAATTTATAATATCCCTAACATCATTCATTTAAATACTTGTTTATTATCTTCTTGAAGTGTCACTAATTGCATCTATTTCTACATCATTTGAAAGTTTTTTTTAGTAAAATTTGTTATATCTTTAGCATTTTCAAAAAAAAAAAAAAAAAAGCATATTACAAAATAAAAGGAATAGATTTTGTTATAAAAAATTATGATATTAAATATTAATTAAATATTATTTAAGTAATAATAAAAATGCCCCATTTAAATATATTGCCTTAGGCCTCTAAATTTGTTGGGCCGCCCCTAGGAGAGGGTAAAGATTTTTATATAAAAGGTATTAAAAAAATCGTGATGCACAAGCACAACTAGCAATACCAATAGATGTCGGTTTCTCAGCCGTTTATTCTCCAAAAAAATAAAGAATAAAAAAGATGTCCGTTTCAACTTTTTGATAGCTCTTTCTAAAAAAAAAAAAAAAAAAAAGTTAAATTAATGTTTTTGGTTATCACATTATTCATAACTCATAACACATCACTCATTATTCATAATTTATAACGCATAATTTGTAACTCTTAACTCAAATCTGTTACCCAGTTTTCTCCTAACCCATAATAATTTGTGTTTGGCACTTCATAACTTAGATTTTTTTTTTTTTTCCCTCTCTTATAAAAGCAAATTTAACATAGTTGTTAGTCCGTTTGTCAAAATAATAAAAGTTTGTTCTCAGTTTCGACAACTTAAACTCAATTTTTTGAGTATTAAGTTTGAGTTTGGAAATTAACCCAAACAAACTGAAATAGGGTGGGGCCCACAAATTTAGGAATTGAGTTGTGAAAAATAAGAATTGGGTGATGAAAACAAGCAAACCAAACATAAGCACCTCCTCATTATCCAATCCCTAATTTCCACGGTTCTTGTTGCACATAAACTATTATAGATAGTTTTGCACACACTCCATTTTTTAACATAAATTGTAACTTCAAGTCATGATTTTCAAGTTCAAAATTGTGATTTCAAATTACGGTTTCAATTTTAAAATGAAATTTGTGTAAAACTATGTATAAAAGCTTGTGCGTAATAACATTTTCCTTTATTTATTTTGCTTGTTTTTGTGATAATTTCTAAATCTTCCAACCCACTCCCTATTTTCTACTATTTTCCTTTAGGTAATATTTGTTACACAGGAGTGATTACACACAATTTTAGACATCCTATTTTTGAATTGAAATTATAACTTGAAGTCACAATTTTCAAGTTTAAAATTGTAACTTTAAGTCATGATTTCAATTTAAAAATAGGGTGTGTATAAAACTGTGTAACAGCTTGTGTGTAATGAACACAATCATTATTATTTATTTATTTTGCTAGTTTTTGTGATAATTTCTAAATTTTCCAACCCATTTACTAATTAGGGAATTGTTAATGGTCGTATGAGATTAAAACACTTCTGTAACTTGAATCTAATAAAGGGTAATGATTGAAGAAAAACTAGAATTGCTTTATTGATTGTGTCATTGAGAGGAGAGAGAGAAATATCGAGCAAAACTTACATTAACTTGGTTCATTCTAACCGTTTATATGTGCTTGCTAAAATTTATATGCTACGTATATAACGAAAGTCCTTAATGATTATATATTTATGATAATAAATTTATTTGTTACAATGATTCATTCAAGTTTATATGTATTATAGTATTAAATTAAAACTTAGGCTTACCCTAAACTAATTAAGATTAAAATACTTGAATTGCAAGTAGTAAGGTTACTACAAGTAGGATTAGGACTATTTTACTTGACTCTTAGAGTAGAGTTATATTTTTTTGGAAGTATACAACATAAATATAAAAAAAAAAAAGGACTATTTTACTTGCGCTACAAGTAAGGTCATTACAAGTAAAATTAGAATTACTTAGGTCTAGTACAATGAACATGGATTAAGGTAATGGATTTAGGCTTTGACTAGTAATGGACCTTAATATCTAAACAAGATCAATTTTAAGTTTTCAATAATGAATGTGCATGCTGAAATTTAAAAATAAAAATAAAAAATTATTTGGTCAAATTACCCTTTAGATTTTCCAAGAGCATTATTGATTTCTCATTTCTCATGTTATTAGATAATATTATATATTTATAAATTTTCTATTCATGACTCTAATTTACAAAAAATAAAGTTTACATTCTTTCTGAATATTATAACTTACAATTCTTTAATATATAATATAATGATGTGGCATATTAGGATTAAAAATATGAAACTTGGGTTTTACACCACATCTTTATAGAATTTAATTTCTTATAATTAATATGAGAATTATTCTATATTAAAAAAAATTAAATGATAATTTCTTGCTAAAAAAGAAAAGAAAAAGATATGCATGATTATACATTAAACTTAAAACTTACGATGAAAGTAAGCGTAACAAAGAATCCCAAAATCAAATTTACTTATTTACACATCATTAAATTTTTACTTGCCTCTCCCCAAAAAAAAAAAAAAAGTCGACTTTTACAAAAATATCCAAAACACCCGCAAAGTGAACAGTAACCGACATAGTGCTTTCAGGGGCATTCCAGTAACTTCGATCAAAGAGTCCAAATCTCCCACGACGTCAAAGAAAACGTGAACAAAAACCGATTCTACTTGGCACCGACGGCACGAAATCCGTAACCTACTTGGCTTAGCTTAGCTTCGCTTCAACCGCCTTACAAAGACATTTTTGTATCAATATTTCATGGCGGTTTTCTCAGTGCGCCCATATATATAAATAACCGCTAGGCCTTTCTTTTCTTTTGTTCTTCCTTCTCAAGAAAATCAATTGCTTTCTCATTCTTTCAAAGATTTTCTCACTTTTCCTTCAACAAGTTCTAGACTTTTTCTCTCTCTTTTTTGTTTGTAAACAATCTTTTCTTTTCTTTTTTGTGTCAAGGTAACCTTTTTTTTTCTTTTTGACACGAACCCAATTGATATTTCGTACCACCTTTTACTTTTTTGTGTGTTATATATCTTATGTATGCGTTCTAATTGTATGTGTGTATAAATTTTGGTTGAACAGAGATGGCACAAATTGAAGTTGAAGGCCAAATCTCTTTGACAATTGATGATGACGAAATTTCAGATTGTGGGTCAGTGTCCGATGAAACAAGCCCTCCTAGCGATCCCTTTTGGTGTTTCAAAAGAGATGGATTGGTTGAAGTTTCAGAAGGGAGTCCTGAGCATCACATATTGAGGGGTAGTTTTCTCGTGGGCATGAGGCCTGTGGCTAAGCAAACCAATGTTGTGGCAATACACAAGAACTCTTCTTCTAGTTTGACGAGGAAAGCGAGATTCGATTCTTTTCAGCTTTTCGTGGAGGCCGTGGCGGAGAAGTGTGGTGGCAATGCTCAAGAGAGGTATGCATGGTATGGTGGTACGAGGGAGGAACTTCTTGAAATCGTGAAACATGGATTCAGTCGTTGTGGAAAGCCTGTACATGGCCAGTCTTATGGTGTTGGTGTTCATTTGGCTTCTGCCAAATATCCGATGGAAGAGTAAGTCTTTAATTTTGTTTCAATTTCTTTGTTAAATTTGTTGTTTCACATAGATTGTGCAATGTCCACTGTTTTCTTTTCTTTCTTGTAGAGTCTAATTGAATATAATCTTGTAGTTGTAGTGGTCAATTCAATTAGTCGGTTTACGTGTTTGGGAATAGAGAAAACAAAATCCTCCATTAATTAATTAATTAGTTTAATGTCCCTTTCTTGGTGAGGAAGCAACATAAAATTTACGTGTTGTATATGTAGTTGTATAATGTCAACCGTGTGGAACAAACGTGTGCTTCTAGTGTGTAATAAGTCAAATTTCCCTTCATCCCTACCTCCCACCAAAAGTCAAAAAAGGCAGATTAATTAATGTTTTTTGAAGATTAGATTTGTATTTGCTAATTCCTTTCTTAAAAGTAAAAGTAGATTTGTTTTGCTTTCTAATAATATTTTTAATATTTCACAGTGCTTTATCCTCTGAAGTTGATGAGTATGGGTTAAGGCATGTTTTACTATGCCGGGTCATACTGGGGGACATGGAAGTGGTTTCTCCTGGTTCCAACCAATTTCATCCAAGTTCTCAGAAATTCGACTCTGGTGTCGACAATCTATCAGATCCTAGAAGATATATTGTGTGGAGTGCTTATATGAACTCTCACATTTTTCCTACTTTCATGATAAGTTTCAAGGCCCCATCCTTAAAAGGTAAGCAATTCAATGCTCTTATTACATTGCCTTCTTTGTATTGTAAACTTTCTGGATTTTACTAATGCAATTTGGTGTTAAATTGAACTTGTTCTTTTTGGTTTTATTAAAATGCGCAGATTTTCAAGGTTTGCTGCAAGCAAATGTTCCTAGAGCAAATGTTCCGAAACCCACAACTCCGTGGATGAGTTTTCCTGCTCTGATAACCATACTTTCAAGGTTCTTAGATCCTTCTAAAATGGCATTGATCAACAAATGCTATAAGGATTTCAGGGTAAGTTTAACATAATCTTTATGTGGATTATATGTGTAACTTTGTTTTTACTTATATAATTTTGGGCTTATTTGATTGTCGCTTGTCTTTTGATCACAGGAGAGAAAGATCAGGCGACAAGAATTTATACGAAAGTTGAGGATAGCCACCGGAGACAAGTTGTTAGCTACAATAGTTAAACGTCACAGACAAGGAGGCGTTTGATGCTGAGTATGTTGGTCTCTTAACTAGCCTGAGCTGCCTCTATAATAGAGTATTTTCTTTAGCGATGCCATTTTACTTTTGATTTGGAAATGACTGATAGTATAGGATGTTTGGTGTTGTATCATTTTTAGATTTGTTATAGTTCGCTAACAGGCCAGATGGGCTTTCACAATTTCTGTACAACAATACCAAATACTCTGATTTGTAATAGCCTAGAAAGTGTAAATGATATAAGAACGCAAAAAAAGTTTCATGTATACGGTACTTTTTGTTGCGAGTAATGCTGGTGTGGCAATGATATACTCCATAGAAACTGAATGTATCACGCCAGTAATATGTGCTTGGTTAGGTTGTATCTTTCGGCAAAGAGATGGCCATGTGGGAGTGAAGTGCTTCAAAAGTCTTTGTTTCTTTTAATGTTTGTGGTACAAGAGAAAGTACTTTTCTATGGAAAGATGTCAATGGCCTTTTTCAAAAGATTTAATTTTTTGTTGGAAAATACTTTGTACTGTATGTGGTGGTGGCTGTATCATCGTGTTTTAGCAAATACTTTGGGATTTACTATTTCATAAAGATACTATTGTTCTAAGGTTCCTTTCTTAACGCAAGCCATGACTCACGAGGCACCCAAGTCGAAAGTTTTATGCCGACCTGATGCATCACGCGGAATAGAGCATCCAACAGCTATGGATGTATATGAAAAGCTTTTCTTATTTCTTTGACAATCGTCACCTGTGTTAGCCCACTATTGAGGGAATATACGAGACTTTGGCTAATTTACAAGAAAACAGATGGGTGTCTAAATCAATTGCAACTTTGCAAGCACCGTCCGCTTTTAATGTCATTTATTATTTACTTGTTTTTATCAAAAGTCACTAGCTGCATGTACGTTATACTGAATTTGCTCCCTTGTTCTGCAGTATAATGAAGCAAAATACAAATAGTTGCAGTACAGAATCTACCGATGCTAAGGGTACAAGATCAATGTTTGCGGCGAATATATGGTGATAGTGAAGATTTGAGTCCTCATTAGAAAATAAGTTTGTTAGTTTGGATTTTTTGTTTCAAGTTGTTCTTAAAGATGATTGGTTTTGTTTACCATGGTTGTTGTAATGGGAAATATATGACTTTAGTACTTATTTGCTTCTTCTTTTTTCTTTTCTTTTTTAATCTCTTCCATTTTTCTTTTTTCTTCTCTCTTTTTTTGTTTTTGTTTTTTTTTTTTGGGGGGGGGGGGTGGGGGGGTGAGGACTGAGGATTACTCTTCAATGGGTACTCTCACATGGGAGAACCTTATTTAAATTAAGGTACCCTTGTGTGATTTATTACCGTAACCTGGGCTAAGCATAAACCAGAAAGAGAAGGGTTTCAAAAGAAAATGAGAAAAGAGAACTTTCACACCCCAGGATAGCTTCTGAGATGACCATTGAAATAGGTGGTTGTAAATAATGAGAAATTTTTGCATTATCCATTGAATATTTTAGTTTACAATATGTATTTATGCATTTGAATTTCCCATCTCAATGACAACTGGAAATTGAGAACACACAGGAGATTTTTTCATGTATAAACATTGAAAAAATCAAAATCAAAATAAAATCCCTTATACACAAGTGACCCAACCCAAAGGCTCCTATAGATATAAAATCTGTTCTAATGCTGTCCCTAGTGAAAACCTGTTCCCTAATACGTAATGCCATCTAAATCTCAACCAATGAAAAAGTTGAAATATTCATATAACAAGCTCTTAATGTAGGTAAGCATAGTTACTACTAATAATCTATGAATTTTACCAGGGATGATCTTTCAATGATGGCTACATACCACGGCATTGTTTATCTTCTGTCTCTGCAACTCTTCAACAAGTTTATCAAGGCCGACACGGAGAGTAGTGACAGTTCGAACAAGATTTACCATTATGGAACATATGTAGCAAGACACTGGTGTTTCTCACACTGTTGTTGCATCTAGATCACCGGAGCTTGTAGCCTTGTAAGACTCTCTCCCTTGCAGTGGCTACATATACAACTTTAAATCTGAAATGATATGCAGAGCTTCAAGCAAGTCACAATTAGATGGCACACAGCTTTGACAACCTCCTGTCCCTTTTCATACTCAGGACCAGGCAGTGCATTTTGTAAGGTCGTCAACATTACCTGCGTTGATCAAGTAGCTAAGCATACAAGACATCAGTAAAAGACTTGATAGACTATTTTTGTTATTATTGAGTCTTAGTATATTAAGTTTTTAGGTTGGAAAGTTGTTAGTTTCATTTTATTAAGTTTTACTAGAATAAGAGCAATTTGGTAATTTCCAGAATTCTGGAATGGCCTGTCATTGGCTTTTAATAGAGGCCCATGAGTCTCCTTTTGTGTATGTGTTAAGAGTAAGAGTCTTTTTCTTATTTGGTTCAGAATTTCTTTAGTACATTTTCTTTGTTATTAGTAATCCTAGTCTTTGATTATAAAAATTTTCAGTAGGTTATTCTAAGTTTTAAGGGTGAGATTGCCTTCTTACATAAATGTGATTGCTTAGGATAACGTAGGTGTGATAGCCAAGTGGTTATCTTTCTTTATTTCTCATTCTATTCACTATTTTAATACTAAACAGCCATCAAACATATTCAAGATCCAATCTTTTCCCCACCTAAACCCTTAAACATCAAACCTTATTCAAGAATCCTTCAAGCTCTCATCAACAAATCTAATTTGGTTCTGAATTCCTAAAGTTCCTGGTAATAGAGCCCATTCAAGTTTCTGTCCTAACTCCTATGTCAATGAATTCTCACACATCAACATTGTAAAATCTCTCTTCAAGAATAGAAGGAAAGATGAGTGGTAGAAGATTTGGTTTCACATATATTCTTCCAATGTGTCTGTCCTGTTTATGAAAATTAGGCAGGATGGCATGTAAAAGCTCATTCAAAGGTTGATACTAGGAATATGGGGCAAGACCATGCTTAAGTGCAAGGGTTGTTATCCCAAATGAAAAATGTATGCTCTGTTAATATGAAACCTAAAAAAAAAGGAGTCACATGCCTCATCAATTCTACATAGCTTAATTTTACATATAGTATAAATAAATAAAAAAGGCCTCAGTGATATCTGCACTATGTAACTTCAATATGAGGCCATTATTCAAATTTTGAAAAGGTATCTCTATCAATTTCTTTTTCTAGACTTGTGTTGACCATGCTCATATTCAAGCCCAAAACCACACATTGTTAATCAGTGCTACTATATATAGAGTGCATGTTTCTTGTCATTTATTGATAAACATTAGAATCTCACTAAACCATAGGACCATTAACTACTAGAGGCTAGCTATGGATGTCGATCATAAGGGGGAGATATTGTACATGAATCACCAGTCACTTGAAGTTATATCCATGTAATTCCTGTGAAAAGGATGAAAACTGTTACAAATATGAGAAGCAAGAAGAAGTTAATATTGAGCAACAAGATCTCCAAAATAGACTTGAACAGAGCATGCAACAAGTAGACCTTTGAACAATCAAATAATGAGATTGGCAGGGTCCAAGTCAGCACCAACATGGAGTTTCAACATATGTATTTATTGAACATTGTCTATCACTGGTATCAAATATGCGTGCTGCCACTCTAAAGCGTGCTTACTTAACTTCACCATTTTAACCAACCAATATATTCCCAGCCTGCAGATAAAAAGATAAAGTAAAACAGCATAACCAAAAGCCATATGAGCACTGGTGTATACCAAATAAAGCAAGCAAACAAGAACCACCTTGCTGAATAAGATAAATGAGAAGAATCATAATATTCTACATTTTTTAAAGAATAAAAACATATATGCATGTAACCATGCCCCAAATGTAGTAAGCATATGTATGTATGATTAGGTTAACGCCAAAAGTCTACTAAGAGTTGAGAAACACTTTTCAATAACTTTTAGCACAAGGATGCATCTAGCTTGAATTGTAAGTAACAAGGTAAACATACAAAATTTAAAAAAAAAAGGACAGGATTCCAACCATCTCTATGAATGAGTCCATGGCCATCAAGATAAACAAGAGCTTTCAGAACTTCATACAAAAACATGGCAATCCTTTACAATTTATAATCCTTTGAACTGACTAGAAAATTCCTTTTTGACAAATAATCCACAGTATCTTCCTATATACATCACCAAGACATTCAACTGCTCCTACAAATCACAACATATAACATAACTCACTTATTCTAGAAAAGTAAGTGAATTATAAGCTTGCTGGAATGGCCACTTTGGAAAGCATAATAGTTCAGAATTTTGGAAGGCTATCTCTTTGTGTTTAATGTACTTTATTTTTGGAGGGAAAGAAATGAAGTTTTTGCTACTACAAAATTTGCTTGAGTGGAAGAATGCTGCAAACATTTCTTCAATGTCAGATCTTCTAGAATTTATCGATATGCAGAATTTGGATGCTATCTTTTGTTTTCTTATTCTTTTCTTTTGAGATCATCCTTTGTATACACCCCCGTGTACTAGGATTGCGCCCTTATTTTGCGCTTATTAACTAAATGACAACTAGTAAAACCAAAACCTCTTGCAACAAAAGATGCAACATTTCAGTACCATGAATCTCCATCTAAAATAGTCACTGTGAAATCTTCATTTTCCTTGTTTCTTTTTTAATTGGAAAGTTACACAGCACCTGATGAAATTTTTCTAGTTTATTTTCCAATTAATAGATTCTCCCACACGATGCACTCACGTCTTTTTTTTTTTTTTAGAGTGTTTTAACCTATAGCGTCCACTTCTAATAATAGCTATTTTTCATCAAACCAAGATACCAATTGATTTTTGAAGTAAACAAGGTTGCACTCGTGTAACTTGAAATACAATGTCTAGCCTTTATTTGGTCCTCAATGGGGCTAAAAACTTCATGGAAAAAGGTAGTACAAATGTAAAACAACTCTATTTTTGGATTTGGAAACAAAACAACTTTGTTTCCACCCATTTTTGAGGGCCAACTGAGAGCATAACATCGTGTTTCATTCACTCTAAATCACAAGGAGGCTCAGTAATAGTGACTCTTAATTTCCAAAATAAATACATGAAGTAGGTCAATTTATAATCGCCCCTAACCAATTTGAAATTTTTCAAAAAGAATAACACAGCACGTGTTGGTACAAACTAAGTACTAAATCGATTACCAATAAACAGTTACCTATTTTGCACGTTCAAAAACTGAAATCTATAACGATTTGGAAAATTATATAAATAAAAAGTGAAATAAAATAATTAGAAATCACAGAATGATGCATCAAAAATAAAATAAAAACATTAAGGAAGATTGTTGAGAGCAGAATTAACGGACCAAGGGAAGAATTGTTGAGAACTGTGAGCTGTGAAGAATCTCTTTCGCCTAGCTCTCTTGCCCTCAATGTGAAAGTGAAACGGACTCTCAGAACCATCGTCGTTTTGCCTTCCCCATATAGCCATATACCAATGTACTATGTTATTATTATTATTATTATTATTTTCTTTTTCTTTTTTAAGAAACAACTACAATAATTAAGCTACAAACTCTTCATAACTCTTTGACTCTGACTAACATCAGGTATGCTAAATGCTAAGGGGGTGTTTGGTACCTGTGTTTTATTGTTTGAAAATATATGTGAAAATACATGTAGGTGAAAAAAATGTATGAAAATATATGTAATGTTGTTAAAAACTAAAAATGTGTGTTTAAGTGGGTGTACCAAACATCCCTTAAATTTTTAGTATTTACCAAACACAAAATCACTTTGATGAGATGTGTTAAATTCCATTTGCTACTATTTTGCTAATAAAATGTTTTTGTTATATATGCTAAGCATATTTTGGTATTTTTTATTCAATTTTCTCTCTCCTACATCATATCCCCAGTTCTCTCTCTCTCTCTCTCTCTCTCATATTTTTTATTCAATTTTCTCTCCTCATACACACATCCTCTCTCTCTCTCTCTCTCATCCCCACATGATAAATATATTTGTTTTGTTAATTTTTTAATATTGATGAGGTTGGTTTTAAATTATTTTAACTAACGTGTAACCCCATGCATATACACAAGTACAATTAAAAACAATCACAATTATATTGTTCAAATTATAAAAAAATTTTAAAAGAGTTTAGGAGTGATATTGGGTTGGGTCGAGTTCATTGTGGTCTGCAACCCGACTCGATAGAAATCGGGTTTCTTAGCTGAAACCTGACCCAACCCAAAAATTCGAGTCTATTATCAGGTTGGTTTTATCGAGTCTCGAGGTGGACAAGTTTTTTTTATTTTTTATTTTTTATATAATAATGTTGTTTTGGGTCTTGGGATTTTTTCTCCATGTTGTTTTGGGTCTCTGTTTTTTGTGTATTTTGTAGAACCGGTATTTTATCTAAATTCTCTTTTAAAAGGGTGGGTATCCACATTTCATGTCTTGAGAGAAATTTATATATATTTTTGAAATGTGTGGATGAGAGAGAGAGAGAGAGAGAGAGATCAAAACAACTTGAATTCATCAATTAAATAGGAAGAAATATATAGTACATACCATCTCAAAAGAAAGAACAAAAAAAAAAAAAAAAAAAAAAAAAAAAAAAAACCTAAATTTATATTCCTTGAATGAAAAATAGATGGTACTTATATCATCTTAACATCCACCATAATTGAGAATTTGTTAGTTTCTATTGATTAACCAAAGCCTGTTTAGACAGAACTCCTAGTTTGTCAATCTTGTTCCCTGGCACTAGCAATGGGATACTATTAAGAGAGGATTTATTTAGCAAATCATAAAGCCCACTACTTGAGATCTTCATGTTCTCAAGATCAGCAGCATCAACAACATAACTACAGAATGGATCAGGTCATTACAACTTCAATCAAAAAAACACAAAAGCAATTTCACATCATAAAGTGAAAATGTATGTAGGATCAGCAACTTAAAATATAGACAACTATGCAGACTTTAAAATAAAGGCATAAGCATATGATGTGAAAGCATAAGGAGCTCCTTTCACGTCATGCTAGTAGTATTGGCCTCATTGGAAATGGATCACTCACTCATCTTTTGGCAATGCTTGGGCAAGAGCACCTAACTAGAGTACTTGTACGTTGGTTCGATATTTTGCTACACTATTTGGCTTATTTCTGTGGAGGCACAATTGGCCTTGTGTGTAGTAACAATCTAGGAAAGTTAGTAGAGTCATTGGGAAAAAGTTCAAACACTACCACCCTCCTTACTCTCTATTCATCATTCTCCTTCTTTGGCTGATTGCTTTTTGCAGTACCAGACTACATACGCACGTAAGTAATCATAACTATTACTTTTACAGTGCTTTTGGAAATAGATTGATGATGAATGACTACTAATGCACGGTGACCAGTATCAATGTTCTTATTTTAATGGATATTTTCGAAATATATGAAGAGAAAAGAACATTAGGAAGAGAAAAAATATGGAGTCTGCATAATGCTTATGCTTGCATTTTAAAGTTTAGACCATCTTCAACTATGTAGAAATAAAGCACCAGATACATCAAAAGGAAGAAACAAAAAATGAAGCAATTTCAATCAGTAACAATAGTAGCACGTAGCAAATGACACCCAACCCAAAAAAAAAAAAAAAAAAAAAAAAAAAAAAAACAAAAGTAAAACTCACCAATGTATGTTGGTTGATTAGTCAAAATTAGTAACAATGCTTGATGGTGAAAGTGATGCTACCAAAGGTGAAGCTAACTTCGCTTCCAAAAAAGCTTCAAAACATTTTAGAACAACAAGATATATTAAATTTCATTTAATGCACTAACGATATATATCAAATTTCAGTTAAAGCACAAGTTAATAAATTTTAAGAACATTATCTTTTCCATAATCCTCAAATAGCTCAACATCATCTATGGCTTGTCGAAGCGAAATTTGCACTGAAGATTGAAGTCAATTTTGAGTACATATAAGAGATTGTACCATCTCATGGGCAAGTGAACTACGGAATGAATCTAGTATACGAGATAGTATACTATACTTACTAGTATACTATACTATACTATACTTACTAGTATTATACTTCCACCAAGCTAGTATATTAAATGTTTTGTCATTTTCACCTTCACAATTCTCTATCAAGTATTTTTCAACCTCATCTATACAACCAACAGATTGTTTTCCTTGTCTAAAGGTCTTGTATTGAGAGGCAATAAATCTTTCTAGATCATCATCATCATCATCATCACCTTCCATTCTTGATGTCTCACTCGCACTTTGTATAGACACATATGATGAATGAGTAGAATTATAATACTCATACAAGCGTTACAATACACCTTTCACAAGGTCAGTGATATACTTTGCAACATTCTCCCCATACAAATTTGATAAACAACAATTCAAATAATCCAACTTCTTTCGAGGATACTACAACATACAAAATGACATTTCCCTTCTTTGATGAATCCTCCTCAATCCTCCAATACTTGTCAAACTTTTCTTTCATTGTTTGCCATTGAGTACAAAAAATGGTTCTCACTCCTAGAAAATAGATCTATCTATTTTTTAATCATATATATCTCATCAAAGAAAGCTTTTGATGTCACATACAAGGAACCTAAAAACCTTTTTGTAGTATTATAAAAAAAGTTTCAAAAACTTAACAAATTTTCTACAAGTCTCCCAATCATCCTCATTTGGAGGTCTCCTATCATAGTTCCCATCTCGAAAGTGTGGAATATAATCAAGATCTTTATATTCTATCCGCTTGATGCATATTCAAACTTTTCAGCATTTTCCAACATTTTATAGGTAGAGTTTCATCTATTGGTCACATCTAAACATAGATAGCCTTTGACTCTATTTTCACTTTCTCCACACACTTCTTGAAGGTTTGTAACCTATTTGGAGGAGCTTTCACATATCTAACCGCATAACACACCTTATCAATTGACTTATTATGATGTTTTAAGCCATCAATCACAATAAGATTCAAGATGTGAGCACAACACCTTACGTGAACAAATTTATTCCCCAAAACAGTACCTTTCCACATGTTTGTAGCATCTTTCAAGTAACTAATGGCTATGTTATTTGAGGAAGCATTATCCATTGTCGAGGTGAAAATCCCCTCAATATTTCACTCTTCTAAACAAGATTCAACAATTTTGTCAATGATTTTCCCCTTACGGTTATCAACAATACAAAAATTCAAAATTCTTTTATGCGGCTTCCAATCATCATCTATAAAATGACAAGTAAGACATATGTAATTAAAATTTTGTATTTAAGTCCATGTGTTAGTGGTAAGGCAAAGCCTACGGTCTCTCAAGGCATTTCTCAACTTTTCATTTTCCTCAAAATAAATCCGACTCACATCATTAGCTACCATGAAGCAAGATGGGATATTAAAATTAGTTTAGAAGACATTACAAAACCTTTTGAATCCTTGATTCTCTACAAACCTAAATGGAAGCTCATCCAATATTATCATCTCAGCAAGAACTTTTCTACCCACAACATTTGTAAAAGTCCTAGGCACTAGATTTCCCTCCTCTACATCCTTGGACAATGGGTTTTGTCCATCATGCAATTCATTAAAAAGATAATCATGACAAATGGGTGTATGGGATTTTAAATTAGATGTCCTATAAACTTTGCTATCAGCCATGTACTCTTTGCTACAATATCTACATCTTGCCTTAGTTTTACCTTCCTCATCAATAAACTTATCAAAGTGGTCCCAAGCCAATGATTTTCTCTTATTAGGATTAGAAAAAGATATCACGTGCGGTGGACAAGGAGGTTTCATAGTTGGTCTTGCAGTGGCAACATCAAGTTGTGTAGGCTCTAATGAATCCATGACCTAGTACCACATAAAACAAATCAATTATTAAACAATGCATTTACAAAATGAAACACACAAGTATGGAACACTAATAGTATTTCTCAAATTAAAAATTTTCCACTAAAACAAGTTTGATTAGGATTAGTCATATTAACTTGTAATTTATATAAAAACAACAAAACAAGTGAGCACATCATCTCTTACGCAACCAAAATATCAAATTTGAAGCTAAAGTATTGAGCAAAAGAGCAATGTACCATTAGCAAATGAGCACATCATCTCTTACGCAACCAAAACATCACAACTTGAAGCTAAAGTGTTGAGAAAAAGAGCAATGTATCCAACATCATGAATTGCTTCCTAATATAAATAATAGAACATATTGCAATTTTTTTTTCCCTAAGTAAACACAAAACAGATTGCAAAAAAAGAGGTCCTTCATAATTAGTCCCTAAAGGAAGGGGTATGTTTCATAGTACTACGAAACTACAACCATATTATGCTAAAGAGAAAATAATACACTGTAATTTAAAAACCATAATTTAAATTAATATTAAAGTTTCGCTCCACACAAATCGACATTTCCTTTTGATAATCAAGCTTATATTTAACTCCAATACCAATTATACCATAAAAAAGTAGCAATGGCACACTAGTATAGAAAATTTAAGACAAACCAAAGCGACCATTGTACTAGTCCACACTCCACACTTAATTTGAAGGAAGCAGATATGCAAAACCCGGGGCTGTTTTACTTACAATAATATAATAGCTAAACCTAACAATACATTCCGAGGTTATTTTACTTGCATTATACTTCATCACTCACACAACTTGAAGAAAGAAAGTACAATACCCAAGCAATACAAAAAAATGCAAAAGAAACCCCATTTGACTAAGATTCACAACAAACCCAGATCACAAAATGCAAAAAAATTAAATCCAAACAGAATATATACATAATAAATAAATAAATAAAAATCAAACTCAGGACAAAATCAGAAGAAACCCCATTTGAGTAAAAACAATTGTACCTTAGAATCCAGTCTATTAAAGATCTTGCTTAAACCATATTGCTTTCCTCTTTGAGATAAATAAACCAATGAGATAAGTTTATGTTGAAAACAAACCCAACAAAGAGAAGGATGACTTACACACGTAAAGAGAGAACTCTGTGAGATTGAGTAAGATTCAGAGTGCTAAGAGAGGCAAAGAGAAAGCTGAGAAACATGTAGGGTTTTTTTCTAAAAATATTTTGGGTCTAGAGATATATTAATAGGAATCCGAAACCAACCCGAACCCAAAAATAACCAGATATTTAGACCCAAAACCCACCCTGAATATTCTCAGACCCGCCTAAAACTCATTGAGTTGGGTTAGGTTAGTTGGGTGGGTCGGGTCCCTACTCAGCCTTAAAAGAGGCTCTGCACATTATTTCATCTGAAACTCCTTGGAGATGCATAGTTGTTTTAAATGTGGCAATGTGATTACATGGATCCCGCGTTCCATTATATGAGTCCAAGGTAGGCATTATGAACTTGGATGGCAGGGGGTGATTGGTAATGGACGTGGTGAAGGGAGAGTCAGTTCTGTAGATGAGATCATCCACATGGTTCGTTCTTCTTATGGAGTCCCTCATCTCTTCCATGGCTTTCTTCATCTGATCCATCTCCTTCTCCAAACATGGCACCCTACATGTGATGGTGCCTCTTGACTGATCTTCACCTTTAGCATTATTCTCCACTTCTCCAGCCTTTGAATTCTACCTAGGCCTTTCAGTATGATGTCGACACCGTTGCTTATGTTTGTTAACTTCTCGAGTTAACTCTTGGTTTTGGTGTGTTAAGTCTGCCATGACAACCGTCGTAGACTACAACTATTGTTGGATGGATGCTGGTAGCGGAGCAGATGCTAGTGGTGGTGCACGATTGGGATGACTGGAAGCATTTCCACTCTCCTGGTGCTATGGACTCGTAACCATTGACCTAGCTAGACCATGCAATCTTTTTTGTCTTAATAAGCAAGGTGATTGAAACACACTACTTCTCACAGATGGCGCCAATTGATAATGTTTGAAAATTAGTAGGTTGAGTGCTTCAGGTTTCAACAGCAGTTGGATGACTTGATAAGGAAGAAAGAAACTATCGAAGGTGATTGGGATGAACGAGCCAATGACCCTTCGACGATTAAGTCAGTTTTCTCTCTATATCTCAAGTATTCTAAGTGGATCAATAGTGAAAACGTATCTTGGGCTGATGGGGTTAGGTCCCTTTTATAGAGAGTTTTTAGTGGGTCTACTTGTTTGGATCCACTACCATCATGGGAGATGTGTGGGGTTAATGGAGAAGATGGAGCGGATTTCGAGGAATCCTCCCCACGTCTCGGAATAGTAGAACGTGGTTCGATTATTTGGTGTTTGTAGAAAATCCTCTGAAATTTACTAAGTGTCATATGGTCGTCTATACCCTCTTGTGACATGGACGACAAAACTACTTTGGACGATCATAAAGTTTCTAGACAAAGCCTATTCATTACCTCTGATACCTTTTATTTGACTCTCTTTCTCGTGAATTGATTTGGACTTGGTTTGGTCATGGACGATTACTATGGACGAATGAAGTTTGATTCAGTCCATCCAGGGGTGTAGCTAGGATTTTTAACTTAGGGGGGCCAAGTTATAGTATTTATACAATAATCATAATTCATAAATATATTGAATACAAAGTTATCAACTCTAATATATCCATAGATTGTCTAATTCACTATAAACATACATAATATCCAAAAAAAAATTGCATGATGATAATCTTTCATAGAATAAAATTAATCTATTATCATCAAATTATGAATTCTAAATGTTGCTACAGGCATCTTAAATTCAGCTACCATCATCAAATCATTAAAGAACATTTTGCATTAAAAAAAAAAAAAAAAAAAACATTTGTTGCTACAAGTGTCCTAAATTTTAAATTACTAATATCTTTAATATAACTCAAGAATTAACCTAAAAAGAACCTTAATTTTTTTTCTCAATTATATAGATGTTACTCACATTAAAGAAAAAAAAAATTCCACTATTATTTTAAGCAACATCCACTTTATCATTCATATTTTTTATTTTTAAAATATTTTAATGAATTACCCCCCAACACAAACCCACATCCTCACACACTTCCAAGTTCACTACTCTACTATAGCAGCAATGAGATGGAAAAAAAAGGGATAGATTTGTTTTTACTAGCTGTGAGGGTTTTCAGTTTTGTGTGGCTATGTTGAGATGAGTTTTGTTTTGTTAATATTAACTAAACAATGAGGCTGGCAGCAATATTGAGGAGAAAAAGGCAAAAGGCACATAGCTTGAAAATGAGAATGAAGAGAAAAATGTAAAAGCTTTGTTTTGAAATGGGCTAACATCTATTCTATTTGTAGAGAGTAGTTCATTGTCCACTAGATTAATTACAAGTCTTTGGATAATTGGTTTGTAGAGAGTAGTTCATTGTCCACTAGATTAATTACTAGTTTTTGGATAATTGGGGAGCTCAACTATTCTTTTATTTGAGGAGAAGTTTTACCTATTAGACAAAGTTTAAGTCTCCTGAACAAATGGGAGGCCGGTTATAATTTTTTGAGGGAGCCTATATATTTTTGCTATATATGCTGTTGATAAAATTTAAAATCAAGGAGCAACATGGCTCCGCCCCTGAGTCCATCATCAGGGTGTATTATAAAATGATATGTCAAAATAAATAAAATAACTTTTTGATGTATCAAAATAATATTTTTTTTCCTTACAAAAAAATTACATTTTTTTCTTTTATAGAAAAAAATTGTGCTAATGCTCTATATGAGTTAGATAGATAGATGAAAACTTTATCCCAAAATTATAAATTAAAGGCCCATAAAAAAAATTTCTGCATGCAAAGTTTACGGATTCCATATTCTTTACCAAAGGATCGTATAAGGCTTCAGCCATGCACTTTCGGTTTAAATCTTGGGATGGGCTTAATTTTAAGAAAGTGTACCGGTAGCTATCCCCAAAAACTTAAACAAAGTTTAGGCCCAAATTTAGGGGAAAACAACCGTGGCCTCAGCCGCAGGCCTACAAATTACAACGCGATCACTTCATAGACATAGGGCTGAACTTTTGAGTGTACATTTAAAAGCAATTAGCTTTCAAATAAATTATAAACCCACTTCATGATTGAGATGTGGCTACAATTTTCCCAGTGTTCGGTCGACTACGACCAAATTGTTCAAATAATGACATCTACAAGTCCACTCGGGTGGATGTCCTGATCGAAAATTAACTTGGTCACATTCTGTCTCGCAACAACTAGTGTTTCAAAGAAATCTTTAACCAATCAATCAAATCATTACCTAATAACAAATAGAAAGCAGACATTTGAAATTTTGAATACAAATACTGGTGAAGCATGCGTGGTTAGTGAGTTTTCGGTAAGTTTGAAGAATGCTAAAGGGCTCTTTTAACCATTTTTTTTTTTTTTTTTGTAGGAAATAAAATGAAACTAAAGGTATGTGATTTTAGATTTTGTGTAGGAATATTTTGGTTTGCAAAATGATAAAACCCAGGAAAATCATGTTATTAGTAGTATAAGTATCAAAATATGTATCAACTATCAAATTAACATATAATGTTATGAGACAAGGAAGACCTTAGTTTACCACCTCAGAGAACATACCTTAAACTCACTTCTTCTCACCTAATCTAAGAGAACATTAAGTTGTAAGAGCTATCACGTTCTCATGAAAAAATATCCATCAATCCATGAACCACTAACTATAAAACCCTTTCTTCAAATACTAAGATATGAAAAACAACTTCAATGATGAATCCAAATAAGAATAAGTAAAACTTGCAAATTCAACTGTTTTGAATTTTTTTTTTTTTTTTTTTTTTTTTTTTTTTTGGTGCATATAACATTGTTCAGGTCCAATAAAGACGAGTGTTGCCTAAGATACCTTTTGTTGGTGATGGGGCGACACCATGTCACCTACTATATAACAAAAAATACTGTAACAAACTAGGGAAATAAGAATTTTTTTTTTTTAAGAAAAAAAAAAAATCACAATTGTATTCTATTAGCTAGCTAGCAACAACAATAACACGAACACGTCCCAATATAAATCATCTTAAAGTGATCCAATCAAAAATCAAAAGGAAACAAGAATAAAACCAATCAAGAATTAAAGTGAGACAAAAAGGCCTCGAACCATTGATGGAATATATATTTGTTGGGGCACATATTCGGCATAAGAAAATGCTTAATAGAGCGATTCTACTGGGCACTTACAGTCTATATATGGATCCCAGCTCAACTGAGAGTGACACACCTTCTTTGAGTTTATCCACTCCCAACTGTATAGACTCTACACCGGCTGCCTGCAATATATTAATAATAAAAACAAAATCCTCGTTTCCATAGTTCATACTTGATAAGTCATAACCTACATCGATCATAGGTTCTTTCATCATCTTTTATATATATATATATATATATATATATATATATATATACACACATATATGAAGGGTTTTACTGACGTATGTACATTAATAAACCATTTTATAAAATTTTTTATGGGAAAACAAAAAGGTGACTAATTTTTTAACGGTTTTTTTCAATTCTCTATAAATAAATAAAAATTTCCTAAATCGATAGTTAATGTATTTCTTAAAGAAAAACATTAACTGGACCCATATAAAAAATAAACAATGACCAAACTTGTTGTACGTAAATTATTTTACACAGTTTTATACACACCCCAAATAGCAACTAGGATCGTGATTTCAAGTCATGAATCAAGATTTCATTTGCTTTTTAAAATGTGTGTAAAACTATAGAAAATAATTTGTTTGTAATAAACACTGTTCAATAAACAATGGGCCTTCATCGGATGCACAAGGTGTAGATTTTACATGTCACGAGATGAGTTCAAGTTATATATTTTCTAAACTATTAGATTTAAGTGAATTCAACGATTAAAAAAAACACTCATTAATGCTAATATTCTAATTGATATCATTCATTATTCTTTATTTATGACATTCCATACTTATCTTTAAACCACCGCACACCCTTGGTGCGATAGTCACTCTACAAATATAAGTGTTTGTGGGGTGTGGGAGAGGAGGCAAAGACCAAGGTTCAAGTCTCTAGGAGAGAGCTTCACACACATATACACTTAGATTAGGCTAGAATAGAATTTCTATATTATACCAACAAAAAAAAAAAGTGTATGTGCACATTTCTTTCTCTCTCCACAAAAAAGCCACAGCCGTCCTGAAGTGTTTGTTTTAAGTCTTTCACATTCAGCTATAAGCAATAAAGGTTTACATACCATCACGATCAAACAATAAGGTTATGGCCTGACAGTCAAAGTGATTCCGGCAAGGTCATTGGACATAAACATGTGTCATTGGTAGGATTAGTTGCAAATCAAAGGTTGCTACAAGTAACCTGGACATACCATTACTACAAATAACCTGAATATGTGTCTATTACTCTATTACTCAAAAAAAAAAAAGTAACCACGGTCAAGATTATAGGATCAGTTGCAAATCAAAGTTCCCCCTCATCAAGGTTAATTTAAACATGTAGCTACAAATATATTTGGCTGTTGTGGCTTTTTTTTTTTCCTACCGTTGACCCGGCCATGGAGGTGGAAGAGCAGTGAAGGAGAAAGAGAGAAAGGGAGAGATAGAAAAGTGCGTATACACTTTTTTTGAGTTTAGAGATAAATATAGAATGTCATAAACAAGGAATAATAAATGAGATCAATCAAAATATTAACATTAATAAGGTTTTTTTTTTTTTTTTTTTTTACCGTTAGATCTACTTAAATCCAATGATTTAGAAAATATGTAACGATTTAGAGTTATACCAGGTGTAACCTGAATTCATTTCGTATATATGTAGGATTTTACTAACGTATATTAATGAATCATTTTAGAAAACTTTTTCTGAGAAAATGAAATCTGATGCTAATGCTCATTTAGATAGTTGGATGAAAACTTTATCCGAAAATTATTTAATTGATTGCGCATAAGAAAAAAAAAATTCTACAATTGGATTCCCAATTTTTTTAGCCCAGTAGAATAAGTGAACGAACAAAGGATCGTAAAGGCTTCAGCCATGCACTTTGGGTTTAAATGTTGGGATGGACTTAGTCCAAGCTCTGAAGAAATTCGGGCCTTTTACAATAACACATGCCCGTTACAACGTGGCCTCAGATACAGGCGTACAAGTTACAACGTGATCACTTCAATTAATTTTTTGAGTGCACATTTAAAATAAACCCACAGACATAGCTTTCAAATAAACCCATCTGATGATTGAGATGTGGCTACAATTTTCCATTGTAATGGGACTCGAGACGCAGACGCCAATCCGAGTAAAGTGTTTGGTGTTCAGTCGATTACAACCAAATTGTTCAAATAATGACACACTCACACACCTATACCTCCACTCGGGTGGATGTTTTGATCGAAAATTAACTTGGTCACATTCTGTCTCGCATCAACTAGTGTTTCAAAGAAATCTTTAACCAATCAATCAAATCATTACCTAATAACAAATAGAAAGCAGACATTTGAATACAAATATATATAATCGTTTTTCTTTCTTTTAATTCGGAGGGAGAATATTGATGAAGATTAGGTGGGTAGTGGGTTTTCGGTGGAGTCAATTTCGGTAAGTTTGAAGAATGCTAAATGACTTTTGTTACACTTTTTCGTCTTTTGTAGGAAATAAAATTAAACTAAATATATGTGATTTTAGATTTTGTGTGAAAATATTTTGATACGCAAAATGATAAAACTCAGGAAAATCCTGTTATTAGTAGAGTATAAATATCAAAATATGTTATTAACTATCAAATTAATATTTAATGTTACGAGACAAGAGAGACCTTAATTTGTCACACCTGAGAGAACGTATCTTAAGCTCACTTCCTTTCACCTAATCAAAGAGAATATTAAGTTGTAAGAACTATCGCATTCTCATAGAAAAGTGTCCATTGACCCATGAACCACTAACTATAAAACCTTTTCTTCAAATACTAAGAAAGATATGAAAAACAACTTCAGTGATGAATCCAAATAAGAAGAATTAAAAACTTGCAAATATAACTGTTTTGAAATTTTTGTTTTGGTGCATATAACATTGTTCCGGTCCAATAAAGACGAATGTTGCTTAAGATACCTTTTGTTGGTGCTGGGGCGACAACATGCCACCTATTATACATAACAAAAAATACTGTAACAAACTGGGGAAATAAGAAATTTTTTTTTTCAAAAAGACCACAAAAAAAAAAAAAAAAAAGGCACAATTGTATTCTATTAGCAAGCAACAACAATAACACGAACACGTCCCAATAGAAAATCATCTTAAAGTGATCCAATCAAAAATCAAAAGGAAACAAGAATAAAACCAATCAATAATTAAAGTGAGACAAAAAGGCCTCGAACCATTGATGGAATATATATTGGTTGGGCACATATTCGGCATAAAAATGCTTATAGAGCGATTCTACTGGGCACTTATAGTCTATATATATATGGATCCCAGCTCAACTGAGAGTGACACCTTTGAGTTTATCCACTCCCAACTGTTTATTCTCTACACCGGCATTAATAAATCATTTTAAAAAATCTTTTATGAAAAAATGAAAAAGTAACTAACTTTTTAATAGTTTTTTTCAATTCTCTATATAAAAAAATTTCCTAAAATCGATAGTTAATGTATTTCTTAAGAGCAAACATTAACTATACCGATATAAAAAAATAAACAATGACCAAATTTGTTGCACGCAAATAATTTTACACAGTTTTATACACACCTCAAATAGCAACTAGGATTGTAATTTCAAGTCATGAATCACGATTTCATTTGCTTTTAAAAATGTGTGTCAAACTGTAGAAAATAATTTGTTTGTAGTAAACACTCTTCAAATTTCAATAAACAACAAGGGGCCCTTGATCGGATGCACTAGATGAAGATATACATGTCACTAGTAATTCTTATAACAACCATTTTTTATTTGAATGATAAGATAAAGTAGCGTCCACTTTGGAAAACAACAAACAAGTAAATAAGGATAGGGCATCCTAGGTCCCCAAGTTGGTAGATAACTAAATATCAGTATAAACTAAAGTCTCAAATTAATGATCCCCAGACCTTGACACTAACAATAATTAATGAAAATGAAGGAACCAATCTGCTTGAAGCAAAAGTCCAAGTCACACGAATTCTAATAAATGCCCCAAATTATTTAGATACAAACCCAACATTAACAATGATATTAGGACAACCCGGTCTCACCGACACTAAGCATGGATAATTGAAAAACACAGCTTGTAATCAAAACAACTGATCATTTGCAGCAAGTTTAGAAGAGAACCTTCTTTTCCAACTTTGACTTTACTTTCATTGATTTACTTAATTTGAGTTTAGTTTACACTAAGGTAACAGATATAGTATAAAATGCTCTTAGGGAATTTTTTAATAAACCATTTTAGAAATATTTTAATATTTCTTTTATAAAAAAATATAAAAAGTCATCAAATAAATTAATTTTTTATTTTATTTTAATTTATTATAAAAAGTTTTTAAAAATATTTCTTAAACTTTTAACTCATTGAAAAATACAATGAGTTAATAGATATCTAGAATATTATATATAAGATCCACAAGCATGAATAATTGAAAAACACAACTTGTAACTAGAACAGCTCATTTGCAGCAAGTTTAGAGGAGAACCTTCTTTTCCAACTTTGACTTTACTTTCATTGATTTATTTTGAGTTTTGTTTACACTAAGGTAATAGATATCTAACGAATATTATAAGATCCGCAAGGTTCTCTAAGGCAATTTTTAAATAAACCATTTTAGAAATATTTTGATGTCTTTTTCATGAAAAATATATATAAAAAAAAATAGTCAAAAAAATCAGTTTTTTTTTCATAAAAAGTTTTTAAAAATATTTCCTAAACTAATACTCCTAACTCATTGAAAAACACAATGAGTTAATAGATATCTAGAATATTATAAGATCTGCAAGCATGAATAATTGAAGAACACAACTTGTAACCAGAACAACTCATTTGCAACAAGTTTAGAGGAGAACCTTCTTTTCCAACTTTGACTTTACTTTCATTGATTTATTTTGAGTTCTGTTTGCACTAAGGTAATAGATATCTAATAAATATTATAAGATCCGCAAGGTTAACATAGGGAATTTTAAATAAACCATTTTAGAAATATTTTGATATCTCTTTCATGAAAAATATAAAAAAAGTTGTCAAATAAATTAAAATTTTTTATTTTATTTTAATTTATTATAAGAAGTTTTTTAAAATATTTCTTAAACTAATATATATATATTTTTACTTTCTAAACTAATACTTTTAACTCATTGAAAAATACAATGAGTTAATAGATATCTAGAATATTATAAGATCCGCAAGCATGAATAATTGAAAAACACAACTTGTAGCTAGAACAACTCATTTGCAGCAAGTTTAGAGGAGAAACTTATTTTCCAACTTCGACTTTACTTTCATTGATTTATTTTGAGTTCTGTTTACACTAAGGTAATAGATATCTAATAAATATTATAAGATCCGCAAGGTTCACTTAGGGAATTTTTAAATAAACCATTTTAGAAATACTTTCATATCTCTTTCATGAAAAATATAAAAAAGTTGTCCAAAAAATCAGTTTTTTTTTTTTTTCATAAAAAGTTTTTAAAAATATTTCCTAAACTAATACTCTTAACTCATTGAAAAACACAATGAGTTAATAGATATTTGGAATATTATAAGATCCGCAAGCATGAATAATTGAAGAGCACAACTTTTAACCAGAACAACTCATTTGCAACAAGTTTAGAGGAGGACCTTCTTTTCCAACTTTGACTTTACTTTCATTGATTTACTTTGAGTTTTGTTTACACTAAGGTAATAGATATCTAATGAATATTATAAGATCCACAAGGTTCTCTTAAGGCATTTTTTAATAAACCATTTTAGAAATATTTTGATATATCTTTCGTGGAAAATATACAAAGTTGTCAAAAAAAAAAAAATACTCCATGCAAGTAATATTTCCTAAACTAAAAATATTTCCTAAACTAATAGCCTTATCTCTTAGGGCATCTTTTTACTTTTCTCATATTATAATTACTAGCATGTAACCCCATGCATATGCATGGATACACTTAAAGATATACAATAAAATGCATAATATAATTCCTATATATATAATTTAAATACTATTGATAGTCATTTTTATATTTTTTTTAACTCTTTAAAAATTTTTGTAAGGATATTATTAGATATAAAATGTAAATTGTCCATGTTTATTTATTTATTCATTATTGTGAAGCACTTTTTTTTTTTTTTTTTTTTTAACTATTCATTTATTCTAAACTCTTTGATTTTTGTACTTAATAACTCATTTGTATGAATATTTATGATATGGTCTCACATTTGATTCTAAAATTAAGAAATAAAATTCTTTCAAAATAAATAATTTAGGATACATAACGCAAAATTAAAACTCTAAATTGAAATTTTAATTTGAGTTTCTCTTAACTTCACTTATTATATATATATATATATATATATTAAATGTTTTCATAAAAGAGAACACACACATCTATTCTTTATTGGTTGCGTGCGTTTTGCACATATAAATCCAAAATGATTATGTGTGTCTTTCTTTTGATATTTGCATATAATTTGACTTTATTTTTGAAAGAGGTAAAAAGTAATAAATAAATATTATTTCACTGGATAATAAAATCATTAATTTGTAGTCAACGATATTATTTTGAATTTGTTTGTATGATATTGACTCCATTGCACGAGTTTGATCCATTTCCAAAGATTTGGAAGGTTCTTCTTGGTCATCAATGAGGTTTTGAAGGTTGTTGTTGGTCAATGATCTGCTAAGCCGAATTTGGTCGTAGAACGAAAGCGTGGGCTGGAATTCTTTTTAAGTGGCTCGGTGTGCATTAATTAGGCTTTGGCTACAAGGTAGCAATTTGAAGTGTACCAAAACTCCAAAAGAGTCATTGCTTCTATCACCAAAAAGTGATAGATTTGTCAACGATTAGCCTTAAAAATATTGACTCGTTCTGTGCTTGGTGATTTGGTTGGAAAGTGTTAAGGTTATTTTGGCTTAATCAGCAAGTATTTTACATCCTTAAGTCTTAAGGGATTTGAGTAGCACAATTAACAATAGTGTTTCCATAACTTTCAAGAATTCTTAAAAAATTCACATGAATGGCGGGAATTATAATTCTCACATAGATTATGTCATATGTTATAAATCTTAGGATAATTAGTTAATTAAAAATGAAACGATAATTCTATTTTATCTATCCAATATATATATTATTAGGCGTAGCTTAGTGATTGGAAACTTGGAATGTGTTGTAGCCTAGTCATTTCTAGATACGATTCCTACTTAGAGTTTCCTCGAATTACCTGATACACAGTTTTAACAATAGTAAGTAGGGTATATCTATGATTTACTCCCCAAGAAGAGCTTGCCTTGGTGTCACATCATCAAAAAAATGAAAAAAAAAAATATATATATATATATATATATCGCACTCGAACAAAAAATTACTAACTAAATGGTATATAGTATACTCAACAAGTTAACTTGGCATTGAACTCAACTATCACAACAAGAAAATCTCTCATGTTTTAGCTACATGTATCCACCCTATCACATGGGGTTAGATGAGCGTCCCACAAGAATGGGGTCCAACTACATCATTAGTTGATGTTAAATTTAAATTCAATTTTGCACTTCTTTTTATTTTTATTTTTTATAAGACATGAGACCAACCATTGCCTATTGGAATTAGGTTTAGAAAATAAAGGTTATTTTATCAATACCCAAGGTTATTTAAAACACATAAAATATTATCAATAATGGCCAAAAATTATTAACTTGTTTAATTCTTATAATTTTAAACTTCCAAGAATTTATGAATTTCAAGATTTAAGAGTCTGTTTGGTACATGTGTTTAAAAATATGTTTTCAGTTTTTAAACAACATTACACATATTTTCACATACTTTTTTACTTACACGTATTTCCAAAAAAAACTAAAAATTGTTGTTTAAACGATTTTTTTTTTTAATATATTATTTTAAAAGAAAACAGGGTAGAGGGTATGATAATCAAGCTTCTAGAAAACTATAATGCATTTTGAAATTAGATTGGAATGGGAAGATATAAAATAATCTATAAACACGAGGTGTAAATATATATAATAAATCTGTCAACGAATCAATTGGTCTAAAGACACCTTCCTTGTCAAAAATAATTTGAATTTTGAGTCAGAATTTGAATCTAGACAACAATGAATGACCATCCCATGATTATATTTATCAAGCAGTCTGAATAGACCATGGATTCAAAGGGAACATATTTACAGATACATATTCAATGCCATATGCGTCCGTGCCAACTTGCCAAAATGTCAACACGAAAAATCTCTGCAATTATTTTGCGATCCTCTTGTGATTTGTCCAGCGACTCCATCCACTGCCACCCGTACTTCAATGTTACCAATGGCATCATTTACTGTAGTAATTTGCAGTAACAAGTATTACTACACTTCAAAATTATTTCTCTTACTATAAGACGCTTAACTAGCCCACATTTGAGCTTGACACTATCTAAACTTTTTCGATTCACCTCGACGTTACCCACTAGTTCAGTTATTGTTTTGAGCAGTCTTTGGATATCAAACAAACCTCCCTATAAAGTAATTTTAACATGGCTAATTTCCACTTTTGTAATCATTTTTGCTTCTTACTAATGGGATGCCCTAATTTGTTACAAAATTTCGCTTTCGCCAGTGATCCAATCATATGAATAATTGGAATTATTACATTGAGTACAAACTTCCTTCTGGATATTTTTGCTTCGGAACATGACAATTAGAATTAGAATTAATAAGTCAATTTCGGTAAGTTTGATGAATGCTAAATGACTTTTTTTACATTTATTCATCTTTTGTAGGGAATAAAATTAAACTAAAGATATGTGATTTTAGATTTTGTGTGAAAATATTTTGATACGCAAAATTATAAAACTCAAGAAAATCCTATTATTAGTAGAGTATAAAATAATAAATATCAGAATATATATTAACTATTAAATTAACATTTAATGTTATGAGACAAGAGATACCTTATTTTGTCACACCTCAAAAAACACATCTTTAGCTCACTTCATCTCACCTAATTAAAAATAACATTAAGCTGTAAGAACTATCACGTTCTCATGGAAAAGTGTTCGTCACCCCAAGAACTATTAACTTTAAAACCCTTCCTTCAAATATTAAGGGTCTATTTGAATATAGTTGAAAATTAAAAACTGAAAATTGAAAATATTATAGCAAAATAATTTTTAAATGTGTAAATAGTACCATGAGATCCATTTTTAATATATATTTTTTAATAAAGTGGTCGTGGGTCCGTGAACAATGCATGAATAGTACACAATGTCTCATGCATAGTGTAATCCACATGCATAAACAGTGTGGGTTACTGTTCATGCGCTAAAATAAAAAAAAATAATAAAGAAGGCTGAAACGCAAACACAAAAACGCTCTATGTTTCAACTATCCAAACCGCACCTAAATGTGTGTTTGAATACCACTTATTTTGCTGAAAACTGAAAATTTATTACTGAAAACACTGTAACAAAATATTTTTTATTGCTACAAATTACTGTTCACCCATTTTTAACACTTGGCTCTGGTCCATGAACAGTACCATGGACTAGCCGAAAAAAAAAAAAAAACGCAAAGAAACAAATGCAAACAAAACTATTGGAAACAAATGCACCCTAAGAAAGATATGAAAAACAACTTCAATGATGGATATCCAAATAAGAAGAATTAAAAACTTGCAAATATAACTGTTTTGAAATTTTTGTTTTGGTCCAACAAAGACGAGTGTTGCCTAAGATACCTTTTGTTGGTGATGGGGCGACACCATGCCATTTACTATATATAACCAAAAATACTGTAACAAACTGGGGAAATAAGGATTTTTTTTTTTTTTTTTCAAAAAGACCAAAAAAGAAAGAAAGCACAATTGTATTCTATTAGCAAGCAACAACAATAACACGAACACGTCCCAATAGAAAATCATCTTAAAGTGATCCAATCAAAAATCAAAAGGAAACAAGAATAAAACCAATCAAGAATTAAAGTGAGACAAAAAGGCCTCGAGCCATTGATGGAATATATATTTGTTGGGGCAGATATTCGGCATAAGAAAATGCTAAATAGCTAGAGCGATCCTACTGGGCACTTATAGTCTATATATGGATCCCAGCTCAACTGAGAGTGACACCTTTGAGTTTATCCACTCTCAACTGTTTATATTCTACACCGGCTGCCTGATATATATTAATAATAAAATCAAAATCCTCGTTTCCATAGTTCATACTTGATAGGTCATAACCTACATCGATCATAGGTTTTTTCATCACCTATTTAGTATTTAGGTCATAACCTAAATCAAAACCCTTCATAACCTATATATGAAGGGTTTTACTCATGTATGTGCATTAATAAATCATTTTAGAACATCTTTTATGAAAAAAAATGAAAAAGTGACTAACTTTTTAACAATATTTTTCAATTCTTAATATAAATTTTTTTTCTAAAATCGATAGTTAATGTATTTCTTAAGGACAAACATTAACTAGACCAATATAAAAAAATAAACAGTGACCAAATTTGTTGCACGCAAATAATTTTACATAGTTTTATACACACTTCAAATAGAAACTAGGATTATGATTTCAAGTCATGAATCACGATTTCATTTGCTTTTAAAAATGTTTGTCAAACTGTAGAAAATAATTTGCTTGTAGTAAACACTCATCAAATTTCAATAAACAAGGGGCCCTTGATTGAATGCACTAGGTGAAGATATACATGTCACTAGTAATTCTTATAACAACCATTTTTTATTTGAATGATAAGATAAAGTAAGGTCCACTTTGGAAAACAACAAACAAGTAAATAAGGGTAGGGCATCCTAGCTCCCCAAGTTGGTAGATAACTAAATATTACTATAAACTAAAGTCTTGTTGAGTTAGCAGAAACTCTAACACTAAATTGTTGAATAAAGACTAAACAAGAGAGCTTTTATTTAAAACTTGACTCTTTAAATTACAACACTTTACAAGCACTAATGCTTGACTCCTATACACTGACACTAGTGCACTACAAACATGGCACTTACTCACCAAATGCACTTGCACACACCTCACTTCTAGACACCTAGACACACTAGCTCTTGACTCTATTTCACTCTACACACTTGCTACCTATGGCACACACTTCACCACCTCATACAACTTCACACATCTCTCATTTGGTGCTTTATGACACACTTAACTTCACAAGTCTCTCACTCACCTCATTACATCTATTTATACCAGATGTATGTTGGTTAGGAAACCAAATTGAAGCTTCTAGCTTTTTCCTTTTTATCGGCATTAAATTAATACATTTCTCTAACCTTCTAGACACCTTATAAATTTGTGGTTGAAATTCACTAGTGTAGGGAAGCTTCTAAAGAAAACATGAAAACTATTTTAGAGATAATTCCGGAAAGAGAGCAAGAGAGAAATGTCCGGAATTAGAGAAAAATTTCTAGAAAGAGAGAGAGACTGTGTGAGAAGTTCTAGAAGTTTCTAGAGATATCTTATAGAGAAATCTGAAAAGAGCATCACGGAAAAATTTCCGGAATGCAGGAGAATTTTCTAGAGAATGAGAGAGAGGCGGTGCTTGATTTTAACAAGTCTCAAATTAATGATCCCAAAGACCTCGACACTAACAATAATTAATGAAAATGAAGGAACCAATTAATCTTGAAGCAAAAGTCCAAGTCACACGAACTCTAATAAATGCCTCAAATAATTAAGATACAAACCCAAACATTGACAATGATATTAGGACAATCCGGTCTCACCGACACTAGCATTGATAATTGAAAAACACAACTTGTAATCAAAACAACTCATTTGCAGCCAGTTTAGAAGAGAACCTTCTTCTCCAACTTTGACTTTACTTTCATTGATTTACTTAATTTGAGTTTAGTTTACACTAGGGTAACAGATATAATATAAAATGCTTTTTTAATAAATCATTTTAGAAATATTTTGATATTTCTTTTATAAAAAATATAGAAAGTCATCAAATAATTTAATTTTTTTAATTTAATTTTAATTTATTATAAAAAGTTTTTAACATATTTCTTAAACCTTTTTTTTTTTTACTTTCTAAACTAATACTTTTAACTGATTGAAAAATACAATGAGTTAATGGATATCTAGAATATTATAAGATCCACAAGCATGAATAATTTTGATGATTATAGCTCTTAGGGAATTTTTAAATAAATCATGTGGGGCCCAATAGTTAACGGGTCAGGCCCATTTACTCGTGGGGAGTCCAAAAGCCCAAGCCGAGGAGGGCTATGGCCCAAGCTCAATAATATAAAGTACAAGATAGCCTTAGGATACAGTCGAGGACAGTTCAGTCCTCGGCAGACCCAAAGTCCCACCGGAAAGAGGGGCAAAAACGGTATAGGACTAAGCTTGAAAGAAAATCTAAAATATCCAGGGAAAGCTGCCCTTACTGCCATTCAATACTCTGCACCTGACAGAGCCGTATTTTTCGGCTTTTACAACCACCCCCAACGACTTTGGGTATGGGCTGATGGGACAAGTATCAGTCTTGGAAAGTTTGACCCTACACGTGGACGAAGGACAGTGAACACAGGCTAGTATAAAAGGAAAAGTAAGTAATCTAGAGAAGAGGCAGGGAAAAATGGCCAAAAACCAGAGCCTCCCAGCCTGCCTCCAGGAGAAAGACTCCTAAGGCGAAGACGACTTAACCATGTATGAACACCACGAAAAACCCACCGCTTGGCGACCAAGGCCTAGCCTTTTAAACCCACGCTCTACAAATGATGTTGTTTGGGCCATTTCACGTGCGAACCCAACACTGTTACGGTTCGTTACGAACCGTGTCCTTACAAATCATTTTAGAAAAAATTTGATGCCTTTTTCATGAAAAAAAAAAAAAAGTTGTCAAAAAAAATCAGTTTTTTTTTTTTTTCATAAAAATTTTTTAAAAATATTTCCTAAACTAATACTCTTAACTCAGTGAAAAATGCAATGAATTAATAGATATCTAGAATATTATAAGATCTGCAAGCATGAATAATTGAAGAACACAACTTGTAACCAGAACAACTCATTTGCAACAAGTTTAGAGGAGAACCTTCTTTTCCAACCTTGACTTTACTTTCATTGATTTACTTTGAGTTTTGTTTACACTAAGGTAATAGATATCTAATGAATATTATAAGATCCGCAAGGTTCTCTTAAGGCATTTTTTAATAAACCATTTTAGAAATATTTTGATATATCTTTTGTGGAAAATATATAAAGTTGTCAGAAAAAAAAAATAATTTTTAATTTTTTTATTTTTTTATAAAAGTTTTCTAAAAATATTTCCCAAACTAATATCCTTATCTCTTAAGACATCCTTTTTCTTTTCCCATATTATAATTATTAAATGTTTTCATAAAAGAGAACACACACATGGATTCTTTATTGGTTGCGTGCATTTTGCACATATAAATCCAAAATGATTATGTCTTTCTTTTGATATTTGCATATAATTTGACTTTATTTTTGAAAGAGGTAAAAAATAATAAATATATCTTATTTTACTGGATAATAAAATCATTAATTTGTAGTCAACGATATTATTTTGAATTTGTTTGCATGATATTGACTCCATTGCACGAATTTGATCCATTTCCAAAGATTTGGAAGGTTCTTCCTGCTCATCAATGCGGTTTTGAAGGTTGTTTTTGGTCAATGATCTGCTAAGCCGAATTTGGTCGTAGAACGAAGGCGTGGGCTGGAATTCTTTTTAAGTGGCTCGGTGTGCATTAATTAGGCTTTGGCTACAAGGTAGCAATTTGAAGTGTACCAAAACTCCAAAAAAGTCATTGCTTCTGTCACCAAAAAGTGATAGATTTGTCAACGATTAGCCTTAAAAATATTGACTCGTTCTGTGCTTGGTGATTTGGTAGGAAAGTGTTAGGTTATTTTGGCTTAATCAGCAAGTATTTTACATCCTTAAGTCCTAAGGGATTTGAGTAGCACAATTAACAATAGTGTTTGTTCATAACTTTCAAGAATTATATGTTATAAATCTTAGGATAATTAGTTAATCAAATATGAAATGATAATTCTATTTTATCTATCAAAAACAAAAAACAAAAAATTATTAGGCATAGCCTAGTGATTGGAGACTTGGAATGTGTTGTAACCTGGTCATTCCCAGATTTGCTTCTTACTTAGAGTTTTCCCAGATTACTTGATACACGGTTTTAACAACAATGACTGGGGTATATCTATGATTTACTATCTAAGAAGAGCTTGTCTTGGTTTCACATCATCAAAAAAAGAAAAAAAAAAATTATATCATACTCAAACAAAAAATTACTAACTAAATGGTATATAGTATACTCAACAAGTTAGCTTGGCACTGAACTCAACGATCACAAAGAGAAATCTATCATGTTTTAGCTACATGTATTCACCCTCTCACATGAGATTAGATGAATGTCCCACGAGTATGGGGTCCAACTACATCATCAATTGATGTTAAATTTAAATTCAATTTTGCACTTCTTTTTATTTTTATTTTTTATAAGACATGAGACCAACTATTAATTGGAATTAGGTTTAGAAATTAAAGGTTATTTTATCAATATCCCAGGTTTTTTTAAACACATAAAATATTATCAATAATGGCCAAAAATTATTAACATGTTTAATTCTTATAATTTTAAACTTCCAAGAATCTATAAATTTCAAGATTTAAAATTCTCATCATTTGAGCCGGCTACTTTTTTTTTTCTTTGAAAAAAAACAGGCTAGAGAGTTTGATAATCAAGCTTCTAGAAAACTGTAATGCATTTTGAAATTAAATTGAAATGGGAAGATATAAAATAATCTGTAAACATGAGGTGTAAATAAATATATATAATAAATCTGTCAATGAATAATTGGTCTAAAGACACCTTCCTTGTCAAAAATAATTTGAATTTTGAGTCAGAATTTGAATCTAGACAACAATGAATGACCATCCCATTATATTTATCAAGCAGTCGGAATAGACCATGGATTCAAATTATTCAATACTGGTTCATGGTCGAGCTACAGAGGGAACATATTTACAGATACATATTCAATACCATATCCGTCCGTGCCAACTTGCCAAAATGTCAACACGAAAAATATATCTCTGCAATTATTTTGCGATGCTCTTGTGATTTGTCCAACGATTCCATCCACTGCCACCCGTACTTCAATATTACCAATGGCATCATTTACTGGGATTCAAATCAGATGCAATACCTAGGGTATTAAAAGAAATTTAAAAAGTTAAAGTTAAAAATTAAAAAATGTAAAAAATTTTGTGAAAGAAAGTGGGTGAATTGCATCAGGTATAAGGTATTGCACTTGATCTCATTCCCATTTATTGTAGTAGTTCGCAATAACAAGTATTATTACACTTCAAAATTATTTCTCTTACTATAAGATGCTTAACTAGCCAACATTTGAGCTCGACACTATCCAAACTTTTTCAATTCACCTCAACATTACCCGCTAGTCCAATTATTGTTTTGAGCAGTCTTTGGGTATCAAACAAACCTCCCAATAAAGTAATTTTAACATGGCTAATTTCCACTTTTGTAATCATTTTTGCTTCTTACTAATGGGATGCCCTAATTTGTTACAAATTTTCGCTTTCACCAGTGATCCAATCATATGAATAATTGGAATTATTACGTGAGTACAAACTTCCTTGTGGATATTTTTGCTTCAGAACATAACAATTAGAATTAGAGAGTTGCGATCCAAGGTAACATTTGTTCATGATCATAGGATCCTACTCTATAAGATAGTATGAAGAAGAAATCTTGTAACAAAGAGGATTCTTAACCTAGTTTAACTTATCAGTTGAAATGGTGACATTGTTCTCAATGATGACAAGCCAACAACCTTAATTGTGGTGGCAGTTGAAGTCATTTTTGGCATGATTTCATGGAGATATGTGCATTTTGATGTGTGTGGAAGTTTTGGGATATTGTAACAAATGATCAATTAGAGATGCTATTTATTTTAGAGTCTGATTAACAAATGCTCTAATAAATCCAATGTAATCGAGTTACTCTTTATAGGTAGTTGAATCAATTTCAATCAAAAATCTATATTTTAGTCAATTTTCTTATCTTTATGCTAGTTTCCAATACAGGTGAAAGTGAAACATAATCAATGTTTCCTTAATAAATGTCTCAGGTAGGGCTGTCCACGAGTTAGGTTAGATCAGGTTTAGGACTGACCCACACTCAACTTGATTGAATCAGGTGAATGGAAATTTGACCCATGTCCAATCGAATGTTTGGGTTGAACTCATTGGCACGGGTCATTGGTTGAGTGGGTTGGACTTGTCAGGTGATTTTGGGTCTAAAGCTCAATAACGTAGAAATCATAACCAAACCAAAACCCTAAATCTAAGAGACTAAAACGAAACCAAAAAATAAATCAAAACCCAAACAAAAAAACCCAAATCTATGAGACAAATGAAACCAAAAATGAGACTAAAACAAAACCAAAAACCTAGATATATGAGATTAAAATGAAAAGGACAGAGAAGACTAAACTGACACCACCACCACCACCACCACCACTCCCTCCCTCACCACCACCAAAAGATTAGTACAAATTTTTTTTTTTAAACACTTTTTTACTAACCCACAACAGATTGCACAGGATCAGAGTCTCAAGAAGAGATTTCAAGTAGATCAAAGGCTTGTGAAGTTTGAGAATCAAGTCAATCAACTTAGGATGGAGTGTGCAACAGCGGCAATCAGGCAATCTGGGTGATTTCGGCAGTAAGGACTAAGGAGGCTAGGGTTACGGGTGAAAATAGCTCCCAACTTGGCAGCGGTGGCAGCAAGGAGGCTAGGGTTAGGGATTTGGGAGAGAGAAAGAGAGAGAGAGAATTTTCTGAAACTAAAAGAACCCATGTGAATTTTTGTTTAAAAATCTAGGCAATCGGGTTGATTCATATGGGTTTTTAATACCTTAACCCATTACCCAAATTGAATAATCGATTTTTGTTAGAGAAAGACCTGGTCCACCCACTAGGCTTCGAGTCAGTCGGACCCGGTTGGTTTTGGTGGGTCATTGAACTGCTGGACAACCCTAGTCTCAGGGCACCCTTAACATAAGTCTTTCTTTTAAAACATAATGATTCTAAGACTTCTATAATCCAAGGTCTCCATATTTGATATAGGCACAATTTTAAATGAGAAAATAATAGATTAAAATTTAATTCGGTATGTGAAATTTTATACTAATATATAAAGCAAGCATGAAAAAAAATATTCAATCAATCAATAGCATATATATTTTTCTTATGCATTATCCACTACCATTTTCATACTTGAATTTATTTTTAAATTCAATAAATTATATATGATTTGAAAAATAAAAAACTTAAATACAGTATTTAGGTGCCATATCTTAAATTCTCCACTTAAAATTCAGTCATGTGATTTTTTGTTTCTTGTGGGATTGAAGTGTATTTCTAATTAAGTACAACCATATAGTTGAATTTTAAGAGGAGAATTTAAATAACAATACTTAAGTATTGTACCTAAGTTTTGCCTATTTAAAAATTATATAAAAATTTTGAAGATTTTTTCATTAAAAATTTATTAGTTATTATAAATTTATTTGAGCTATTAAATAATTATTCAATACATGAACTATTGTACAGTGATCAAATCACAAAATCTAAAACCACTCATTTCCTCACTTGAATCATGTGTGTTGGTCCAATCTTTCAAACCAATCAATCAAATAGTATCTTCATCGAGAGGGATTGAACATTGAATTTGTAAAAAGGTCTCTGTTCCAAATTGTGACCAAAAAATTAGGCAAGGCCGCCTTCCATATTTGTAGATGTGAGTCATGTGATAAATTGACAATAGATGATAATGAGCTTTTACGCACATGTTTTTTTTTTTCCTCTTGGTTCGTTTTATGTCTAATCCCTAACCAACCTCCAAGAAGTTTCTAATTGTATTTTGACACAAATGCCCCCCTTACCTCTTAACAGTCTATGATTATGAGTGAGTGAACAATGACATTCCTATGAACTTCCTACATGTTCTCCTAATCCAAAACAAAATGAATCTTTCCATGCAAGTCACAAACTCCATTACTTGCATATAATAGTTAGCCCTTACATCACCCCACTAGTCATCAAGCTTGTCATACAAGTCACAACTCGCGAGTTCCATTAGCTCAGCTTAGTGACCCAATAATTTTTTGTAACTATTTCAATAATTATTGATGATGCGGCAAATTGTATTGTAAAGTAGGCCATCTCTGTTATTCGAAAAAATACATTATCACAATTTATTAGCCACAAATTTGATAAAGCAGAATGTAAAAAATGATGAATTTATGTATAAATTGATAAACAATTATTCACCGTCTATCATATCAATTTTTTTACAAAAAATTGTGAAAATAATTTGTGGTACTAGAATGATTCTTGTTACTCACGTTGTTTCTATTAGTATAATCACATTGACAAGAATCACAACATATCTATATCTTCAAGAATTATAAGTAAGATTATAATAAAGAAAAATTGTTTTTCTAGACTTGTTGGAAAAGAAAATTACATTCACACTCACACTGACAATTCACACGTTCTATGACACAAACAAATAATCCTTACATCACCCATGAGCTATATCCATCTCAATGTTTGAATCTGAAATCCGATTGGCTAACATGAAAAACAAAATCCTTTTTCTGACCCTTTGAAACATTCATTGAACTTAATTAAATAAAAAAATAAAAAATAAAAAAACCTCATTGAACTTGACCGCCAAGCCCAAGTCAAACCCACCCACCCTTCTTCCTTCAAATAGTGATCTATCAGCCCCAACTTTTAAGCCCTTCGACGTCACCAAATACATAATGCAGTAATAATGAGTAACCCCCAAACAAATAATTTATATTTTTTATTATTAAAAAAATCTAAATCCAAACTCATCATCGCACACGTAGCTAAATCATATTGCACAAAATTTCTAATTTTATTTTATTTTTTAATTTTCTAGAATCCAAACTAATATCTAACACGTGTCGATGCATTTAAAAAAAAAAATCACCGTGCGAGTGTGTAGTGTGAACACGTGTCTCCTAGGCACCGAGCCATAAAAGCTCCAAAACAACAAACAGCAATAAAAACGACCGTCAAAAAAGTAACACCTGTCCTCGATGTTTCGTTAAGCTCGTCAAAAAAGTAACTCACGCGTTTCTCTCTCTCTCTCTCTCTCTCTCTCTCTTCGCTTTATTAACTTTCCTCAGATACTTCCTCAGCAAACAAAAAAAAGTAATAACAATAATAATATAAAATCCCCAGTTCACACATAAAAAGACTTCGTACTTGTCTTCCATTTCCAACCTTCACCAACCATCTCTTTTATTAAAACCCTCCCAACCAATTCCTTAACAGCTCTTATAAATAACATCCTAGTCTCTCTTTTTTTACCTCATTGATTTCAAAAAACAAAAGGAAGAGAAAAATGGTTGAGGGTTCGGTTTTATCGTTGTCTCCTAGTTTTCAATTGTACTCTGATGTCGCCGCCGCTAAGGGTGGCGGAGATTTTAACAAGCTCGGCGTTTTTGAGGTGCCGGAAAATGAAGTAAGCTTCATACCCGATATTTCGGATGAGAATGAGAAGAAGCAGCCGAAACTTGAAGATGAAGAAGAGAAAGAACACGTAGAAGAAGAAGAAGAAGAAGAAAATGAAGAAGAGGAAGAGTTCTCGTTTTCTTGTACGAATCCTGATGGGTCGCCGATATCGGCGGACGATGTTTTCGTTAACGGTCAGATCCGGCCGATATTTCCGATATTTAACCGAGATCTTTTGTTCGGTGGCGGTTACGACGGAGATTTGAAGTCTAAGGTCGATTCTTTGAGTCTCCGGCCACCGTTGAGGAAGCTGTTTGTGGAGGAGCGAGATGGGTCGGAATCGGCTTCGGAATCCGACGAGCTTGAAAGTGTCCCAGCCGAAACGTACTGTGAGTGGTCCGGCGCCGCCTCCGGCGGAGGAAAGGCGGTGGAGGCATCGCCGGAGCTTTGCAAGAAGAGCAACTCTACTGGGTTCTCGAAGCTATGGAGGTTCAGAGATTTGGTTCATCGAAGCAACAGTGACGGCAAAGACGCGTTCGTTTTTCTCAACCATTCTTCTCCTTCTTCTTCTTCTTCGTCGGCTGCGAACGACAAGTCGCGTAACGAAACGGCTAAGAAAAACGACAAGAAAGTCGAGCAAAACGACAAGAAGCCGCCCGTGGTGGTGGCGGTGAAGGAAGCAAAAGCAAAGGGGAAAGTGAAAACGGCGTCGTTGTCAGCACATGAAAAACATTACGTGTCAAGTAGAGCCAAGAGAGAAGGAGATAAGAGAAAATCTTATTTGCCGTATAGGCAAGACTTGGTTGGGTTTTTCACTAATGTCAATGGGTTAAGCAGGAATGTTCATCCTTTCTAAGAAGTACTTAGTTTTTTTCTTTTGGAGTTTGGAGATTTTACTTATTTTGGGTTAATTATTTATTTATTTATTAATTAATTAATGTAAATGTTATTAGCAGATAATAGAAGTGTGGTTATTACTTATTAACTTAGAATATTTTGTGTATAAACATCAATAATAATAGCTTGGTGTTCTTTTTAATTGTATTTTAGATTTTTGTCATTGTTGTGGATGCCAGAAATGTAATTCATATGTCGGCTCATTTCTCATTGTCAGCCACTTGAGAAGTCTCTGATTGACAAAGTCTGATTGAGAAAGTACAATTATTTTTGCAGTATCAAATAATGACCAAATGAATACAATTCAAACTATTTGTAGTTTTAACTGTTAAAGTAGAACACAATTTCATTTACCTCTAGATTTTGAATATTTTATTCAACGCCAGACTGCCAGTATGTAATTTTTTTCCCTTGCTACTACTAGTCTACTACAGATATTAATAATAGCCCATAGGAGTACATTGCTTTTTGATTCTATTTCATTTTTTTGCAATAATAACTTTGAAAATAAACTAGTTTTTAGTTTTTTTTGTCACACAAATAAGCATTATAAATATGATTAAAGGTTAAATTACATAATCCAAAGTGCCCAAACTTTGATAATTTTTTTTAGACTTTTCTGGAAAAAATAAAAATAAAAAATTTCTACTCATAGATAGTTGATGAGCATCCCAAAATTATTGAAAAAATCATTATCTTTTCTCTAGAAAAAAAGTTTAGCTCAAATTGGTTTGGAGCTATCTGTAATATGTGTAACGATTAAAGAGATCATTTATATGTATTTTTAGTCATATAATTTTTTGAATTAGTCGTGCGACTTAGTATGAAACCTAAATAGCTTTTTTGAAAATACAAAGTTTGACTCCAAAATTATTTGGAGCTATCATTTTCAACCAATTATGTGGTAAATTATAAAATTATAAAATTGTATTATTTAAACAAATCACATAACTCATTACAAAAGTTGTGTAACTAAAACCATGCATGGATAGTGTCTTCAATTTTCATATAGCACGTTCAAGTAAAATAGTTTCAAACATATTTGGGTCAAAACTTTTTCCTTTAAGCAATGAGACAGGACAATAGTTTCATTGAGTTTAAGATGAATATAAAAAGAAAGTGGTTGGTTTAATTTTGTTCAATTTCCTTTATTCATTATTTTCTTTTGCGTAACACCATAACCACAAGCAAAAGGGAATTTGTAGGAGTAACAAACTGATTAAGCAACAATCTAATCCTTTCACATATCACTTCCTAAAGACTTGGGGCCTGTTTGGATGGAGGGGGGAAGGAGAGGGAGTGTAGGGGAATTGGCTGAAAATATGCTAATTTTGAGCTAAATCCACTCTACTCTACTCTACTCTACTCTACTCCCCCTCCCTCCCCCTTAATCCAAACGAACCATAGGATTATTTATTGACAAGTCTTATCAATAATCACTTCCTAAAAACTAGGATTATTTATTCATAGTTCTTATCACTAAGAAGGTTAACCTACTTCCATCGATTCTCCATTTTTTTTTTTTTTTTGGTGGAGAAACAAACAAACTCACACAAGGAAGAGAAAAAGAAATTCTAACACAAAAGTATACCATAAACTCCACTCAAAAACCATAATAACTTTTATGGGAGTATAGGGCAAGTTATACAATACATAACACAATTTCTTAAGTAATTGAAACAATTACCCTTTTTTAGAAACATACACACACATACAAAGGAGATGGAAAGGAGTTTTAACATAAAAGCACACTACAAACTCCACTCAAATGTCATGGTAACTTTTAAGGGAATGTGAGACAAGTTATCACTTCTCCAACTTAATAACCATTTCTTGTTAATGATTGCCTTTAGTCTTCCACATCTGTCCAAAGCATAATGGTTACTTTATCAACACATTTATTGGTCTCATATTGTTTAGGGAGGATATTCTTACAGTCATACACCAAGAAATAGAAGCATATATACTCATGGACAAAACCTAGGTACAATACCTTTGGTACTTGTGCGCACCAAGAAATAGAAGCATATATACTCATGGGCAAAACCTAGGTACAATACCTTTGGTACTTGTGCGCGCCAAGAATGAGGCTAATGTGCTGAACCTCACTTGGGCTTACAACTTATTTGTAAAGTGGGCTTAGGATTTCCTACTTTAGGTCGTTCTCAATACAGAGACCCAACAGAGCTACCTTTCCCTTTGAACTGTTTTCCTCTCTCTATCCTACTACTGTGCTGGCTTTATTCTTCCTTGCTCTCTTTGTTCTCGGTTTCCTTGTGAGCCTCCTTTTTTCTCTCTCCCCCTCTATCATCTTTAGCTTCTCCTATTTATAGCCTAGTAATTAGTGGGGAGTTATGATTACTTTCATGGTTAGTGGCAAGGGAGGTCCAATGTCGTTAACCCTAAGTGGGTGTTTAGGTGGGAGTGGGGTGTGGTTCTAGTGACCTTGGAATTGGTTCCCCCCTTAGTAGAGTTGCTTGGTAGCGGTATGCCATGAGGCACTGTCGGGCAGCCGAGAGATGTACCCTCGGGCAGTTGTCTTTTTGCTCGGGAAGTGGTTCACCGGGCGTGATCTAGGTGACGTAGCGTGGTATGTACTGATGAAGATCATTTGCCCAATAGGACTTAAGGTGGCCCGAGGCCTGGGCCTAGAGGCAGTATGGGCCATACCGTTAGGTTAGGGCTCAAGGCCCAAATGGGCCTAGATATCCCAGTGCCGTACAGTACTGTTCTTTAAGTTATCCTCTTCAGATTCAACCATGTAGCTACTTAACTAAAAAATACATTTCCAACCTATGAGAAAAAATTCACATGGCAAAATTTTAAGAATGGAACTTAAAGAACAACACCTAAGTATTGTACCTATGTCTTGCCTTATACTCATAAACCTTAACACTTGGATAGAATCAATTTCAAGAATTAGAATAGTAATAAAGCTTCTTTTACGGCCTATAATTCAGCATTTAAAATAGTTGAGGTTACAGTTATCCAAATGAGCACGTATAAAAAATCTAGCCCTTGAAGCACTTGGATGTCCAAAGCTACCATTAGTTTTATTTTTATTTTTTTTTTTTTTTTGTGGTAATTATACTCATCTTCCTTGAGATTTAAGGAAATGACCCTTCACCTCAAATTTGAAGGGAAAAAATATTTTTCCCCCTAGACATCTAATTGATCAAACTTTATTAAATTAAGGGTAAAATACTATTTTGGTCCTTAAACTTTGTCAAAAATTTGTTTTTATCCCTAAACATTAAAAATTTATTTTTTTCATTCCTAAACTTTGTAAAGAATTTTTTTAATAGTTTAGAGACAAAAATATGAATGAAAAAAGAACTTTTTTCAATAGTTTAAGGATGAAAAATAAAATTTTCGTAAATTTAAGGATATAAATAAAACATTTTTAATAGTATAGAAACAAAAGATGAACTTTTTAATAGTTTAGGGATGAAAAATGAACTTCTTAAAGTTTAAAAATGAAAATCAAACTTTTGGTAAAATTTAGGGACTAAAATAGTATTTTACCCTTAAATTAATACTAAAAATATTGTGTATTAACCCGCCATTTGGTTAAGCCTTAAGGGCATGTTTCCAATATTATTTTATTTCATAATTAAAATTCATTGTTTTAAAATTTAATTAAAGTGCATTTAATTTTTTTTTTTTTTTTTGAGGGGGATGCATTCTAAAATATTAAGTGTGAATTTTGCTTAGTATTTTTTTTTTCCAACGGGTTATGGAAAGATTTGTCATTACAAGTGTTTTGGTGCTTGCTAAATTTTGCATTTTTATTCTAAATTTATCAATTAATTTTTTCGCTAACCATTATTAAGTTTTTGTAAAGAGATTTTTATAAAAATTTAGAATATTTCATTAAGGGTGTTAATTTCTTCCAACCTTTGTTTTACCCCCTTTATATTTTTATTTTGGATAAACATGATATGTTTTAACCTATAACCTCATCTCCATTATAATTTCATATTTTGAGCTTGTAATGATTCGGAGATCATGGCAAAGGTTTTTTCTCCAAATCTTCTTTGGGAAAACAATTTATTTTTATTTCATATCACTCGGTCAGAATCTAGTTACTATCTATTGTACACATTTAATTTAGCCATTAATGCAATGTCGGCATGCCGTAGGCCATCTTTATTTCACTCCTCACAATAAATTTTTTTTTTTTTTTTTTTTTTTTCATTCTTTTAGGATTCAAATCATATTTCACTGTCAAAAAAAAAAAAAAAGGATTCAAATAATATTTATTTCCCTCCTCACAATATTTTTTTTATGGTCCTTTGCAACTTTTACGCCCTGCATTTAATAACAGCACATGATGGAGCCAACGCATGAAGCATGATATAGCGCAGTAATGGTACATCAAAGATTTAATGCATTAAAAAAACTAGCTTGTAATCCTAGTGTAGGATTGGGTTTGAGTACTGTGGGTCTGAGAGGTCTGCAATCCGGCCCAAACTCTATCTGGGCCTAGGGCCCGTGCCGAGGAGGTATCTTGCCGAGGACGAATGATCAATGGCCGGGGTAGCAAGGGGAACGGCTGAGAACTTACCCTGTCCTCGGCATTCCAGAGTTTCAATGGGAAGACCAACATCATGGTGGAGGCAATCCCCAAACAGCCCCCTCAAGGGGATGTGAACGGAATGGAGCCCATAGGGAAGCAGGGTGTGAAATTGGACTAAGGAAAATGCGTCCCCTCTTCAGTAAATGCACCTGCCAATACCCAGAACTGATTAATGAGAAAAGACGTTTGGACGGTGTAAACTTCGATCCATGCAACTAATAGAAAGTTAGACGGGACGGTTGATGGGATGGATACAGAAATAAGCTCCTGCCTGACTTACAAGTGGAGGGTCAGGATCAACCAAGACGGACTATATAATAAAAAGGAAGGTGCACCAACCAAGGGGCTGGGAAAAATGGCCAAAATCCAGAGCCTCCCAGCCCACCTCCAGGAGAAAAACTCCAGGGGTGAAGGAAACATAACTATATATGAACACCCCGAAAAACCCACCGCCTGGTGACTAAGGCCTAACCTTTCAAATCCACGCTCTACAAATGATATTGTTTGGGCCACGAATCGTGTCCTTACAATTGGCGCCGTCTGTGGGAAAGGCTTGTGTGCTGGTATAGGAGGTGGGTCGATAGAGTTTCTTTGTTATTTCTAACTGTTGGTTATAGAGTTCTAGTATAAAGTTCTGCTAGGGGCTACGTTTCTTGATTAGGGGCTTGGCTGAGGAGCTAACTCCCTTAAAGCCAAGGTCCCCCGTAAAGAGCAAACTAGGCACCTGGTAGCGTTAATCGTATGGATAAACTCTAGGGGCTTGGCTGAGAAGCTAACTCCCCTAAAGCCAAGATCCCACACCAAGAGAAAACTAGATTTTGGACAGAACCAAGGCATTGCATAGTCCTCGGACTCAAGCCTATGGGGAAACCAACTACCTGGATGTGGAAAACTAGGTTTTGGACAGAACCAAGGCATTGCATGGTCCACGGACTCAAGCCTATGGGGAAACCAACTACCTGGATGTGGAAAACTAGGTTTTGGACAGAACCAAGGCATTGCATAGCGGACTCAATGGCACGGGCATTGCAAGTCCTCGGCCTATGGGGAAACCAACTACCTGGATGTGGAAAACTAGGTTTTGGACAGAAACCAAGGCATTGCATGGTCCACGACTCAAGCCTATGGGGAAACCAAACTACCTGGATGTGGAAAAAATAGGTTTTGGACAGAACCAAGCATTGCAAGTCCTCGGACTCAAGCCTATGGGGAAACCAACTACCGGATGTGGAAAACTAGGTTTTATCAAGCCTACTCAAGCCTATGGGAAAACCAACTACCTGGATGTGGAAAACTAGGTTTTGGACAGAACCAAGGCATTGCATAGTCCACGGACTCAAGCCTATGGGGAAACCAACTACCTGGATGTGGAAAACTAGGTTTTGGACAGAACCAAGGCATTGCATAGTCCACGGACTCAAGCCTATGGGAAACCAACTACCTGGATGTGGAAAACTAGGTTTTGGACAGAACCAAGGCATTGCATAGTCCTCGGACTCAAGCCTATGGGGAAACCAACTACCTGGATGTGGAAAACTAGGTTTTGGACAGAAGGTTTTGGACAGAACCAAGGCATTGCATAGTCCTCGGACTAAGCCTATGGGGAAACCAACTACCTGGATGTGGAAAACTAGGTTTTGGACAGAACCAAGGCATTGCATAGTCCTCGGACTCAAGCCTATGGGGAAACCAACTACCTGGATGAGGAAAACTAGGTTTTGGACAGAACCAAGGCATTGCATAGTCCTCGGACTCAAGCCTATGGGGAAACCAACTACTTGGATGAGGAAAACTAGGTTTTGGACAGAACCAAGGCATTGCATAGTCCACGGACTCAAGCCTATGGGGAAACCAACTACTGGATGAGGAAAACTAGGTTTTGGACAGAACCAAGGCATTGCATAGTCCTCGGACTCAAGCCTATGGGGAAACCAACTACCTGGATGAGGAAAACTAGGTTTTGGACAGAACCAAGGCATTGCATGGTCCTTCGGACTCAAGCCTATGGGGAAACCAACTACCTGGATGAGGAAAACTAGGTTTTGGACAGAACCAAGGCATTGCATAGTCCTCGGACTCAAGCCTATGGGGAAACCAACTACCTGGATGAGGGAAAACTAGGTTTTGGACAGAACCCAAGGCATTGCATGGTCCTCGGACTCAAGCCTATGGGGAAACCAACTACCTGGATGTGGAAAACTAGGTTTTTTGGACAGAACCAAGGCATTGCATGGTCCTCGGACTCAAGCCTATGGGAAACCAACTACCTGGATGTGGAAAACTAGGTTTTGGACAGAACCCAAGGCATTGCATGGTCCTCGGACTCAAGCCTATGGGGAAACCAACTACCGGATGTGGGAAAACTAGTTTTGGACAGAACCAAGGCATTGCATAGTCCTCGGACTCAAGCCTATGGGGAAACCAAACCTGGATGAGGAAAACTAGGTTTTGGACAGAACCAAGGCATTGCATAGTCCTCGGACTCAAGCCTATGGGGAAACCAACTACTTGGATGTGGAAAACTAGGTTTTGGACAGAACCAAGGCATTGCATAGTCCTCGGACTCAAGCCTATGGGGAAACCAACTACCTGGATGTGGAAAACTAGGTTTTGGACAGAACCAAGGCATTGCATAGTCCTCGAACTCAAGCCTATGGGGAAACCAACTACCTGGATATGGAAAACTAGGTTTTGGACAGAACCAAGGCATTGCATAGTCCTCGAACTCAAGCCTATGGGGAAACCAACTACTTGGATGAGAAAATTGGGCACTAAACAAGACCTAGCTACCATACGCGACGTCGAAAATGGTTCCTATATCTCTGTTAAACGATGGTTAAAAATGATTCTAAAGCCTCTACGGGTGCAAATAAACTAAGGTGTGGGAAACATGATGATAAATGTATTGCATACATAGATATTCGTACGTGTTAAAAATGAATCAGCACAGAATTTGTAAACAAAAGTGCGTATCAACGAGGGTAACTAACGATGTAACCAGAAGGAAAAAAGAAAAGTAATATTTCATATATACATGCTCAAATGTTTGCACATCATCACTAAATTAGGAAGTTTTCGAAATAAAAGGAAACAAGTTAATCGTTAAAATAGACACGAATACAAAAGCCTAGCCTAGACTTTTACTTTTCTGCTTTTTTGTCGGTCACATCTTGGGAGATAGGAATAGGATCAGCTTCGATGCCCGGAATGACGGTCCCTTCTGGGGAAGGCTGAACAGGGCCAGCGTTGGTACTCTGAGGGACCACAGCAATGGGAATGGCCTGTGGCGGCTGTGCAAGTGTGGCTGGCTCCTCTATACTAGACACCTGAACGCCAACCACGGGCTCAGCATCCTCTTTAGGTGCCTCAGGACCCGTATGCTGAGATATCATTATCGCACCCTGAAGTTCTCCTTCTTTGGGCGCCTTGCTAGAGGAACCGCTGGCCTGTAAGTCATCCGATGGGGTGATCTCTTCCTCGGATTGATCACACGTAGCCGCGGAGTTGGTAGAAGTGGCCTCACGGATGGCCGCCGGGTAGAATATGCTCTCCACCTTCCACAAATCAGATGAAGCATCCACCCCAGCTTGCTTCAATGCTTCTTCCCAAACCTGGGAGCAATAAAACCTACACACTCAAGGAATCTGCGCCTTAAGGGTGGCTTGGGTCTCGGCGACTCCCATGTTGTAACCGTCATCTTCGGCCGTATTCATGGCAGCCTTTGCCTCATTCCTGGCAAACTCGGCCTCCTGCTTTGCCCTTTGGGTTTCATCTCGGGCATATTCTGCCACTCCCTTTTCATGCACAGCCGCGGCCAGCTGCTTGTTTAAATCCTCGATCAAGTCTTTGGCTATTCGTAACTAGTCCTCGGCTTCAAGTACACGCTTTGTTTGGTCCTTGGCCTGTTTTTGGGCACTAGCAAGGCCCGCCGAGACGTTATCCCTCTCACGGGTAGTTATTGTTAAGTCATCCTTGACTTTGGCAAGTTCATTTTCAGAAGCTTCGAGAGTCTTTGAGGCCGTTATGCGCTTCTTGCGTTCGTTCTCGACTGCCTTACTCCTGTCATGCACTTCTTCCTCCATCCTATAGGTTGCCTGGAGAGCCTGTCAAGAAAGATGAGCGTGTAGTGAGTGACAAACTGGTGACAAGAGTTAATAAAGTGTTAGGTTTCAAGAAATCTTACCATGCCCAAGTATCTCTTAGTACTGAGAAAAACCTCCTGCATCCTCATTCTCCTCAGCTCATCCATGTCATTAGGGAGTAACATGGTTCTCCCTAATGCATCCGCCACGTAGCCACCCTCGCCGTCTCCAAGGTCCCTCAGAGAGGCCGTCTCCAGTAATGGACCCCCGTGAAGCATTGGGGCAGGAAGCCAGGCGCTCGGTAGGGACTGGGAATCAATTCCTTTTCCCTTGCCTTGAGAAGTTTGAACTTCGGTTCCTTTGCCCTTGCCTTTGGGTCCGATCTTCAGTTGTTTTGTGTGCGGAGTCTCATCCTTCTCCTTAGGAGGTTGGGATTTTCCCTCGTCCACAATGTCCTTGCCCTTGGGGTTCCTCTTTCTCTTGGAATCAGCACCTTCAGGTCGAGGAGGCCGAACTGGTTGGGAGGAAGTGGGAGGTTCGGGGCGGGTGGATTGTGGCTGGGACTTGGTGGAGGATGACCTGGTTTGGATTGTAAGGGGCCGAGGTGGTGGAGGAAGAGCATTGGGTTGTGGTGTCTCCTGGGTATCCTTCCTTGGTTGGTCCTCGAGGAGATGGAGAAGGGGGGTCAAAGGTATTCGCTTGACTCCCATCTCGGCTTGAGAAGAGGCGCCTATTAACGACAATTCCGCCTCGGATAAGGCTGGGTCACCTATGTCACCAGGAGGGTCCTCGGATTGGTAGACTAAGTCAAATACCCCGAACCCTTCCTCCGGTTGATGTGGCTCACCTTCGTCCTCTGCTGCTTGATGAGACGAGGAGGGGCCCACCTGGGGAACGTTCTCGGGGACAGCTGGCTCCTGAGAGATTAGAAATCCCTTCTCAACTACGGTAATTTTGGGAAGCCAAGGACGGCGGGCACTGATCACGTGCTTTGCGTCCCCAAATGACTTTTGAACAGGAGGGTACCCTAGTATTTTGTGAGCTGCTCGGACTTGGCCATCACTGTCATTCACAAAAACCGCCGCTTGTAAAACGATCTCCAAATCCGCCCGATTGACTAAGTGAAAATGCCGTGTGTAGGCGTGTTCATCTGCAAAAAAAACAAAAGCAAACACATATGCATGGTTAGTTATCGAACAACATTAGATTAGAATGGCGTAAAAGGTTATCCCCCTTCCATTCCCGATACCCCACCTGGTTCTCCTTCTACTACGGGGCATGGATCGCCATCGTGCCATTCCCTAGAGACGATAAGGAAGTCCTTGTTCAGTCCCTTATTGGAGTCAGGGAGGCACTGGATCAACCGAACCCTGTCGTCCCTCAACCTTATGTAGTAGGTTTTCCTTTCAATTTTTGGAGGTTATAGCACCAGTTCACGTCATGATGGGTTAGTCTTAACCCCATCTTCTCATTTAAAGCGTCCACGCACCCCAGAATCCTAAAAATGTTGCCGGCACATTGGGTGGGGGCTAAACGGAAATGTCTGAGATAACCCCTCGTCACTGGCCCCATAGGGATTCTCATGCCTCCCTCAACAAAGGCGAGGACGGGAATTACCACCGCGCCTATTCCCCTCTTATAGTGCCATTCCCCCATCTTACAGTGCTCCAGGCTTACGTTGGGGGGAATCCTATAATCAACGATGAACTTATTCATCGCCTCTTCAGTATCGACCAACTTCTTCAATCTCAATTTAGTCATCTTTGTCATTTACTAAAACAAACCTAAACCCGCGACGGGAAAGAAAGGGAACCAAAGAGAAATAAACTCAGAAAAGAAAAAGCACGAGTTAATGGAAGTAGGAAACTTACATAAAAGAAGAATTACGCTTCGGATAGGCTTTATGTGCTTGAGAGAGACTTGAATTAGGGCGGAAGTTCAGATGAACCCAGGATACACGCACTAAAACTCTTAAGTGCAAAACTGAAGAGACGGATCCATCTCCAAAAAATCTTTTATACTTTCTAGGGTAACTGCACGCCCTTTTCCCGCCCAAAGAGGCCAGGAGATCACCACTGTTCGATTTCCATCACACCGTTGAACGTGGGAAGCACAGAGCCGCCCGTATTTAATGAGGCCACGTTTCGCCTTCCAGGGGCACTAGGAACGTGCCTTGGGCAGGTGAAAAACCTCGGGAATCGATAGATGACAAGGATTGATAGGCATTGGCAGATCTCTGATGTCATCAAAACCCTCATATCCGTCCGAGGAGACGGATAGCAGGATTTTGAGGGGCTATTGTGGTTCCGAGAGGTCTGCAATCCGGCCCAAACTCTATCTGGGCTTAGGGCCGGTGCCTAGGAGGTATCTTGCCGAGGATGAATGATCAATGGTCGGGGTAGCAAAGGGAACGGCTGAGAACTTACCCTGTCCTCGGCATTCCAGAGTTTCAATGGGAAGACCAACATCATGGTGGAGGCAATCCCCAAACAGCCCCCTCATGGGGATGTGAACGGAATGGGGCCCATAGGGAAGCAGGGTGTGAAATTGGACCAAGGAAAATGCGTCCCCTCTTCAGTAAATGCACCTGCCAATACCCAGAACTGATTAATGAGAAAAGACGTTTGGACAGTGTAAACTTCGATCCATGCAACTAATAGAAAGTTAGACGGGACGGTTGATGGGATGGATACAGAAATAAGCTCCTGCCTGACCTACAAGTAGAGGGTCAGGATCAACCAAGACGGACTATATAATAAAAAGGAAGGTGCACCAACCAAGGGGCTGGGAAAAATGGCCAAAATCCAGAGCCTCCCAGCCCACCTCCAGGAGAAAGACTCTAGGGGTGAAGGAAACATAACTATATACGAACACCCCGAAAAACCCACCGCCTGGTGACTAAGGCCTAGCCTTTCAAACCCACGCTCTACAAATGATATTGTTTGGACCCTTTTTACGTGCGAACCCGACACTGTTACGGTCCGCCACGAATCGTGTCCTTACAAGTACTATTCCTAAGGGATAAGTGAATTCAAGTCCAACAAGTCCAATACAATAAATTTGTAGAGAGTTGATAGAAGAACTGGGTTTTAATGAGTGTAACAACAGTTATGAATGATTTGAAGAATGAACAAGTAAAACAAATGTGGACTTGAGCAAACAATTCAGTCCTCGACACTGGTCCGAGGAGCTTTTACTTATATATTTCTTCTGTGACAGTGGTAATGGTTACAAAATTGGCTCAGATCGCTACAGTGTATCTTCTAGTTCGATTTTTCGATCCTTTTCCTCAGAGCTTCTTCTTCTTTATATACTACTTTCCCTCTTCATCTTCACCGTACATGTGCAAGTCGGATCTGATGTTGTTGGCCCTTTCACATCAATCTCCTCCCAAAGCTCTTAGGTGGTAGCTGTGAGTCTGAAAAGCCACTGCTCAGGTATCATTTCCAAATTAATGCGGCCAGAGTGTTAGTTGTGGAGCATATAATGTGGAGGCAGCAACTTTTCCTAAAATTGCTTTACCGTCATGGTCTAGTGTGCTTACTTTCTGTACCTATCTTTTCCTTGGGATGCTTTGGAAGATTGTCTTTGTTGGTAAATCAATTTTCTTCTATCTCGGCGTTTGCTAGCCGAGGACAGCGTTGTCCTCGACACAGTTTTCTGGGTCGAAATGATTTACCACTGTGTTCCTTATATACGATTCTGGGTCTCGGCGTGGGCCTCAGGCCCGTACGAAAGGTGGATGTACGTCACTAGGCCTTATGTCCCCACACTTAGTATTAAAGATATACAATAAAATGTCTAATATAATTTTTATATATAATTTAAATACTATTTGTAAGGACGCAATTCGTGGCGGACCATAACAGTGTCGGATTCGCACGTGAAAAGGCCCCTAACAACATCATTTGTAGAGCGTGGGTTTGGAAGGCTAGGCCTTGATCGATAGGCGGTGGGTTTTTCGCGGTGTTCGTACCAGTTTAAGTTTTCCTACACCCCTGGAGTCTTTCTCCTGGAAGTGGGCTGGGAGGCTCTGGTTTTTGGCCATTTTTCCCAACCCCTTCTTTAGGTTACTTATTTTTCCTTTTATACTCGCCTGCGTCCACTGTCCTTCGCCCACGTATGGGGTCAACCTTTCCAAAATTGATACTTGTCTCATCAGCCCATATTCAAAGTCGTTGGGGGTGGTTGTAAAAGCCTAAGACTGCGGATCTGTCAGGTTCAGAGCATTGAATGGCAGTGAGAGCAGCTTTCCCTGGATATTTTAGATCTTTCGCCCTGATTTCGGTCCTATACCGTTTTTACCCTTCCTTCAGGGGGGGGACTTTGGGTCTGCCGAGGACTGAGCCGTCCTCGGCGATATCCACAGGCTATTTTGTCGAGCTTGGGCCATAGCCCTCCTCGGCTTGGGCCTTCGGATTTTCCCTAGGTAGATGGGCCTGGCCCGTAAATCATTTGGGCCCCACAATAGCCCCTCAAAACCCGGCTGTCCAACCTCTTGGTTGGAAAGGGGGGTTTTGGTGATGCCAAACCTCTTCCTACGGCCCAATCAATTTGGCCTTTTAATAATGCTGGCGGCTCCTCATCTGTCCAAGAAACGCGCCGGTCTATGAGGCAGCCTTTTGATTTCGCGCTTGATGCGCTCTTATCGTTTGGGTATGCCAAAACGTGCTTTTAATGACCACTATTTACGAGACTGCTTTAATTCGGCGGTTTGTTTTGATGGGGTGGGGAAACGGAACCGGCATGTTCGTGTTGGCAGATTCCTTTGGATATCTGAACCTATTAAATGTCTCCCGCTCCACCCTCAGTATAAGAAGGAAAGACGGAGGTTATTGTTTTTGTAAAGAATTCCTTCTCATCTTTCTGAGATTTGAAATATTTGGCCTCCCCGAGGGTTCATTTTACCCACTGGTCCACAAACTAAATCGTGATACACTTTATCATAACAACGAGTGATGCAGGAGCCAAACCCCTCCCATAGACGCCATGTTCCAATAAAGCTCCTTATGACTCGATCGGGACAGGGATGGCGAAGACTCAAAATCAACCTCACCCTTCTTTCAATCAAAATCCGAAGTAGGGACTCGTCATGTCAAACTTTCGGCGTGACTGAGTCGAGAACACCCATCATCAGTACCCACCGCTCTCCTATGAGTATACCTAGTATGGCTCCAGTGTGTTAGGAGTCAGGATCGAGGCCGGAACTAAGCGTCTCTACTTCTTCCTCTCTTCCTTCACTAGAGCTATTCTCCATCTCCCTTTCTTAGTCTTCCCAGCACCAGTTCCATCCTGGTGCTTTCACTTCTCCCTCTTTTGCTCCTTTTTCTTTCTTTTCATCTCTTCTCTCTTCTTCTCCTCCTTCTTTACTCATGTCCTCCATCTTCTTCATTCATCTCTTCCATCTTCTTCATTGATTTCTTCCTTACTATTTCCCTCTCCGCCATTTCTTCCCAAAGAAGGTTCTTATCATTATATGAGCAGTATCGAGGCAAAGATTGGAGAGACTTTGAAAACGAGTTTAGAAGACGCCTGGGAGTTTAGTTATCTGTACTACGGATGTAACTATCGCTTAGGCAGTTCGCATTTTGTATAGGCTCGTTCGAGCCCTTCTTTGTACATTGTAATAATTTTTCGTATTAATAAAAATCGTTGTTATTTTATTTCGCATGTTTTGTCTCTATGCTTTTTTTTTCTTTTGGATCTACAAACGCTGCTCGGCATATTAATATAGCATCTAAATCAATGACGGCTAAGACCAAAAGATTTGATAATAAAAAGACGTCGCCATAACTTTAATAGAAATGCTTGACATAATAAGGCCGATCAGTGAAGAGTAATACTTACCCCATGCTAGCCGAGGAGAGAAACGAAGGCTTGATGTCATGTAAGGAATAACCATTTGAAGATATAGCACCCACCAAATGAGCGGCCTTCTTATATGACTAAGTGTTGGGGCTTTCCACCCCCTTCCTTACACCTTTATTGGCCTTAACCTTTTATGGTGTTTAAACCGTGGATGAAGTGACCTGACATTTTTATCAAGTAACCCATCTTACGGGATTCAAACCTTTTCTTATCCAAGTATTTGGTTTCCCCATTGACTTGGGTCCGAGAACCATACAAGGTCTTGGTTCTGTCCAAAACTTGTAATTTTTATAATTTTTTGTACTTGGTTTCCCCATAGGCTTGGGTCCGAGGACCATACAAAGTCTTGGTTCTGTCCAAAACTTGTAATTTTTATAATTTTTTGTACTTGGTTTCCCCATAGGCTTGGGTCCGAGGACCATACAAGGCCTTGGTTCTGTCTAAAACTTGTAATTTTTATAATTTTTTGTACTTGGTTTCCCCATAGGCTTGGGTCCGAGGACCATACAAGGCCTTGGTTCTGTCCAAAACTTGTAATTTTTATAATTTTTTGTACTTGGTTTCCCCATAGGCTTGGGTCCGAGGACCATACAAGGCCTTGGTTCTGTCCCTGGGCCCATATGCTGAACGGGCCTGGGCCGCGAATTTACTGGGCCCACAAATTAAGAGGTGTTTCCATAACCTTTGATCACGCGGTACCTTTTGGCGTCCCAATGTTCGAGGTGCACCCTCTCGAGACTCCTTTATCCTCAGGGTTGCAGACGACGTTGGAAATCGAGCCAGAGACATTTTGTCTGTAGCGTTCCTTGGGACGCTGCGCGAATTAAATGCCATCGGTTTACTTCTGGGTGTAAATGGGATAGGGGATCACTTCACTTGCACATGAACTCTCCCGTTCCCTTCAGAACTATATTTCTTCCATATCCGCGATCTCTCTTTCTAGTGCCACTGCCCCAAAGCAAGATGTTTGAGGCTTGGATAGGGATGAAAGGTCTCCGCGCGCTTCAGAGGCACCGAATCTTCAAGGTGATATGGTATGGACAAGGATGGCACAGATTCAAGCCAGTCCTCCGCCTTGACAGGAGGAAGATGGTATTCCTCCTTCTTTTAGTCAAAATCCGAAGCAGGTTCTGGTCAGGCCAGATTTTTGGTATGTCAGAAAAAGGAATTTCCGCCATCAGCGCCGTCTGCCTTGTAGCAGGCAAATTTTTGCGGGGGCTTCCCAACTTCCGGCTCCCTGCACCTTTTCTGTAGATGGTGTTAGCTTGAGGTCAGGTTTCCTGCACCTTTTCTGTACCAGTGCAGGCCCCAAGTTGGGTTCTTTTGCTGCCTGAGTTATGGGCGTGCAAAAGCATGGAGGGGGAATAAGGTCTCGAGGCAGTAGCCAACCTCTTCTCTGAACTGCCTCCTCGGCTTTATCTTTACTCTCTTGTATTCTTCGTTACTTACGTAGTTAGCTTCGATGTAGGCTTTGTTTCAGCTTTCCATTGTACACTGTACTGTTCCTTTGTCTTAATAAAATATGTGTTTATTTCTCTATACATATCTTTCTTCTCCGTAACCACTACTTTATGCATGAATATTAAATATGAGTTTGCCCTTAATGATATTCTAGGCAGAGAAAGACCTTAACACAGATTCCTACTAGTTTAGACTTACAAATATTATCAAACATAACAAGGTTAGTCATCAAATAAATTAAACTCTTGGAACTAACCGGGATAACGGCTGAGTGCTACGCGATGCATACAAGAGCGATGTCCGAGTACGACAAACTCTAAGTAATTCGTCCGAGAGGGTAGCCGAGTAGCGAGGGGCTTTGGTTGTGCTTCTGGATAATATGTTACGCCGTATCGCATCAACCCCTTTGATATTGGGGGATCAGAGGGTAGACCGAGGAATCCGCGCAATCAAGGTATTAACCCATCTGTTAACGTGGAGCTCTCTTCGGATGAATTTTGAGGTTTATGTGCCATAGTTTTTTTTTAAAATAGTTGGTTCCCCATCCAGGTAGTTGGTTTCCCCAGAGGCTTGAGTCCGAGGACTATGCAATGCCTTGGTTCTGTCCAAAACCTAGTTTTCCTCATCCAGGTAGTTGGTTTCCCCAGAGGCTTGAGTCCGAGGACTATACAATGCCTTGGTTCTGTCCAAAACCTAGTTTTCCACATCCAGGTAGTTGGTTTCCCCCAGGGCTGAGTCCGAGGGACTATGCAATGCCTTGGTTACTGTCCCAAAACCTAGTTTCCACATCCATGCTAGCTTGGTTTCCCCAGAGGCTTGAGTCCGAGGACTATGCAATGCCTTGGTTCTGTCCAGAACCTAGTTTTCCACATCCAGGTAGTTGGTTTCCCCAGAGGCTTGAGTCCGTAGACCATGCAATGCCTTGGTTCTGTCCAGAACCTAGTTTTCCACATCCAGGTAGTTGGTTTCCCCAGAGGTTTGAGTCCGTAGACCATGCAATGCCTTGGTTCTGTCCAGAACCTAGTTTTCCACATCCAGGTAGTTGGTTTCCCCAGAGGCTTGAGTCCGTAGACCATGCAATGCCTTGGTTCTGTCCAAAACCTAGTTTTCCACATCCAGGTAGTTGGTTTCCCCAGAGGCTTGAGTCCGTAGACCATGCAATGCCTTGGTTCTGTCCAGAACCTAGTTTTCCACATCCAGGTAGTTGGTTTCCCCAGAGGCTTGAGTCCGAGGACTATGCAATGCCTTGGTTCTGTCCAAAAACCTAGTTTTCTCTTTGTGTGGGATCTTGGCTTTAGGGGAGTTAGCTCCGCAGCCAAGCCCCTAGAGTTTATCCATACGGTTAACGTTACCACGCGCCTAGTTTGCTCTTTACTGGGGACCTTGGCTTTAAGGGAGTTAGCTCCTCAACCAAGCCCCTAGTCAAGAAACGTAGTCCGTAATAGAACTTTGTACTAGAACTCTATAACCAAAGGTTAGATATAACGAAGAAACTCTATCGACCCACTTCCTATACCAACACACAAGCCTTTCCCACAGACGGCGCCAATTGTAAGGACGCGATTCGTGGCGGACCATAACAGTGTCGGATTCGCACGTGAAAAGGCCCCTAACAACATCATTTGTAGAGCGTGGGTTTGGAAGGCTAGGCCTTGATCGATAGGCGGTGGGTTTTTCGCGGTGTTCGTACCAGTTTAAGTTTTCCTACACCCCTGGAGTCTTTCTCCTGGAGGTGGGCTGGGAGGCTCTAGTTTTTGGCCATTTTTCCCAACCTCTTCTTTAGGTTACTTATTTTTCCTTTTATACTCGCCTGCGTCCACTGTCCTTCGCCTACGTATGGGGTCAACCTTTCCAAAATTGATACTTGTCCCATCAGCCCATATTCAAAGTCGTTGGGGGTGGTTGTAAAAGCCTAAGACTGCGGATCTGTCAGGTTCAGAGCATTGAATGGCAGTGAGAGCAGCTTTCCCTGGATATTTTAGATCTTTCGCCCTGATTTCGGTCCTATACCGTTTTTACCCTTCCTTCAGGGGGGGGGACTTTGGGTCTGCCGAGGACTGAGCCGTCCTCGGCAATATCCACAGGCTATTTTGTCGAGTTTGGGCCATAGCCCTCCTCGGCTTGGGCCTTCGGATTTTCCCCAGGTAGATGGGTCTGGCCCGTAAATCATTTGGGCCCCACACTATTGATAGTCATTTTTATATTTTGTTAACTCTTTAATAAATTTTGTAAGGATATTATTAGTTATAAAATGTAAATTGTCCATGTTTTTTTTTAAAAAAAAATTATTGTGAAACACTTTTTTTTATTTTTACGATTCATTTATTCTAGACTCTTTTGGTTTTTATACTTTTTTTCTTTTTTTGAGATTTTGGTTTTTGTACTTAATAACTCATTTGGCTGAATATATATGATGTGTTCCCATATTTGATTCTAAAATTAATAAATAAAATTCTTTAAGGATAAATAATTTATGACACATGGCGCAAAATTAGAACTCTAATTTTTTTTTTAAGAAAACAATTAGAACTCTAATTTTAAATTTTAAATTAGAGTTCAAATTTCCAATTAAAACTCTAATTTTAAATTTTAATTTGAATTTCTCTCAGTTTCACTTACTATTATTATTATTATTATTATTATTATTATAGATATATAGATTGGAATTTATTACCAAATTAAGAAAATGGAAGGAAAATGTTGCAAAATATGACATCATTTTGAAGTCATTTTCTTCCTCAAAAAGCTACGCCTGGATGGGCCTCCAAACACTACAAAAAAAATGCTGCTTATAGTGGCATTTTTTTTTGTGGCGTTTTTTTTTTTTTTTTTAGTGACGTTCATAAAAAATGCCATTATGAAAAAGAAAAAAAAATTGACAAATTCATAGGTTTTAAGTCTTTTGAATTAAATATTGTCCTCCAAGTCTCCTTCCTGTTAAGTTACATGAAAAATGCACATTAGATAAGTCAAAGCTTTTATTAAAATCAAATATTATTATAGAATATATAATTAAATTTAATAATAAAATCTATAGTAAAAATAAAAGAATAAGAATTATTTTTAAATTATATTATAAATGCGAATCGAATAGGCCTATGTTTTATCGATACCCAAATATTATCATAGATTATAAAATAATGAGACTTCTTCTAAATATTTTATGTCACATGATGATATTATGTCATACAAATTTTAATATTTACATTGACTCATATAGTATGATTTATATTAACTATCAATTGGAGGCTCCCGAGATGTTATCTTCCTCCCATTAAGTTACACGAAAAATGCACATTAGATAGGTCAAAGATTTTATTAAAACCAACTATTATTATAGAATGTATAATTAAATTTAATAATTAAATCTATAGTAATAATAAAAGAATAAGAATTGTAAGGACCAAATTTGAGTCCCTAGCCCAAAAGATGGATGGACTTAGGCCCAAAAAGCCCGAAACAATAAATTTGTAGAGTGTGAGTTGGAAAATTGGGCTAAAATGAATTAGACAACAAATAAAATGGATTCAAATGACAATAATAGAAAGCTAGAATGATTTAAACTAAAGAAAATCGTCATCGGCACAATTCGAAGAGATTAGTTCTCATATATTTCTCACAAGTTTGATTACAAATTTGATTCTTGTTTGCTACAGTGTTTCTCTCTCGATTTCTCGATCCCCCTCTCTCATTGCTTCCTTCTCCTTTTATACTCTCTTCCCCTTTCATCTTTACCCTCCATGTGCAAACCAGATGGTTGGTGTTTGATACTTGTCCCATCAACACCTTTCCAAAGTTTTTAAGTAGTAGCTGTAAAGCTGAAAACCACTGTTCAAGTATCACTTCCACATTAATGTGATTAGAGAATTAGCTGCAAAGCATTTAATGCAGTGGTAGCAGCTTTCTTCTTAGATATTTTAGGACTCCCCTCTGTCCTATGTTTCTGCAATGCTTACCTGTACCAACAAAACTTCCTGGAACGTTTCCCTGGACGGCAGACCACCTTTACCGACCTCGACTTTGGTTAGCCGAGGAGGCATTCATTCTCGGCCAAACTTCCTAGGCTATTATGATCAAAACTAACTTCTTCATTTACTAACACAGAATCCCTTAACAATGTTTACTCTTCCTTGGACGACCCCTCGTCCTTGGCTTGGGCCTCAAGCCCAATACATACATGGATAATGAGCTCCCGGACCCAATACCCCTACAAGAATTATTTTTAAATTTTATTATATATGCAAATCGAGTAGGCCTAAGTTTTATCGATTCCCAAATATTATTATAGATTATATAAATAATGAGACTTCTTCTAAATATATTAAAACTTTAAATAATTGACTTTTAATTAAAGTTATATTTTATGTCAATGATGAAATTATGTCATACAAATTTGCATTCTTAAAAAAAAAAAAAAAAAAAAAAAAAAAAAAAAAAAAAAACAAATTTTAATATTTACATTGACTTATATAGTATGATTTATATCCCAATTTTTGTAACTGAATAAATTTTGGTCAATATTAAAATAATATAAAAAAATGAATTGATGAAGCTTCTTTTAAATTTCTATAACCTTTCATCAGTATAATTTTTATTGTAGTTTTTTTTTTTTTTTTTGACTTTATGAAAATTTGGCAAATAGGTTTTCACTTAAAGAAAATATATTAACTATTTCTTGCAATATGCTTATAATTTTTCAAAAATAAAAGAAGGAAATTGGAAAAACTAATAAAAAAACGAGACCAACTTCTTGGTGCAACCTCAACTTGAATTTATTTAACATGTAATTTCATTGTGAATATTTGGTAATAATAGTAAATGATCAATTATTATATAATTCCACAACACCCCATATGGTGTACTAGACGTGTTATGATCACAAGAAATGAGTTTTTATATTTTGATATATTATAGTCACAACTTTTGTGAATTTGTTACTTTAATTAATAGACTTATTGAATGTGTGAATCAATGTAAAAGGCTAGTGGTTTAATTAAAAACTTTTAAAATTTACGGTTTAATATAAAATTATTCTTAATTATAGGGAAACAGTGTAATTTTTTAAATCTTTAATAAAAGAATAGTAATTAGATGTACAGAAAGTACAACTACTTGTCATACAAAGATGATGGACACTTGATCCAATCACAATTTTTAGGAGTAGCATGTCTAAGGAGGTTAGATGGATGAAACCAGCCGTAGGGTAGCTTAAACTGAACACAGATGGGTCTGTGGTGGGTGACAGTGGTGTAGCCAGGGGTGGAGGGTTGATAAGAGACAGCAGCGGACTATGGATCACGGGGTTTGCCAAACCAACTATTGCCTTTTCCAGTTTAGCTGCTGAGTTGTTTGCTTTTAGGGAAGGGCTAGCTCTCTGTGTTGAATTGCAGGCTCAAGCTATAGAAGTGGAGCTTGATGCATCTGCAGCAATCTCCTTCATTTCTAGCAATATCACTACTAATGGGGATCTTTCGGTTCTTGTTGATGATTGTAGGGAGCATCTGCTGCAACTACCTTAGGCTAGGCTGATTCACCGCTATAGAGAGGCAAATTGTTATGTTGATGCCTTAGCAAAGTTGGGAGCTAATTTATCTTCTGTTTGTAATCGTTTTGATTCCCCTCCCCTTGTTGTAACCCCTTTTTTGTTAGCTGATTCACTGGGGATAGCTCGGACTAGGGTGGTCCCTTTTGTTTCTTGTAATAGTTATTCCTAATTAATGTTACTTTCCTAGTTTACCAAAAAAAAAAAAATTATTATTATGTAGTACATTATTTGTGACTTTGTGTAAATAATAATATTATTTTTGTTGTAATTTTTATTGTATTCCTAATTCATTCGCTTTCGTTGTTGATTTTTAAAATCAATTACTAATTTAACAACAGTGATGCAACAAAAAGATGGAGATAACACATTGTGGATGAATTATGGAAGAAAAATGAGAAAATTAATATATATATATATATATATATATATAATTTTTGATAGACAAAAATAATATTATTCTTGTTTAAAACTAATAAATTCTGTGTGCTAGCACAATATTAATATATTATTATTAGCAAAAAAAAAAATGCTATGTTCACAGCATTTTCATAACAAATTCTATGTGGCAGGTTGTTACGGGTTGTTACTGATAGAGTATAAAAGTAATTTCAGTGGTAAGTTCAAATTAAAACCAATAACAACTAATCACCTATAATTTGTTGGTGAAAATATTGTGGACGTATCCCTTCTTATTAGCAAAAGGTATTGTCGTTGGAGAGGAGCAAAATTTAGTCATCCTTTTGATTGGATATTTGTTTAAACAAGAAATCTGAGATTTTACAAGTATTCTGATTTCTTAAATGACAAACTTAATAATGATATCATGTGTTGGGACCTATCCGCATATATAAAAAAGATTGAAAAACTTTAAAAAAAAAATGTTAATTGGATAGTGAATAAAAGATTTGAACCTCAAAGGTTTTGATTGAAAATATCAGGGTTAGTTGAGCTTCAAAAAAAAAAAAAAAAATCTGTTGAGATGGATAGGTTAGTGTACATGGTCCAATAGCCAAACACAAGCCTAAAATTAAATCATGGGCCTACCCTTCTTTGGGCTCAACAAGGCCCCCAAAACTTCACTACATAAGGGCCCATTAGAAAGTTCAAAGCTTTGCTACATGAGATCCGTTATTACACTAATAAGAGGCTTTCATTGTGACTAAAAGCACACGTAAATGAAAGCCATCTTTGATTAGTAAAGTTAACATGGCATATATATATATACACACATATATATTGATGAGAACATGGCATATTTTAAACATTATTTGTATTTCATTTTTCAAGGAGAACACTCTCCTATCCATAATTTTTTTTTAGGGTAGGGGAGAGAAGAAAATACTTTTATTTTTTTAAGAGATAATTACAATATGCTGTTAATCCTACAGCTTGAACCATTTTTCCCCTAGACCCCCAAACACTTTGTGCATGGGGAGGTGCCAATTCAGCTACAAGGCCTTTGGCGAAGAAAATACACCTTTAATTTGTAGAGTTAACATTGTATATTTTAAACCTTAGTTGTATTTTATTTTTAAGAGAGCACTCTCCTATCCATATTTTTCTTTTATGGCCTTTGCTAGTACCACAAGAGAGATTGGAGGGACATGGGTGAAATCTGAGCAATCAATTTTTAGGGTGAATAAGCGTTGAGCATGCTTTTGCATTGGAGCAAAACTCGAGTTGATGGGTATGCTCTCTACATGTGACAACTGTTTGGATTTTTCATGACAATGAGTAATAATTTGTCTTTCGCTGAAGGGAAGAAACTGGGATGGAGAACCACTTTCAAAAAACTCCGACAAATGGGTTCTGATGGATGAGGTTAGTTGACGTAGGTTTTACGCGGGCGGCGAGTCCAAATGGCTCTTTTTATCCTGTTAGAGGAAGTGAGAAGGAAGTTTTTTTCTTTTTTTACAGGATGAACTCATCATATTCCCTACGTAATGCATTGTCGGACAATGCCAAATTATCTTTGTAATATAAGATGAGTTGTGCTGTTGTTGTTGCAAGGTTGTTGCAAGGTTCATGATTGTTGTTATTATTTTATTTCACACACGTTAGTATAGAAACCTCTTTCTAGTTGCAAGTAAACTCAGTGTGGTTGGTTCATATTTCACTCTATATGATGTGAAGCATGCTGTGATTTGAGAGTAGAATACAACAATCGTGAACCTTGCCTGTTCTAGGATTAATCCTATTCTAAAAGTTTGGAGAGGATAAGCCCGCTGTCAATTTGGTTGTAGACTAGAAAATACTTAGGTGCTAAGTGCATGTATATGCAGTGATGAAATGGCAAACGGTAAAACTCCAAGAAAGTCCCGAAAGATGAAAGCAGTGAACTGTGAACCCCAAAATATGGAAATTGAGCTGTTCAATCCGTGTTTCAGTTCCAACATCTCTATGAAACTTCTCACCTGGATCCTTTCACCCTGCATAGATGGCAACAGCCATTAATGCATCTAACAGACAGGGTTCACTGTCTGAAGACATAATAATCTAATCTTGAAATACTGCTTAACATGCCTAATGGTTTATGGCAGATCCATGAGGTTGCACCGGATATCAGTCACGTTGTTCACATGCATCAACTTTATGTAGTCTTTCACGACAAGGTAGAGGTTTTCCTGATCATGCACAAGCTGTCCTAGCACTAGAGGGTTACAATCAGTGAGAAGCAAACACGAAAACGGAACCTGAAGTGAATTAGAGGGGATTCTTTTTATATAAATGGGGCTGGGATGTGGTTGGGATATTTCATTTATCACAAAGCTTACCAAGCCAAACCATTGTCTTCTCTCCAGGTAGGGTATTAAAAAAAAAATCTAAACCATGCAGTCATTAGGAGTCTTGAAAGAATGAGTTGCCATTGGTTTCTTAAATACAAATCCTTTCTTTTTTGCTAAGTATAAAAATCAAATATGAATCAGTCCCATCTTTTTCCCCCCCACTTATAGAAAGAACAAATATTTTACTCAAAGCAAGCTTTACAAAACCAAAATTCTATTCAACTCACTCCAAATTAGAGTATTTGATTATCTGCAATGCAAAACAACTTTCTCTTCTTAAAAAGACTTTATTACAAGGCAGAATCTAATGCAATCACAGCCACGCAAGAAAAGTATAATTCAACCGTTGTTTCCTAAAACAAAATTTCAGTAGCTAATCTTCATTATTGTTACACTTACTAGGAAAATAACGTGTATCACAATTGTACATATCAGCACTATAGGGATCAAACGCCACAGCCAAGTTTTTTTGTGTGGTGTAACTGGGGTCATGGCCATGTTTTCTAATACCCAAGCCTGTCAACTAGGGATGATATATACAGACCTGCATTCTTAGATGTAAGCATATCAGCGCAAGTCAAAGATTTCAAACCTCAAATTTGAATTTGTATAGACATTAGAGCAATGCTCGTAAATGGGACTCCCATCTTCTACTTCTTTGTGAGTATGAAATCCTGTCTCTTGGCACTCTTTCAGAACACTCATCCCACCAGGGTCAGATAACCGAAACATTCCATAGCTCCTGGAGTAAATTCCTTTCATAAGTTATTGAATAGCATTTTTTATAAATAGATGATTTACACAATCAGCTGTCAAAAGATGAATCTGCCTCACTGCCTGCACTGCAGCAGTTAATAATTAATTTTTAAATTGTGAGAAAGAAAGGATCCTGACCAGTGTCTGTTTACTTGTGCTTCTGAAGCAGTATTTTTTTTTTTTTTTTTTAATTTAATATTATAATAATTCATTATAAATGAGAACTACAAAATAGGGCTACAGTGTGTTTCAAAATAAATTGCCATGTCAATGGATAGACTTCTCATCAGGAGCTTTGCACTTAAATGCTTCACTATCATATTGTGCTCAACTTACTGATCAGATTCAAAGCACCCTTCTCAACCAGCAATGCTTCATGGTCTTCACAGGCTAAGCAAAGAAAATATGCTCACAAATGACAGCAATATTTTTCTTTTTTGCTGGAACAAAATTTACTACGAGTGATACAGGTGCTAATCTGGAAGCAAAACAGGATTAATTGGACAAGAATGCAAATGTGAGCTAAAGGCAGCACCAATAATAAGGAGGGGGGAAAAAGGAGAATCAGTACAGCTGTGCGTAATAATGACTAAATACTGTACTGGTGGAGTGCTATCATTTTAACTAAAGGTAAACTCTCTCAAGTCAAAGGCACTGCATGGAGACCAAGGACATGGGTTGAGGTTGTGAGGGAAAACACAATCTACTAAATAAAGATTAAAATGGAAGAAGAATTTATGTCTAACCCAGAGTACTAAGATGAAGGCATTGCCAATCTCATTTCTAAACTGACAAGCATTATTAGACCCTCCGCTCAAGTTGGCGACCATTAAACTACATTTTAAAAGTTGCACACCTTGATGTATCAGTTGGAGCCATGACAATAGCAAAAGCCTCAGGTAACATTGCCTGAAAAAATAAAATGAAAAAGAAGAGTTTCAATGTTAGTCTTTTCATTAGTGAAGAGGGAACCAGGCAAACAATTGCATGTATTATTCCCAGTCTTTGCAAGCAATATTACGGGAGTGATTTATAAGCATGAGAATAAGCAAGAGTATGAGTTGAAAGTAAGGGAAAATTATTGACAAATAAATGCCTTTCAGTATTTTGAATCAAACAAAAAGTGCCAAAGCTTAAAATAAGCATTAACAATTTTTGAAGAAAAGCTTATAGACACAAAACATTCAAGCTTGCAGGTTATATCTCTATCCTAAATTCAGGCTGATTAGTAGACAAATTAGCCAATCTCTTTTCAGTTCCTTTTCTTTTGGGCAAGAAATTTGTTTAAAATATTTTGGACATCTTTCCACTTTAAATTCACAATCTAATATATAAATAAATAAGTAAATATATATATTTGAAATACAGTATCTCATAATATTCTTTCCCAATATGATAACTAGGTAGGGGATTATTTTGATTGGTAAGTTACAATACACCCTGTGAGTTTTGAACCCACAAACACACCCTTTTTATAGGGGGAGGAAGTGCTAGAGCTCATTGGGAATAACTTGGCAGGAGTTATGCTAAACCCCTGCACAACAGATCAAGGTAATCTTCCACCACATTGTGAGGAAAACTAAAACTTTAAAAGGCATGTTTCAAATGCCTACTCCTGCTCATCACATAAAACAATATAATGGTGCTACCAACCTTGCTGTGGAATGCCCTTTATTAAAAATGCTATTTCTAAATTACAACTACCTACTGGAGACCAACCTGCAATTTATATATTACTTCTAATTAAAATATTCTGCAAAAGATTTGGCATTCAAAAATTCAATGCACAATATGTCTCATGTGGGCACCTCAAAATAAAATTAAATTAATAAACAAATGCCATTCCTCAATCAAAGACAAAGGGCACTCAGACTTAACCAAGTCAGTTACCTGATATGAATACTGAGTGTGCAAATCTACTGATGACATAAAACAGCTTTGAGAAGGATGTGTCTGAAAATGAATATACAGATTAGGTGAAAAAGTGCACAACTACTGTTAATTCCCACCCAGATGAAACTGGATAATCTAGTTATAGGCAAAAATGAGGAATAAACAAGCTAGCTGATCAAACATGAAGCATAAGCAGGAGAAATAGTTGGTAATCTTAGCAGATGTTAAAAGCATTCTGGTTGATACAAAAGCCATAAAAATGAGTACAGACTACAGAAAAACACAGTACATACTACATACTAATAACTGCTGAATGCATTGACAAACCTTGTAACATCATTTATGCCAAAATTCAAGAAATGTTCGAGCATGTAGTCTTTCATGGTGCAGTAGAGGAACAAGAAAATATCCAAACAAAAGGAGTGATCAATTTTGGGGGTGGGAAATCACAAAAGAAAAGAAAAGAAAATATGAAAGCAGCCACTGTAAACATAAAGAAGGCTTGGGGCTCCAATAAAAGATGTTCACAGAGAATGGAAGAAGTTCAAAATAAAGAAAAACATGGGCGGGAATGCATACATGGATCCAACCCACAGGATAAAGGGAATGCTCATTTTGAATGGCAAAAACTTCCTCCTCATTTATAGCCTGACACTGTCATGCATAATTTAAGTCAGCAGCAAGCAATACATGAATAAAACATTATGGAAAAACAAAATCAAGAGGAAGAAAAAGGCCCTTGAGACTAACAGAACCAGAAGTCGATTCCTGTTTGGGTATGATCAAAGTGGTTGCATAAAAGGTTCCTTTCTCCTGGACACATGAAGGAAACAAACATATCTTAGCTTCAGGTTAGCAAAATTCTCCCATGAAATCAAGCCCTACTTCCGAAACATTGAAGGGAAAATGCATGGAAGAAAGAAAGGTTACAACAACCACAGTAAGAAGCCTTAATCACAAAATTTTGGAGTCGGTTATGGATCCTCAATAGATTAGTTAAGGGTGTTTGTAGTGGATCCATTCATAAATGAGTGACTAAATTTTATGCTGGCCATCAACCTATTGCAACCCTCCTTTTTTGGGGCTTGGGATTGGTTGTGATCAAATATATGACATTAAGCACAGACACGGGCAGAGTTAAGAAAGAAAGGTTAAGCCAATGGAAAAATTTGGAAAAGAGACATAAATATTCTCTCTACCAAGGCCACAAGAACTTGCTGAACAGTTTGAAAAAGTTATACATTCTGGTGAAAACTGTAAGAAATATAAATAAAATTTTGAAATCATTTTAAAAAGACGAGGATCAATGCTGGGCTCAATAATGTGAGCTTGTGACCTGAGAAGGCACATGAAAGTAATGGGACTCAGCTGGTTGGGTTTGGTGTTGGCTTCTTACTGGCCTGCCTCTTTCAGGCAAAGGCTTTGGGTCACATGGCTCCTAGAGAGGAGGGCACCATGTGAGGCTGGCCAAACATAGCCAGCTAGGCTAATCTCAATTAGACTGTCACTTTATAAGGAACCGTATTTTTTTCTTCTAAATGATGAAGATGAACAGAAATTTGAATAGTTGCAGTGACAGCTTTGAGTAGGAGTAGAAATTAAAAGGAGAGAGAGATGCTCTACGCAGAAGAGGGAGAGTATGTTTTAAGAAACTGAGAGGATAAAAGAAATAAGTGATGCCGATGTGAGAAGAGGCCTCCAGAAATATTGTGGAAGCCTACTGACTATAATGATTTTGTTTGTGTCAAAAGAAAACAAATTCCTAAACATAATTGCGACAAATCATGCAATATGCGCACCAATAGGATGGGCAATAAATTGAGGCTCTAAAATGTATAGAAAAAGCATGAATCTTACAAGAAAGGCACCAAGAATCCCACAGGTTTCCAGATCATTGTCTGTGTTGTCTTTAGCAAGCTCAAGAAAATGCTCCATCAACCGCATTGACTAAGTATGAATATAACAATGACTTATTAGCCATCTATTTTCCAAGTGAAAGACATAACCATAAAGTATTCATGTGCTTTAAACTACACATGGAACTTGAAAACATAAAAAGAAGATAATTTTCAAGTAAGCTTAAAAAAAAACAATTTTGCACAAGAATGCTGCACTACCACAAAACAAAGATAACAAAGAATTATTAAATAGTAATTAAAAAAATAAAAATATGTGCAGTTCTTACTATATGTACATCTTGCAAGACCTTAGACGTGGTCGACTCATTACTTGATGTTGAATGTCCATGTTCTGAATCAGTAGCTGTAATATGTGAAACACGTGCACCTTGAGGCACGTTCTCTACACAAGAGATTACAGGAGAAGGAGAAGACTGAGTGACAGTATGAACTGTAATATGGCAACATTTGCTGGCTGTGTTAATGGTTGGATAATGGAATTTAAATGGGGAGCAACTAGTTCTGGAATCCATGGAATATATAAATTCCATTCCAGCTCTTTCTTCATTAATCATCCTCGAGCTATATTATAGCAAGTGGAACACAGATATATATGTTCTGCACTGGAGAGTCTGCACAGAAATGGTAACCTTTGGTCTCTTGTTTCTGTTAGGCAAAAAATTTTGTCCTGTGAAAGGAACTATAAACAATGAGAAACAGACCCAGTTGGATCTCAGAAAATATTAAAGAAGAAAGACTATTCTCCCTGAGAGTTCTGAACTCATTATAATCTTTGACTTCAGCACCATAGCTTCAAATATTCCATTCAAATTTGCTAATATTATCCATGGAAATTCCATCCCCTTTAATAGATAGGTAGCTCCTCTATAAGATATTTTTGAATCATTCATGAATTCCAAATACAGGGGAATACCCTCTAGAAGAAATAAGCTCCACAATGGAATAACACATTGTAAACAGACATGCATGGTAGTCAGAAATTAGCATAACAGTTCACACATGGCCCTCACAAGTTAAACTTACCTTTTGTAACCAATTCTTTTTTGTTCTTGGCAGTAAATCTCAAAATCTTAAAATTTATTGCCTTAGTAACCCATAATAAAAGTAAGAGAAATGCCTCCAAGGACACTTCTAGTGTCATCTTTACTTACATACATAAAAAGGCATACCCTTCATGAATAAGTGAACTACAAACCACTTGCAGTTTCAATTTGGCCTTTCTTGGACTCCTTGTAAATATGGGAAAAAGTATTGGAAACATATTAAAATTTCACATGAACTTTCAAAGAAACATAAAAATGTTGTACCCAATGCACAAAGTTCACACTTTTGCAAGATCTGGGAGAGGTGATTGGTAGGCACCTATACCCCCATTTTTTTCTAGGGAGAGGCTGATTCTTGGGAATTTTCAAAGAAACATACACCCAAAAAAACAATTGATGTTAAAATTCACATCTCATGTGCTGTCCAGACTCGAGACCATAAATAGCAAACACAACCTAGAACCAGCATTTTTAGTTCCCATTCAAGCACACATATACTTATGCAAAACCTAGCAATAACATGGTGGAACTTGCAAGTCATTTCTACATCTATCACATTTTTCATTCATAAATTATCATTCTCTCCTTTCTACGTATGATGGATACCATCAAAAAAAGCGAAGTGCAGGGGTTTCTGTACCTTGTTATGATGAAGCTTTTCTTTTGCTGAATGGGTCTAGTAACTCTGATGCTGAGTTATTAACTTCAGAGAGTTTGTGATTGTGAATCCAAATAAAACATAGGGTAAATTTCCCTTTACCACTCTAATGGGCAACTTGTAAAGTCCCCTGAACTTTAAAAACTGCACAACCAACCTTCTAAACCATGTGATTAGTTGCAATGTCCCCACTAGAAAAATTTCCCCATATTCCTGCTATATTAGGCCTTGATTTCCACATGCTTATCACATGATCATATGATAATGTGATAAACACATGAATTTTAAGCTTTAAGCATAGAAGAAACTGGAGCAATTTAGCTCAAACTCAAAACATATTTATCAACATCCACCCCTTTGTCATATTATCTTTAACTTTAAGAAGCTATTTTATGAAGAGAGCTAGAGGCACAAATTCCTCACCTTAAATTAATATCTAAAAGAAACCCGAGTTAAAAAAGCCATAGTCCAAAGCAAAGAAAGACATTACCATACTTCTTAAACATTCTAAGTACCAAAGACAACAACTGGGTTTTACACAACAAAGCTCTCTGACCTTTCCTAAGAACCCCTATAATAAATTAAACTCACCCTTCAATTCAGAGAATAATTAACTATTTTTTGTGAACCCACAAATTATTTACAAGTGAATTGAAAAGGGAAAGGTTTGAAAAACTCATACCTGCAATTTCTTTCAGCCTTTCTATATAAAGTACAAACAGTGAGATGGAATTCGATATGAGCTTCGAAACTAGGCTCCAATACAGTTTTATGCCATTATATCATTTCTGGAAACTACAAACATCTTTAGAGCACTAGCAATGGAGGATGAAAAAAAGGATTTTGCTAAAGTGAGTCTAAAGCACACAATCATTAATCATTTTTGAAAAAAAATTTCGGAGGAAGAAAAGGATTTTGGTCATGTGAGCACTGAAGGTACATAATAATTAATTATTTTTAAAAAAAAATTTGTTGATAATTGAAAAAATATTGATAATTTTTTTTAATTTTTGAAAAAATATTTTAAAAGATGAATGACTTAAAAACACATATTAACTGAACCTTTAAAAAAACACCAATTTTACATCTTCAAAGAATACTTTATTCATTTTACTCTCTTATATTACGACTCACACTTCACATTTCAGTTTCTATTTTTAAATACAACTTATTAAAATAATATAAATTATACTAACAAATAATATAAAAAATAATACAACTCTTCCATCTTCATACCTTTTTGTCTCTCTCTCTCTCCCAAATCCACACACTTCTTAAAATAATAATAATTTGAGTGTTTGGATTGCGATCTATGTTTTCACGCAAACGCATTTTTTTCCTTTCATTTATTTTTTTTATTGGCATCTATTGTACTGTTCATGTCCCTTGAACAGTACAAATAGGCAAATAAATAGTGTTTTTAGTGTAATCAGTAATTCGAAAATTATTTTTTTATTGTTTTCAGTTTTCAATTTTCAACAAAATAACCAGTATCTAAACTTACACGATATTTAAGTTGACCACCTAGCTACTGTAGCTGCAAATAATATTTACGTCGTTCACCGATTCATGCCGTTTCTTGTTGGTATTTCTTTTACGACAACATTTTCCATTGTCGTTCATTCGTTTGAGGGCAAGTTCCGTCGCATTTTTCTGTCGTGTCTCTCTCTTCTTGATGTTTTCCACATACGACACTTGACAAAACTAGACTTGAACAGTTGAACTTGAACCCCTAACTCGTACAAATTGAAGGAAAACGTATTGGTGTGGGTTGGGAATTTTGAACTCGTATTTTTCTGTCATATTATTGAACCTCTTGAAATGGTTGGGGTGGGTTAACTCGTGGGCCACATGGGTAAATCTTTTTTTTTATAAAGATAGCGTAGAGGGATGAGTTAGGGCCTCTTCTAAATGGGCCTGACCTCTAGACCATTCTGTTAAAGCCCAATATGATAACTTAGGAAAAGTCCCTTTTTTTTTCTTTTCTCTTTTTTTGAGGAACAGGAAAAGTCCACTTAAAATCAGACTAAGGACACCAAGCGAGGAATGATATCAAAAGTTGATAGAAGGAGGAGGAATCCTTAGCATGGCCTTTGGGCTAGGGAAGGATGGAGATTGGGAAGTAATTGAGGAGAAAGGCTCGGTCGGGTTAAGAAGAGGCGTGTGAGAGAAGTAATAGTCACTTTTGCATTAATTATCTTTACCTATCAGCATTCATTCAACATTAAATGTTAAATGAACTTCCTAAACAATAAAGCAATCGTGCAGACCTACTATTATCACTAACCATAGATGGAGGGACAACATCGCACTACCTACCCTTATTCATGTATTATTCTTTACTTTTCTTCGTTTTTTACCCATTACAACAAGTTTTTTCCCCCTTTATTTTTTTTTTCTTTTTATGACTTTTTGACTTCATGTCAATGTGTTTTACATTTTTACTTCCTACTCTTTTCTTTATTTCATTATTTTCTAAGGTTTTTTTTTTTTTTCACAAACGCATATTTTTTCTTAATAAGGTTGAGACTTGAAGACTTCAATTTAGTGAACCTTGGACGGTGTAAACTTAAAATATATGTATTTTTTTAAGCGTTTTTGTTTATTTGTTGTCTTCTTAGTTGAAGGAAGAAAGTCAAAAAACAATATGATCAAATTGTTTTCATTTTATCTTTTTTTGGCTCATGAAATAAAATGGGTTGTACCGGATTGACCCGACCCACAATTGCTTATTGCTCCATGGTCACTTGCATTGCTATGAATGGCGACAACCATTACTAGGGGCATGAGTTAGAGGTAGGTTTGATTGGGGCTATCAGGCTATGTTAATTGATTTATGTTGGGTTGAAACTTTGGGTGTGATGGGTCAATAAATTCGGGGTGGTTTGGACGATAGAGATGGGTGGTTGATAGTTTAGGCCCTTTAGGGTGGTGATGTCATCGTTAGTTTGCCCATCCTACCCCCTACTCACGTCCTCTTTTTCACAACAAGCCAACAGGCCCAAATCCCCCCTAAGTACTTAAATAAAATAATGCACACACTTTCAAGAATATATATATATATATATATATATATATATATATAATATTTTCGGTTACATCTTTTGAATTTGACAAAAAGTTTTATAGGCATTAGACATTTACCAAGTAACAATTAATCAATGGTCATTTTATTATTCGATTTTATATTAGTGGAGGGGTTGAACTTGCCCCATAGTTCAAAGAAAATAATAATAATTAATCCAATTTTCCAACTCTTATTTGTAATTAGTAGACACCTAAACAAAATTTGGAGTGATATTTATATATATATATATATATATATATATTGGATGAAAGAATTTAGGGTGAGTTTATATTAATTTAAGCTTTGGAGATAAATCTTAAAAATAAGATATATCCTTAGTAATATATATATATATATATATATATATAAAACTGAAATTTCTGAAATTCTCACAATTTTCTCCGTCAACACAATATTTACTGAAACCTCTGAAACTCTCATAATTTTCCACGTCAACACAATATTTAAATAAAATTATCATTTTATTAATTATTTTTGTTTAGTTCAAACTTAACAAGAAGTGAAACTCTATTTCTTTAAGAAGTCCAACTTAAATTCAACTTATCATTATCATTTTTTTTAAACAAAATTATTTTTGTTTAATCTAAACTTAACAAGGTGTGAAACTCTATCTCTCTAACAAATCCAACTTATACTTAAACTCAAAGTATATCATCTATATATAATATAAAATTGAAACTTTTGACTTTTTGATGTCATTTTTAAATTTTGACACATCAGTTTTACAAGTCTCATAAATTTACACCTCATTATTGTAAGGACGCGATTCGTGGCGGACCGTAACAGTGTCGGGTTCGCACGTAAAAAGGCCCCTAACAATATCATTTGTAGAGCGTGGGTTTGGAAGGCTAGACCCTGATTGACAGGCGGTGGGTTTTTCGCGGTGTTCGTACAAGTTTAAGTTTTCCTTCACCCCTGGAGTCTTTCTCCTGGAGGTGGGCTGGGAGGCTCTGGTTTTTGGCTATTTTTCCCAACCCCCCCTTAGGTTACTTGTTTTTTCCTTTTATATTCGCCTGCGTTCATTGTCCTTCATCCACGTATAGGGTCAACTTTTCCAAGATTGATACTTGTCCCATCAGCCCATATTCAAAGTCGTTGGGGGTGGTTGTAAAAGCCAAAGAATGCGGCTCTGTCAAGTTCAGAGTATTGAATGGCAGTAAGGGCAGCTTTCCCTGGATATTTTAGATCTTTCTTCCTAGTTTCAGTCCTATACCGTTTTTACCCTTCTTTCAGTGGGGACTTTGGGTCTGCCGAAGACTGAGCTGTCCTCGGCGGTATCCATAGGCTATTTTGTCGAGCTTGGGCCGTAGCCCTCCTCGGTTTGGGCCTTCGGATTCTCTCCGGGTAGATGGGCCTGGCCCATAAATCATTTGGGCCCCACAATTATAATTTATTTTAATTAATTAATTAATTAATTATTTACTTATTTATTTTTAACTTTTTATGGGGACTCTTCCATATTAGTTTTACGTAAATCCAAAGGAAACTAAACAAACTGACTACTACACAACTACTACTAAGTAGTAATATGTAAACACTCTTAAAACCTAAAGCTAAACTCAAGGGAGTAAAGAAATGCTGAGAGAGAGAGAGAGAGAGAGAGAGAGAGAGAGAGAGAGAGAGAGAGAGAGAGAGAGAGAGAGAGAGAGAGAGAGAGAGAGAGAGAGAGATTTTAATCAATGTTTTTTAGATTCATTCTAATGAGTTGACCTCTCTCCATAAAGATACTGATATTTTTTTCTAAATAATCGTGATCAATTGTTTAGTGCTCTACATTTTTAGATTACTACTCTAGGTTGGCTTTTCAATGGGTCCATTTAGTGGACTCATAATCTCAATAATTTTCCATAGATAATGCTATTGTATGCGAAATTTACTATATTTTCTTTTGTAGCATGCATCTTATCCAAATTTGGACGGTTCCACCCCTTTTTATGATAGTTACGAAGGTTAGCATTTGACTTTTATTTATTGGTCCATATTTTCTTCCCATCCCATTACAATTTTCTTCCCATTAAAGTTGGATGTCAAATTGAAGTTTCTATTAGCTAATTGAATATTATCTCTCTTGTATTTTTCTATTGTGTAGTCATATATATATATATATCAATAATTTATAGGCACTGAATCTTCTAATTCTTTAAATTCTTTTTGCTTATTAGAAGTTTTAACTTTTGAATTCTTGGGTTATTTTTTGCTAATATTTGAAACAATTTGGCAGATTTCAAAGACTATAGCCATAGATTATTCTTTTGAGGGTATGCCATCTATTTTTTTATTTTTTATTTTTTTTTTCTATTGTGTAGTTATATATTTTTCTGTTTTGTTTCATTAATTTATAAACTCTGAATTTTTTATTTTTTTTAAAAAAACTTATTGTAACATTGAATAAAGTGAAGGTATTTAAAATATGTTAACTATACCGTGCAATTTAACGATTAGTATACTATATAATAAAAACTGGGCTTAGAAATTGTGATTGCGCCAAGTGACTTTACCAAATTGCAGAAATTTTTATAGATTTTTAAAGATATTATTATTATTATTGTAAGGACACAATTTGGTTCCTAAGCCCAAAAGGTAAAAGGATCTATGTCCAAAAAGCCCAATACAATGAATTTGTAGAGACTGAGTTAGAAAACTAGGCTCTAATGAGATAGGTAACAATTATAATATATCCAAATGACAATAAAGTAAAGATAGACTGGTTTTATGTAAAGAAAATCGTCATCGGCACAATCCGAGGAGATCAGTTCTTGTATATATCTCTTAAATTTGATTACAAGTACAGTTCTTGTTACTACAGTATTTTTCTCTTAATTCTCCGATCCTTTTCCCTCAGAGTCTTCTTTTTATTTTATATTATCTTCCTTCTTTCATCTCTACCCTCCACGTGTAGATTAGATTGCTGGTGTTGATCCTTATCCTATCAGCACCTTCTTAAAGTTTTTGGGAGTAGCTGTAAGGTTGAAAATTACTGTTCATGTATTACTTCCTCATTAATGCGGCTAGAGAGTTAGTTATACAGTATTCGATGTGATGGTAGCAGCTTTCTCTTAGATATTTCATAGCTTTCCTTTGTTCTGTGCTTTCATGATATATATCATTATCAATAGAATTTTTTGGAACGTTGCTTCTGGATGGCAGACTGCATCTTCTGACCTCTGCTTCTTTCAGCCGAGAAAACATCCCTCCTCAGACCACCTTTTTGGACCATCATGACCAGACCCCTTTCTTTATTCATTAATGCCAACCTCCATAACAACGTTTACCCGTCCTTGGACTAGTAGGCGTCCTCGGACCGGGCCCTCGGCTCAATATATATTACTGGGCCTATCATCCCTACAATTATTATTATTATTATTATTTTGTTCTTATCTTTTTCGTCTATAATTTCTAAGTTGATAAAAGTCTCAACTCTCAATTTGATTACAATCCAAATTCTATTTTTTTTCAGATTTTTTTTTTTTTAAAAAGATATAATTTCTTTTTTGTTCTTATCTTCTTCTTTTATAATTTCTAAGTTGATAAAAATCTTAACACTTACTTTTTAGATTTAGAATTTAGCTTCACACATCCATAAATTAAATTGGCATTAGAATTTTTGTTTTTATCAACTTCTTCAATGTGGAGTGTGTATACATATATCAGATAATTCATATAAATTATGTAATAATTATTTTTTTCTTCATAAAATTATATATCTTATATGTTTATGAACAAAACAAATCCGTATAATGCATGAGCTTTCAACTAATATATATATATATATATATGGTTAAAAAATACGCATTGCAGAAAAATTTAAAAATCAGCTCATTTTTGTATTCAGTTACATTGAAATTTTAGTGGGGGTATCTTATAAACTCTTTTTCTGGAACAAATAGATAAGAAAACAAACACATAGAGACCCACTTATTTAGTATTCTATTTCAAAAAGGGATAGGAGTCCCAAGTGAATTTATAAGGGACGTAAAGATAAAGTGGTTTTTTTTTTTTTTTTTTTTTTTTAATTTTTTGTTGATAAACGGTTGCTTTTGTTTGTTATATAAATAGAGACAAATAATAAATAGAGACATGCGTGTGAGGTAATTAGACTCATTAGAGAGAGAGAGCAGCCAAAGAGTGCCGCAGGAATAATGAAGAATAAAAGAAAGAGAAATGCAGTGAGTCAGTGAGAGAAGATGGTTAATATAAATATATATAATTTCCTTTGTTTAGGTCAGTCTGGAGAAAGCAACAATCATGTTCTTTTTTTTTTAAACCAAGAATAATGTTCGTTGGTGAGACAATGATACTTCTTTTGTATTGTAGATGCATTAAAAGTCACGTTCATGATTGAACATTTAAGTTACGAATTTTATGAATTAACAAGCAATTTTAAATTCATATTGATGGATGTGGTTTCAATTTTATGTGGTTAAAATTATTTGAATCTTTGTAAGTTTACCAAAAAAAAAAAAAAAAAAACATGGTTCCTATTTGGAATATGGAAGTCTGCTGATTTCTTTTGTTTTTTTCAGTGGTTACTGAAAATGGTTTAATTGCTCTGTTATGTCATTAATCATTGCAACAAACATATACAAAAGAAATAGTTATATCCAATTTTTTTTTTTTTTTTGAGAATGTATATCCAAACTTAATTGATGAGTGTGGATCTTTCACAAAAAAAAAAAATAATAAATAATAATAATAATAATTTGATGAGTGTGGATGAATTTTGGTTTCCATCGAATTTTGTTCTTCTACCTACAATTATATATTTTTTTACTCTAATTTTTTTAATAGATTTTGTGTATTTTTTATCTTTTGTTTAACCTAATTTTCTTAAGTTTTATTCAATTTATTTGGTTATGGTTTGAGAATCAATCAATCATTAAATATGTTTAGACATGTTTCTCAATATATATATATAGTTAGACATGATTTTGTTATTATTTTGTATACTGTAGGGACACAATTTTCAGCCTAGGCCCAAAATGTATGGGGGACACAATTTTCAGCCTAGGCCCAAAATGTATGGGACACTGGTCCAGTGAACCCAGTACAATAAATTTGTAGAGAGTGGGTAGAAGAACTAGGTTTTAGTGAATGAGATAACAGTTATAATGAGTTTCCAAAACAATTAAACAGAAACGAACCAGGTTTGTACAAGAAAGTTTGTCCTCGGCACACTCTAAGGAGGTCTGTTCTAGTATATATTGGATGATAATGGTTACAGGAGTTGTTGAGATTGTTACAGTGCTTTCTCTTCTCCTTTTTTCCCTTTTTGATCTCTGGGGTCTCTACCCATATTTATATCACATATCTTCCTTCATCTCCACCCTACACGTGGATAGTTGATGGTTTATGCTAATACTTGTCCCATCAGCCCCCTCTAGAAATCTTCTTGGGTGGTTGTAAGGCTGCAACAATACTGTGCAGAGGTCATTTCCTCATTAATGCGGTGATAGCAGCTTTTCCCAAGATATTTTGGGATTCTTCTTTGTCTTTTGTTCTTACAATGCTTATCCATATTTCCAGAACTTCATGGATCACACCTCTAGATGGCAGGCGTCCTTTACAGACCTCGGCCTTGGCTAGCCGAGGACATATTCATCCTCGGCACAAACTCCTAGGCCATTATGTTTAATATTGTCTTCCTTATCCACTAGCATGGGTTTCCTTGGCTATACTTATCCATCATCGGACGGCCCCTTATCCTCGGCTTGGGCCTTAAGCCCAAAACCCAATTGTATGATCTGGGCCCATGACCCAACAATAGCCCCTCAAAACTCTGATTTTTTCCTCTCATCCGAGGAAAAAGGTGGGGTTTTGAATTCTTAAGAGTTAATTCTGCTTTGATCCTTTGATTTACACCTAGGGGAGTGCCGTTTCACGCGCCCCATATTTGCACTGTAAATTGCTCCTTTCAGAGCTACCAATTTGAGGAGTTGGTTATAATTTTGGGCCTGCCTTGACACTTATAGAAAAATGTCATGTGTGTTAATTTTCTCAAAGCATGTGGTTCTAGGACTCATGCATGGCTAAGGTTTTGCTTAACACTTAGCAGGAGGTCCGAGGGACCCAACATACCCAAGGTTCTTCTTAGCAGCAGGTTTGAGGGACCCTACATAGCTAAGGTTCTTCTTAGCAGGAGGTCTGAGGAACCAGACATAGCTAAGACTCTGTATAACGCTTGGTAGGAGATCCGAGGGAATCCGACATAACTAAGGTTCTTCTTAGGAGGAGGTCTAAGGGACCCGACATAGCTAAGACTCTTCTTTGCAGGAGGTTTGAGGAACCCGACATAGTTAAGGCTCTGTATAACGCTTGGCAAGAGATCCGAGGGGATCCGACATAGCTAAGGTTCTTTTTAGCAGGAGGTCTGAGGGACCCGACATAGCTAAGACTCTTCTTAGCAGGAGGACTGAGGAACCCGACATATCTAAGGCTCTGTATGACGCTTCCCAGGAGATCCGAGGGGATCCGACATAGCTAAGGTTCTTTTTAGCAGGAGGTTTGAGGGACCTGACATGGCTAAGGCTCTTCTTAGCAGGAGGTTTGAGGGACTCGACATAGCTAAGGCTCTGTACGACGCTTAGCAGGAGATCCGAGGGAATCCGACATAGCTACGGTTTTTCTTAGCAGGAGGTCTGAGGGACCCGACATAGCTAAGGTTTTGTATAACGCTTAGCAGGAAATCCGAGGAGATCCGACATAGCTAAGGTTCTTCTTAGCAGGAGGTCTGAGGGACTCGACATAGCTAGGGCTCTGTATGTCTGAGGGACCTGACATAGCTAAGGCTCTGTATGACGCTTAGCAGGAGATCCGAGGGGATCCGACATAGCTAAGGTTCTTTTTAGCAGGAGGTCTGAGGGACTCGACATAGCTAAGGCTCTGTATAACGCTTAGCAGGAGATCCGAGGGGATCCGACATAGCTAAGATTCTTCTTAGCAGGAGGTCTGAGGGACCCGACATAGCTAAGACTCTGTATAACGCTTAGCAAGAGATCCGAGGGGATCCGACATAGCTAAGGTTCTTCTTAGCAAGAGATCTGAGGGACCTGACATAGCTAAGGTTCTGTATAATGCTTAGCAAGAGATCCGAGGGGATCCGACATAGCTAAGGTTCTTCTTAGCAGGAGGTTTGAGGGACCTGACATAGCTAAGGCTCTGTATGACGCTTAGTAGGAGATTCGAGGGGATTCGACATAACTAAGGTTCTTCTTATCAAAAGGTTTGAGGGACCCGACATAGCTAAGGCTCTGTATGACGCTTAGTAGGAGATTCGAGAGGATCCGACATAGCTAAGGTTCTTCTTAGCAGGAGGTCTAAGGGACTCGACATAGCTAAGGCTCTGTATAACGCTTAGCAGGAGATCCGAGGGGATCCGACATAGCTAAGGTTCCTCTTAGCAGGAGATCTGAGGGACCCGACATAGCTAAGACTCTGTATAACGCTTAGCAGGAGATCCGAGGGGATCCGACATAGCTAAAGTTCTTCTTAGTAGGAGGTCTGAGGGACCTGACACAGCTAAGGCTTTGTATAACACTTCAATAGATTAAAAGATATTAATATATACCTTCCAGAACCAGCCCCGCCGCGGAGCCCCCTTGAATCGCTCTGTGTTGCTGCCACTTCCTCAAATGGAGGTTCAGCGAACTCGGCCACCAGATTTGTGAGGACTTGACCCTTGACAGAGGAACGAGGCATGTACTTGATGTCAGAAGCCCCTAAAACTGTGCCCCATTTAGCAATCCTCCCCATATAATCCGTACTTCAAAGTATAGACCTGAGCGGAAGCTGAATTAGGACAACAACTGTGTGTGCCTCATGTAGTGTCTTACTCACATAGTAAATTGGCCACCATAATGGCTTTCCCCAGGGACTCTTGCTGATGAGGGCCTGATCCTATCATAACTAACCGTTGCACTCACTATCACACAAGCTTTTCCCACATATGTCGTCAATTGTAGGGACACGATTTTTAGCCCAAGGCCAAAATGTATGGGATACTGGCCCAGTGAACCCAGTACAATAAATTTGTAGAGAATGGGTAGAAGAACTAGGGTTTAATGAATGGGATAACAGTTATAATGAGTTTCCAAGACAATCAAACAGAAACAAACCAAGTTTGTACAAGAAAGTTTGTCCTTGGCATACTCTGAGGAGCTTTGTTCTAGTATATATTGGATGATAATGGTTATAGGAGTTGTTGAGATTTCTATAGTGCTTTCTCTTCTCCTTTTTCCCCTTTTTGATCTCTGGGGTCTCTACCCTTATTTATACCACATATCTTCCTTCATCTCCACCCTACACGTGGATAGTTGATGGTTTATGCTGATACTTGTCCCATCAGCTCCCTCTAGAAGTCTTCTGAGGTGGTTGTAAGGCCGCAATAATATTGTACAGAGGTCACTTTCTCATTAATGCGGTGATAGCAGCTTTTCCCAAGATATTTTGGGATTCTTCTTTGTCTTTTGTTCCTGCAATGCTTATTCATATTTCCAGAACTTCATGGATCACACCTTTAGATGATAGGCATCTTTTATGGACCTCGGCCTTCGCTAGCCGAGGACAAATTCATCCTTGGCACAAACTCCTAAGCCATTATGTTCAATATTGTCTTCCTTATACACTAGCATGGGTTTCCTTGGTTATACTTACCCATCCTTGGACGGTCCCTTATCCTTGGCTTGGGCCTTAAGCCCAAAACCCAATTGTATGATCTGGGCCCATGACCCCACATATACCATACATGAATTACACAGCACTTTACTTTTTGACTTGGTAGCCAAAGAGATATTCAATGGTGATACGTTGTTGTTACACATATATGATTGATATGGTTCAACATATATGATTTTATCAAATAAAAAGCATTCAAAATGATAATCTTCACATGATTACATGTTAATTATAGTTAAAAAATATATCATAATTAATATTTTTTTAAGATTAATAAAACAATTTGTTATGCTATGACAATAAACAAAAATCAAGGACTTGCCAAGTCCAGTGTTCAGCCATGGCCAATTGCATGGACTAAAGATTTTAATAAAGAACAATAACAAATAAGAACAAGGATACACTGAAAATATAGTGTACAATGAGGTATTTAACAATCTCCCAAATGTAAATCAACTTCTAACATTTTTTTTTCTCATTAATATTATTGTAGCTAATAATATTACAGATTCACTATATACAAAATTCAAATAAAAACAATTTGATACATGTAACTACAAGTCTCATTAGAGCACAATTTGTAAGTTACAAGCTAAAAATTTTCTATTGAAGTATTATCATTTTAAATTTGAAGGTTGTTATACCAATAAAATTTATTCCTTTTGTTATTATAATAATTACTTTTTTGGTTATTGTTTCTCTTATAAAATATATATTCTATAAGTTTATGATAAAACCGTGCGAAGCACCGGCTTTTCACTAGTATATATATAAAGATAGAAATTCTAATTTAGTCTAATCTAATTGTATATGTGTGTGAGTTTTTCTGCTGGAGACTTGAATCCTAACTCTTGCCCCCCACTCTATAAAAACTTTATACTTGTAGATTAATTACCACGTCAAGAGTGCATGGTGGTCTTGTGATATTTAATAAGTCCAGAAATACAACAAAATTCACAATTATCTAAGATGACAAGTTGTTAAATTTACTGTAAAAACGGTTAGTATTGGTATATTCTCAGTCTCATTGCTTACTTGTTTGCCACACAAAGACATTTTTTAACTTGTTCACCACTACTGGGTTCAGATGATTACAGGAATGTCTTAGTCCAACATGGGATTCTCATCTTTAGAATGGTAGCGAGCCCCTGTTGGTTCACCTCTCGCTTTCATTTTATCCATAGAGTGTAGAGAGACCACTTCCAAGTCTTACATTTTGTCCGCAACAACAATGGCCACAACTTGAATTTTCTGCCTCACCTTTTATGTTTTCCCAGGTAGACCCATCCAGACACACAAAGACACAGTCACAGATTTTCAGTTTCAGTTGAACCATTCTTCAAATTGGACTTGGTCGAACGGAGGGTATTTTCATAGTCTGAAAAGCTATTCTAGTTCATACTCTGGTACTCTCTCTCTTTCTCAACAGGAAAAAGCTTGGACCTTTTTTGGCTTAAGCATTAAGGCAAAGGTTCAATTATTCACACACACACACACCAACTGTGGTCAATTTAATTATGGAGTGCTTTAAAGGGCTTTTTGTCCAAAAGTCTATGAACATGAGCATGAACTGTTCTAGATTGTAAAAGTTGAAGTCGTGAAAAGTCAATTGGATTTTTTTGCTCAATTTTTAATCCCATAATTTATTGTCTCAAATGTAACCTTTTTTTGGGTTCAATTTAACAAAATGAAATTACAAACTTCAAGACTTATAATTTGTTTAGTTTTTCTGTTCTTAAATAGGTAGAGAGGGTTTCCCCAAAAGAACCATGGCTGGGACTCTTAAAAAGTGCATGATGCTATGTTGTACAAGCAAGGTCTCGGTGGTAAGTTCTATTGAGTATTAACTGTTACATTGAAGCACATAGTCATTTTTTTTTATGAGCATAGTATTCATCACATGTCAATTTCACTTAAATTGTAGAGAGTCTAAATATTCTATTTCATTATTAAAATTTTATTCTTTGAATTAGACTGTCTATAAAATGTCACATCATTTAAAATTTTTAAATAACATGAAACTTGATACACTTTGAATAACTTGTACTATTTAATTTGAACAGTTAGCACAATTCACTTCAAACAAAGAATATTTTAATAGTGCTATCCTTAGTCATTACAATTAAGATTCCAATTGTTCAAATAAACAATTAACATAACTCGTATGAACAAGCTTAATAATCGAGCGGTACCAACTAACCTCTCCCAAAGAAAAGGTCTAATATTCGATCCACCACAATTGGACCAAAATTTTGTTTATTAGACTTCCTTTATTGGGATGGGAGAAGATATGGGAAGAGGATATTTTTGGCTCTTTGCCCCTTCTTTTTTCCTCTTCTTCGTTTCCCTATGTTCCAAAATAGTATATTCAAGTCAGATAGTCAAATTAGTTTAATGAAATCAAATTCAACAGTCTTAGCACTCGGTTTCTTGGTCATCAGCAATAGCAAAATAAAATACAAATATAAAACCCGAGCCAACTTGTTTTATTAAATGTTTTATCTCAGACAGAAAATCAATTGCCTAACGTGATGATGAAACAAGAAAGTCCTCTGTTAGATTCTCAAAAACAAAAAACAAAAAAATAGCCCTCTCTAGAAAGCCTATGTAATATTTTTAATTGGTCTTCACAAGGTCCCAAAAATCTGTCGTTAAGTCTGCATTATTGAATACCTAGGTGATAAAGTTCTAGCCCGGTTGTATCCAACGCCGTGTTGAAAAGAAATCCCATTGATTTCTTTTATCTTTTAGGCAAGTATGTGGACGAGAAATCTCATTCATCCAATCAAGCAAATGATCAAATTCATTGTCTAAGTTGGGTTTTTGTTTGTGAGATTTGATGGCATGTTACCATAGAGTCATAGACTTTTGAGCCTCAATTCCAATTTACACAGGAAAAAGAACGAATTTGTTTTTATGGACGAGAAATCTCAATCATTCAATCAAGCTAATGATCAAATTCATTGTCTAAGTTGGGTTTTTGTTTGTGAGATTTGATGGCATGTTACTTGACCCATAGAGTCATAGACTTTTGTGCCTCAATTCCGATTTACACAGGAAAGAACGAACTGGGGGAAACCCCATTAGTCATGAATTAAATCATATTTGGGGATATAAATGAGTGAAGGTGTTTAATGAGTCACGACGTGTTAGACCATTTGCCTGTGTAAAAGTCTAATACAACGAACTTCTTTAATGGATTTAGACTTTTGTTTTGTGGGGTTCTTCTTTGAGGGTGTTTAAATATTTTGAAAACAAAAGTCAGTCGTGGGTTGTCTAGTAATTTGATTGAAATAATTGTAGGTAGAATTTGGGCATATGATAAAATATAAAATTATTTGTTCTGGTGTGTCATGTCTGGTAATAAAGAAATTCCAAATTTAATAAGGGGGAAAATTAGCTAAAATTTGAGGGATTGAAATTCATTAGCACCATCTAAGGGATTGTAATAGAGCGAGGTATTAAAGTGTTTCTTGATGGTCATGGATGATAGGTCTATAAATTTCCTTCTCATCCTTCCTTCTTTTTTTTTTTTTTTAGTTACAATAATGGAATTTGAGTCCTAAACATTTCAATTGAAAACATTAGGAAGGGCCCTCATCATTTTTCTAAACAATAATATTTGTAATTATTAAGATTTTAAATAATGAACTTATAAAAAATCTCACCATTTGAGATTTTCTCTTCAAATTTCAATTTCTCTCATCCAAATATATGGTAAGGTTGCATTTGCTTTTTGTTAATCATGTGAATATGATTTAATTTTTTAGAATTTTTAAGAAGCAAATTGAAAGCTTCTTCTAAAATAACTGTAATTTGATTTCTCAATAATGTTGTGGCTTTTAAGAAGCCAAAAACCCCTAAACTCCCCGCCCTCTTTTTTTTTTTTTTTTTGGTCGAGAAGACTCTAAAATGGCCCTTAATCACATGGAAGGTCCAATTGTCTCTTGGAATTGGGCTAGAGACAAAATAGAATCAAAACAAAATATCCCCTTATTATGTTCATGTTATATTCATAATATTTTCACAAAAAATTCTAAGTTTTAAATTGTTACTTATTGTTATTGGTGTAAAAAAAATAAATTTTTTTTGAGAAACTACAAAAAAGTAATTTCAATAGTGATTTTAAATTAAAAACTTATAATAACTTGTTACTTAAAATTTATTATAAAAGTATTGTGAAAATGTTATAAACAAAGCACTTCTCTTCACATAGAAATATTTAGGATTCATTTCCAAATTTCCAATTTTATTTAAAAAGAAGAAGATGAGGAGGAGGAGGAGGAGGAGGAGGTTCATTTGATGCCAACAATTCATCAAAATAGAAAACTCTTGCTACAATCATGCATAATTATACTAATACTTCTTATCACGCGCTCGCCCACTCCGCTTTCTAATCATAAATTCATGGCCGTCAATTTTCTGTTCTCCAATTTTTATATTTTAGTTTATTTATTTATTTTTATAAGTGCCTTATTTGCTGTCCTTCATCAAGCTCATCTACAGGACACGTGGCACCCATAATTTGTCGTCTTTAGTTGACTTTATTATTCTCACGGGCTCTCTACAAATAGTGCTGTAAATTTTAAGGCGTCGATCTTTCTTTTTCTTTCCTCCTTTTTTTTTTTTTTTTTTTTTTTTTTTTTTTTTGAGAAAGCTTTCCTCTTTGTCCCTTTTTTTTTTCGGAGAAAGCTTTCCTCTTTGTCCTTTATTGAACTTATCTGTTAGACCCAAAAAGATTCTGTCCACCCTATCATAAAATAAAATTAAATACACCAAAAAAAATAAAATAAAATTAAAAATAATTTTAGCACCCACAGACCAAAAGCCAATCATAACCATCAATTTCATAGCTCTCCGATCCATTAACGGATAAGATCTCTTGTAATCTCATTGTTTCAAACTACACTTGCCTACACGGAATCATTTGATACGTACACAATTTTTTGGAGAGGAAAAATAGAAATATTTAAAGAAAATGAAATAGAATTTTGGTTGATTATATTGAAACACTTGATATGTAATAAGAACAAAAGACAACAAAGGGATAAAATTTGGATTTGATTGAGGAAATCCCGACCTCTGAAAACCAATTAAGATTCAATTTAATTAAACTTATCTGATATATTTTATTGAGAATAACTTTAGCTATTTAAATATAACAAAGTAATGTAAAGGCCTAAAACAATGGAGCGCGTCTCATAAACTTATGGCCACAATAGCCGTGCTTTTAAAACTAGGACACTTTTAAAACTAGGACACCACTAAGGCACTAACACTAACAATACAATCCAAATACAACTAAAATACTAACAACTTCCTACTCACACTAATCTTTATCTTAACTAATATCTATAATCTATAAATATGGTAATTCCCAACAAACATGAAACAACAAATTAATATACGTAACATCATTACTCTTTAAAAATGGATAAGTTTTACTAATTAACATTACTGTTTAATGTGGTTTTCGGTTAACTTAACTTATAAAGTTTCTGATGGTTGAATAAAAAATTTGTGTTTCAATTCCTGCCTACACCAAAAACCATTGGTGTCTTGGTCTGATAATAAAAAACTATTATTAGGAATGAATGCCATAAGTTGAAACTAGTTCTCAAAAAAAAAAAAAAAAAAAAGCATTAAGTTACATATACAAATAGAGTCAGTCATTGGGTGGGTTTAGAGATTTGTTAATGAGAAGTACTATATTCACAACATTTTCATAACAAATCATAAATAATTATTTATTATTAGTTATAATTTGAATCTATTATTAAAATTATTTTTTTACCTCATCAATAACAACCTGTAGCAACCTGCTACTTAAGATTTGTTGTAAAAATATTGTGAAAATATTGTGGACATAACTTTCTCATTTGTTAATAGACAATTTTAGGAAAAAAAAAAATTATTATCAATTTTTTTAGGAAAAAAAAAACTACTAAAAAATTTATTACTTTTTTCTTTTAGAAATTTTTTTTTAAAAAAATAGTTTATAAACCAAATCACCATCAAATATAAACAAAAACAAAATGCGACCCAATTTCATGTTTCATTTTTTTTTTCTAGTGTCAAAATTTTCCCTTTTTAAATTTTTTTTTAGATAAGTTTGTTTTAAAGAGATAAATTAATAAGAGTGTTTATCTTGTAGACATTTTAAATAGAATCGGAGGTATCTTTTTAACAGACTGTCTAATCCTAAAAAGTAATCCTTTTATAAATATACAGGTAAATTACCTTTTTTGATCCGTGTTTGGGATTTAATCACGGGGATTTTACTAGTTCTAGCAATGAAGGGTACCATGATTGGTAAATTTTTATAAATAGAAACACACAGAGAGAGAGAGAGAGAGAGCCAGCCTTCCTATAAAGTGAAGGTGTGTGATGGAGTGGCTTACGTTGTTGTTAAAATTCTCTTTCTCTGAATAAAACACAGCACCTGGGAAAGAATCACAGAGAAAGGTCCGTACAGATGCTCTTTCTTTCTCTCTGCAACTTAGCTACTGATCACACTTTCTTAGTACTGCTGTTTTTACGTACATCTAGATTCGGATCATATATAGTACTATTGTTTCCTCAGAGAATTTGATTTCTTTCTATGTAATTCACGCTCACAATTCTGTCTTCTTCTTCTTCTTTATTTATTTTTTATTTTTTAAATTTTCTGCAATTCTTTTTGTTTTTGAATTTGAGCGAGTTAAAAGGCTTGCTTTAGATCTGTTTGGCTTGTTTCTAATTCTCTCTCAACGTTTCTTATTGGTAATTTAGATGAATTCTAAGTCAATCCAAACAAGGGAAGGTGAAAAGAAATGCAATCTTGCTCTGATCATTTTAGCTGATGAATTCTGATGAATATGAGACTTTAGTCTCACAAATAATATGTCTAATTTTTACCTGATTTCTGTTCACAGAATCGTATATTCTGTAAGGAAAATAAAAAATCCATTTTGATTCCAAGCTTGTGTAAATTCTTTGATTTGTTTTTTTTTTTTTTTTAAATAATAAGCCAAACGGTTGAATTTCTCATATAAAAATAAATACAATTTGTTATATTCTTTACGAATTATGATATTGTTCAATCATCGAACTGGTTTTTTGAGCTGTTTTCTATGTTAAATTATTTGGGAATTATCAGAAACAAGAAGACATGGCAACTACTGAGTCATACGAGGAGGCCATAGCAGGACTCACGAAGCTTCTCAGGTACAGTTTCTGTCTTGTTCTCTGTTCTCGTAAATAGACAATAACTTACTGTCCTTTAATGTCATTTCAAATCCCTTTCTTAACTCCCCTCGCATTAATTTCAGACAACATTTTGCTTACGCGGTTTAGGTGATTGTTACCACGTGGGACCCGGTAAAGAAACGACGTTATTAGATTTTAGATCAGCTTATGTCACGTCGGGTCCCACGTTGTAACTGACTCACTCACTGTTCTGAAAAAAATCTGACGGTGGCTAAACTAATTTTTTATGTTACAGTGACAAAGCTGATCTCGGGGCTGTCGCCGCCGCCAAGATCAAGCAGATAACAGCGGAGTTGGAGAAGTCCGATTCGAACCAGTTTGACCCGGTTGATAGGATCAAAACCGGGTTCATCCACTTCAAGAAAGAGAAATTTGAGTATGTTTTTCTCTCAAATAACTCAAAAGTCCATTTCCTCATTTTCTGGAAATGGAATATGCCGTGTACATGTTACATGGGAATTTGGGATCTTTCCATTTGCGTTTCCATTAAAATTAGTAATTTTTTTCCCCCCTAAATGTATATTCCTTATATATTGAAATTGTCAATTATTAAAATTTTATCTTAAAAATTAGACGGTTCAGTGCTCCTATACAATGGACTTTCAAAAATGGTATGTCATCATGCTGATAGATCTTTCACATGTCGAGTCTTCCCTTAGTGACATCTGGTATACAAAATATTTTTGGTTAACAAAATAGGGGTTTGTTAGGTTATGTCAGCTCCCAGGGAGGGCACTAAAGTTGAAGTCCATGAGCAAACCTGTGTGAATATCCACCAATGGACTCCTGTTGACAACGAGACTCGAACCTAGGTGGATTAGACTTATTTTTTATTTTAAAAAACATTAGAAATTTGCTCCAATTTGTTTGGGTTTTTCTTTTTTCTTTTTTTAGTTTAAATTATTAAATGCCATTAAATATATCTTGTGATTTGCCTTATAGTTTTTGAAAGAAAAAATTATCTTGTGAATAATTTCTAAAGCCACTTTCTCACAATAATTGAAATCGACGTAATTATAAGTCTCTCACATTGATGGACCCCAAGTAACATTAGAGAATGGTATTATCAAGCAGAAGATACCACCTCATAGAAGTGTCAAACAAAGGCGTTATTAGATGAACATTAACTAGTGGATTCGGATTTGGTTTTAGGACCTTTTCACTTTAAAAACTTCCAGTTGTTTGGTAACACAAAACGCATTCAGTGTTCGGGTACAGAGATTTTCATAAATAATGGTGGGTAATGCATTTTCAAATCCATTAATGATTGTATCTATGCACCAATATGCATATAAAAATAGAGTAGGTCTGCGGTCCACTTTTTTTATTATTGTTTGTGATGTGGACATTTATGTCTCGTTGAAAAAAAAAAAAATTGAAATAGTCTTATCCTAAATAATAGCAATAAAAGGGACATGGTCTAAATAATTTGGACATTTCATGGATTGTTGGAGCTCAAAAAAGCTCCAAAGATTTTAACAAACAGTTGTGTTATCAGTAGCAGAAAATCTAGGTACTTACTTTTGTTTTGGGGACAAAATTATTTAATTAAGCATATTAGTATCAGATGTGCAGTGGATTGTCTGTATTTACTTTTCTATACACTGATTGGTGGCATGCCTTTTTTCAGGAAGAATCCTGAGTTGTACGGTGAACTTGCCAAAGGCCAAAAGCCCAAGGTTTGTAATCCCATTTCCGATGTAAAAGATTTTATTTAATTTTTTTTAACTATTTAAGAAACTGCGTTTTTTATCATTTTCAAAAAATAAAACAGAAAGTTAATTGTATTTTGACTTGTTATTACTTATGTTACATGTCTGATTAATGTTTATTCTTAAGACATTTACTAAGCATTCATTTTAAGAAAATTTTTATGAGAACTAAAATAAAATTGTAAATTTATCCAAAAAAAAAATGTAAAAAAAGTTTAGCTACTTTTTCATTTTTTTTCATAAATTTTTTTTTTAAAATAATTTATTAATATATACTATAGGAGCATAAGTTAATATAAAACCCGTTACTTTATACTTATTAGACATAAATCAGTGTTTCGGATAAAAAGGGCACCCTTTTTAGTGGACATAATTGTTACCCTGAGAGTAAAATGGAACTATAATGATTGCCCTTTTTTTTTTTAATTGCTGGTAGTGCTTGAAAAAGTTGTAATCTTTCGTGTAGTCCTTTTGGGATTTTGTTTGTTCCACAACTGCATTTGCCCATTCGAAAGAGTCGTAATCAATAACCAGAGCAAGGGGTCAAAAGACTCAAAACCAAAGTACATTTTATTCTTCCTAATTAATTTAGCTTGTGAATGAGTCCAATTTAACATGTACATATCTTTGTATCTATGCAGTTTATGGTATTTGCATGCTCAGACTCTCGGGTTTGCCCCTCACATATCCTGAATTTCCAACCTGGGGAGGCCTTTATGATACGAAATATCGCCAACATGGTCCCACCATTTGACAAGGTTTGCTTTTACAAACCGTCACTAAAATTACAATTTTTTTTGTTCACATTTCATCCAGAAATAGAATGTCTTGGAATTCAAGAGTTGAAAGTCTACTAGTTTTAGCAGTCACCTTTGGTGGGCTTGTGATTTTCTTGGTTTTTGTTTTCATAAGAACCTTGATCTAAAGCTCTCAATTGACACTTTCTGACACTTTCAATAGACAAGCTCGAGATTCAAATCTTCCCCATTAAAACTTATAACTATCAAATTATCGAATAGAAAGAAAAGAATTAAAAAGACCTTGATCCAGTGGGTGCAGCTAGCCAATGCTTCATCATTGCATGAAATGTAAAATGCAATTATCTATATTATTACACATTTACAATATTCCATTAACAAACTCTTAATCAATTTTTCAAAAGCTTTATTTTTTATGTTCATTATTTATTTGTTTACTCTCTTTTTTTGTTGTTGTTGTTGTTGCACATTTGAATTATACTATTTGGTTGGTTGACTGGCCTTTGCTTACGCAGACAAAATATTCAGGAGGGGGGGCTGCCATCGAATATGCAGTACTGCATCTGAAGGTGAATATAATAGACACTCTTTTTTAATGTCTCAACTTTATTCTCACACGTCAATGAGTTGTTTAGCGGTACTGGTTTGGCTCTTTTGGTAGAGGAGACTGTAGTGGTGTCAAAATGTGTTATCAACCATTCATTGAGGGCTCCCCACCCACTCCCTCCCGCGTAGTCCCCAAAGTTGACGCCACCTAATTCACGTGCCCACCAGACCCCCCAAAGAGATGCTTTGCTTTTTAAATTTCAATGTCTACCCATTCCAAATCAAAGCCATTATTAGTTATTAGTCAAAGAGATGGGTTTGCTTTCCCAGTTTCCACCATTTTTATTAGTCCAATTCACATTTATGAGTTTGCACAATTTTTATTAGACCCATTCACATTTATGGATACGCCTTTAATGGCTTGTTTGGATTGAGGAGAGAGGGAGGAAAAAATGAGTATAGTAGAATTGACTGAAAATTAAACTTATTTTTTACCAACTCTCCACTACTTTTCCTCTCTCCCGCTCAATCCAAACAAACCATAAGTATAGTGTACTCAGTATACATCCAACATTTGTTATGTATTTTCATGCTATTGAGTCCAGTTTACAAGAGTACTGAACCCAAGCCTTACCTTATGTTAAAAATATATCAAGTCCAATCATATTTGTACCATAATTAATGACTTAATATATAATTAGTTTAGAGTTTTACCTCCTATAAATTCCCAAATTAGATTCATCGTAACACAAAAAAAAATTCTACTTCACTCATAGAAATACAAATACCCAAGCCTTACCCTATGTTATGCTTCCATTTCGGCTATCTATCTCCTACATTTTATTTAGCACCATACATTTAAAATATATGGCAGAAAATAAATGCTTATAGGTTACTTCATGCCTTAATGTTCCCCCCGTAATTCATGGGAAACTTAACTAGAAAGAATGTGTCTCAGGTGGAACATATTGTGGTCATTGGACACAGCTGTTGTGGTGGTATAAAGGGGCTCATGTCTATCCCCGATGATGGGACCACTGCTAGGTAAGTCTTTTATCGTGATGACATCAATATTCTTTGCCTACTTTTGTAAGCACGAATATTTGCAAATAGATGCTGGAATGTTTAACATATTCAGAAAGCACTTTTTTTTTTCCTTTTCTTTTTTGAGAAACCTATTCAGAAAGCACTTGGTTAAGTTTTCTTTTCCAAAACTTCAAAATTAAAGTTTTGCACTCATGTTAACTTTATAATAATATATTAAGCGTGTAAACTATCAACCAAATCGCTTTCATCTCTTTCTTTTTTTTTTCTTTTTTTTTTGATGAACAAATCGCTTTCATCTCTAAAACTGAAAATAAGGAATAGGATATATTTTATCCTTAATTTTCCAGTAGTGCCATATTCTTGGAGGCATCCAAAAAGTCTAATAAAGCAAGAAGGACAACCGTCTTACTTTAATTACCTTTGGGCTTTGGCATATACCAATATACGAATCTAGTTTCTTTGATCCATTATGTCTTCCCAAGTCAATTTAAAAATTCAAAGGAATCAGGTTCCATAAATGGGTCTTAATCTTTATTTTATCAAGGAGAACATGACAATATTTTTGGTTAATTATTCTAGATAGGCTTATCTCTTTAGCAAGTATATGTTGGTTATGCTTAAGATGGACCATATCTACTATGTAGTATGTACTGGTGCAGTTGAACCCCCTTGTTAATGTTATTGCTTAATTTCTTCTCTCCAATTAAATTTATATTGCTTTTTTTCTCACAAATTAATTAGAGTCAGTTGATACCGACTAAGATGAACCTGTAAGTAAAGTTCGAAACAAGATTCTCTCCATTTCTCACTTTAAAATTGAAGAGAGTTTGTTTCTGATTATGATTTTATTTCATGAATTTAACAATATATTTTGAGTGTCAAGTCATTGAAAAATACTATAAAGAACATAACATTTGCAAACAACACTTTTAGATTTGTAATGTTCAATAACCTAAACTATTATATAGATCAATTTTAACTAGAGAAAATTATTTTTTATTCAGTCCTTAGTATTCTCACGTAATATTTAATCTAAACCATGAAACTGATCCAATTTAAAAGGAGAGAATCATCTTCTGTTGAGTTCTTAGAATTCCCTCTATGTGCATTGCTACCTAGAACTAGAAGTTAAAAAAAAAAACAGGTGGGAGCAGAAGATTGTGTGCCGTACTTAACGGTCTTCTTTTCTGTGTATTGAACTTTCAGTGATTTCATAGAGCATTGGGTCCAAATCTGCTCACCTGCAAAGGCCAAGGTTAAGGCAGAATACAGTGGGTTAAGTTTCTCGGAGCAGTGCACCAACTGCGAGAAGGTAAATTATACAATATCGTGCACACAAATTCAAGATGGTTTTATACATGTACTTTCCTTTGTATACTTAATTCTTAGGGGAAAGTAAAATTCAAATATAGTACATCACAGCCATTAACAAGATCCAATTATCCTTGAAAAGTGAAATAGAGAGTACAAGAAGGTTCATTGGAGATGACACTTCTTTTTTATGCTCTAATCTCAAGTCCAAACGCTACCAATGCTAATTAAGCAACTTGATGGTTTGGTACTTCTTAGACATGTTGCACATAGCACTAGGATCAAATTCATCAGCATCAAACCAGAAATGCATGTGTAATGAAGAACTAAATAACTGTGATCCACCAGTTAGTACTGTTTATAATAATTAAACACTCTAAAATCTGCTCCTTACACAGCTGCACATAGTTATATATAAATGGCATTGCTCCTATTCCTATTTCTTTAATATATAGTTGTTAAAAATATGTGGTTAAATGATTAAATTTACCATATTCTAATAATTTAAAATTTTTGGACAATATGTAATTTAACATGGTTTGGAACAATCCTAAGTTCGATCTCTGTTTCTTTCACTCTATCTCATATTTAAAATTTCACGTGTTGAGTCACATCTATTAAAAAGGAATTTGGGTTCACACATAATGAGGAGTGTTAGAAGTATGCGGCAAAATGATTAAATTTATCATATCCCAATAGCTCAAGCTTTTGGAATAATCAGTAATTTAACACAGTCATAAATTGTGAATTATATTGTAAGAGTAGAAATCCAAAAAAGGCTTCGTTAATTTGATCTTGACATTGTATGGCATGTGTGTGTGATCCTAATGCAGGAGGCTGTGAATGTATCACTGGGAAACCTATTGACATATCCATTTGTGAGAGATGGTTTGGTGAAGAAAACACTAGCTTTGAAGGGTGCCCACTATGATTTTGTTAAGGGAACCTTTGATCTCTGGGATCTGGACTTCAAAATTTCACCCTCTTTATCTGTTTGAGCATTTGGTACCGTCAATTGTCATGAAGCCTAACTAGCTCATATCTCAAAAGTTTTTTTTTCCCTACAGTGCATGTTGTATATTATGTTATAAACAATATTTTGTAAAATAATAAAGTATTCTATGTGGCTGGTGTCTCTTGTTTGAATAATATAGTTATCTCTTATTTATAATCCCATAAATCTAACTTTTTTTAATACTCATCTTCCTTTTCAACTAGTTTTCGGACAATGCATATAGCGATTTTCAAATTTGTACCAAACGAAACCGTCTTACAAAAGATTATCATTTTTCATGTCACTTTACTGTATATCCTCAGATTTCAAACTTCAGCAATGTTTGGCCCAACTTGGTACTGAGTTGGGGTGTTCATGGATTAAATTGGGCTTAGTTGGAGGGTAATTTTAAGTCAATCCAAGCTTCTAAAGTTGAGAAACCAACCCAACTTATAACAATTTCAAAAACTAATCCAACTCAACACCTAAGAATCAGGTTTGGGCCTTTTGCTAGGCCCCAAATTAAAAAGTTAAATTTTACCAGTTGAGTTAAGCAGAATCTACAGTCAATAAATAATTTCAATATATACAATTAGACCTAATATTGAAAGTTCAACAAAAACTAAATTAAACTAAAAAATTTAAACTAGGTCTCAAAATATGCAAAATACATATATAAATATATTGCTTTGCTAATTATAATAATGTGAGTTGTGTCAGGTTACTCGGGTTTAAAAATTTGCCAATCCCATCCAACCCTGCTCTTCAAACAAAAATTGAGACCCAACATCAACGAAAAACCAAAAGAGTTGGATTGGTTGAGTTCATTAGTTTAGTGGATTTAATGTACTGCCCTAATAATAAACAACGTAGATTGCAGCCTATCCCAATTTGAGCTTTCTAATTCTTATCATAAAGAGGTTTTGTTGCTATTGTAAATGAATCAAGTTGTTTATGAACAATTTGAACTCGTTTCAGGAAAAAAAAAGCTTGTTTATGTATTTTTATTTAACAAATGAGCTAAACTAAAACCTAAGTTGACTATTAAAGAAGTCGAGCTCAAACATAATAATTAATAACGTGATTGTTAACTAATTCATAAGTATGAGGCTCAATTAATGTATATATAATATTGTATGTTATGTATGAAGTTTATTTGTATTGAAAGAAAAATAAAGAAAATGTGATTAAGTTAATTTTTATTTTTTATTATTTTTTAATGTGAAAAAAAATGGATCATATAATCTGAATATGATATGATTGAATCGAACTCAAACCTAATTTCGACGCATTATGTCATGTCCTATTAGAATTTAGAACCAAGAATTTCGTTGTACAAACTTTCAATAGCATCTTCTATCTATATATATATATATAAACAAAAACAAAAGCAAACAAACAAACTTGGTGAACGTCATCGTGCACATGAAATGAGACAACGCCTGGATAAGGGTCCATCTTTCTCTCCAAGTCAATGGCTCATCATAGTTCCAAATTATTGTCTTACACTGACCAAATGACCCCAGTTACTACCCGATTGAGGTTCTTTTATATCTTCTTCTAGCTAGAGTAACCCCATAAAGCAATTGTGTTTCCAGTAAAATTTTCTAGGATAATAATTACTTGGGAACACCTGTAACCCAGAGAATGTCTAGAAATAAAAAAATAAAAAAATTAACAGCCTGTTGACGTGACAAATTGTTAATAATAATTTAAAAAATAATATCAGTGATAGTTCTAGATGTGAACCAATACAAACTTGCCAATACAAACTTGCCAACTCAATTGGTGTCAATTTTTTTTTTTGTGTGTGTGTGTTTGTATAAGATTACCACTATAACTCATGGTCATAATGATAGCCATTAACAAAGTTTGTTTTGTGAAAAGCCATTGGTTTTTATTTATATATATTTTTTAATTCAATAGTTATAAATTATAGTATTAAAGATGAGAAATGCAAATCTTAATTTTTCTCGTAAAAGTGAGTAGATAATATTATTAAATTATAAATCATACCAATATATACATATATATTGGTATGATTTTTTTTTTTTTGATGCTTAACTAAGTAGGGTTGTGCATGTAACCCACTAACTCAGATGAACTCAATCTATCCCAACCCAACTTGATGGTCAGGGCTGGTTTTTCATGTGTTGGGTCATATAATCATTATTTTTTTTTGAAGTTTGTGTTGGATTGGGTTTAGGCAATGCGATTGAGTTAATTTTTATTTTACATCATTTTTTAATGTGAAAAAAGGGGGTCATATTAGCTCGATCTAACCCTTAAAAGACCGAGTTTAGGATTATTGCTTTGATAACCATTCAGGATGATCTGTTTCTGATTTGAATCTGATATGATTGAATCGAATTCAAACCTAATCGATCCGATTTTTAGAATTTAGAACCAAGAATTTGGTTGTACAAACTTCAATAGCACATGGTGAACGTCATTGTGCACATGAAGTGAGACAACCCTGGACAGGGGTCCATCTTTCTCTGCAAGTCAATGCATGGCTCATCATATGGCTCATCATAGTTCCAAATTATTGTCTTACGCTGACCAAATAACCACAGTTGCTTCCTGATTGAGCTTCTTTTCTATCTTCTTCTAGCTAGAGTAACCCACGTAAAGCAATTATGTTTCCAGTTAAATTTTCTAGGACAATAATTTCTTGGGAACACCTATAACCCAGAGAATGTCTAGAAATACCACAAAAAAAGAAAAAGAAAAAAAAAGACACTTCTTAACCTGGCAAATTGTTAGTAGTAATTTAGAAATTGTTGTTAATGGTAGACCCAAATGTGAACCAATATAAACTTGTCAATTCAATAGGTATGAAAAATGTTATCAAATTTTTTGTGTATAAAAGATTACTCCTATAACGTATGGTCATAATAATAGCCATTAACAAAATTAGCCATTAACAAATTTTGTTTCGTGAAAAGCCACTATGTTTTTAGTTTTTACTTTTAAATTTATTATAGTGACAAATTATAGTATTAAGGATTAGAAATGTAAATACTAATTTTCCTACTAAAAGAGAGTAGACAATATTATTGAACTATAAGACTCTTGACAAGCTACAGTTAAAAAAAAAAATACAAATGCTAATTGTTTCGATTAAATCACCATTACCGTCATCATTTTTATTTTCCTTGCATGTCCTGGGTTTGTTTTAAAAAAAAAAATCATACCAATATATATATATATATATATATATAAAGCCATTGGTTTTAATTTAATAATTTAATACTAATAAATTATAGTATTAATGATGAGAAATGCAAATATTAATTTTCCTCATAGTAGACTACATTATTGAACTATAAGACTTTTGACAAGCTACAGTTTACAAATGCTAATTGTTTGGATTAAATCCCCATCATCGTAACCTAAGTCAATGAATTTGAAATTTTATTTAAATTTGTTAGATTGATTTATTTTGACAATTTGAGACTTTGTTTTTATAAAATTAGAAAAAAAGAAAAAAAAGAAAAGAAAAAGCCCATCTGTATAAATTGTAAGGATTTATCATATGATGGACTTAAATAGTTTAATAAAAACCCAATTGTATTTTTGTTAAGAAAATGACAAGACGACACCAACCCAAGGCGTACGACAAAATGACATCAATCCAACCCAACCCTTACAAACTTGATTGAGTTGGTTTTTATAACTACGGTTGGTTGGTTGTGTTGAAGATTTCCCAACCCAATGAAAATAATTTGGATTGAAAAATACCTTAAATCCAACTCAACCTACTTTGTGCACACTTATTTTCTATTGAACAATCAATTTACAATTTTTAACTTTGCACTTGATGAATCATTAGTTTATTACCTTCCTGCTTTGAGGCAGCTCATATTATCTCATATGACTTAGTAAAAAAAATTCATTAATCTTATAATGCTCACAAATAAGTTTGCAATTTGTAAAATACTAAGAGGGCAAAATTTAGGTACAATTCTTTTAAGCTTTACACCTTAAATTCAAAAATGTGTTTTGTTGACCATTGAAACATAACCATGTGGTTTACTAGCCAATGCACTTCATTTTTTTTTTTTGGTAAATAAGGAAAACATATATTAACACAAATAAAACATTACAGAGAAATCCAAATAGTTAATTTATATAGTGAACAGGAAATCTACTAGTTTTGATTGCAAGGTCTAAAACAAAATTGATCACTATCTTAGGAACAAACAAAATTTTAGTGATCAATCCTTGCTGATGCAAATTGTTAAGGTCTAAAAGGAAAGTTCTGTCCAGCCATCTTGCCTTCTTGACATTGTTGCATATTTGAACCAAATATTTATCATTACTAATTACATAGTCTCTGATATCCTAGATCCCTTGCTTTCATTAGGGCCAACAAAAGAGCTTCTTGAGCTGCTTGATGTTCTGTTTTTTCTCCATTGCTTGCTCCCCCCCCCCCCCCCCCCCCGGAACAAAATTGATCCATCCAAGCTCCTAGCCTCAACAGCAAATCCACTCCTTCTGGTTCTTTTGTTCTTGGTAGTTGCCACCTTTATCAAATGTTGCCAATTTTGCCTGCACTCCCTTGTTCTATTCCTGCTCCTTTGACTATGATTGTACCCCATGATATAGATTAAAAGCCTCCTTGTACCTGCAAATAAAAGATTGAGATGTGAGAATTAATTCTAGAGGATTAGGAGTTTTCCCATTGTGAAGAACCAAGTTCCTGTGGGTCTAGATTGTCCATAGGATAGTGAAGATTGATTGAAGAGAACTTTGCTTTGTCTGATCTGGCATGTTGGTGGCATTGATATGACTGAGAAGCCATTGTTTTATAGAAAGTTGGTTCAAATCCAAAGTTCTGATGCCAAGAGATGAGCCATACCAGACAGCCCTAACAAAAGGGCATTGAAGAAACAAGTGAGACATTTTTTCCTCCCCTTCTTCAAATGTTAGGCATCTGTTGACTGTTTGAATGCCTTTTCTGATCAGGTTTGTCAACACTAGTAGACTATCATGCAATAACTTCCAGATAAAGGTAATAATTTTCATAGGTAGATTCACTTTCCACAAAGATTTCCAAACAGGTTTAGGGATATCTTCTGTGATGTGGTCTGTTCTTGTGTTTGCATTATGGATTTGTTGAATCAAAAGCAAGCTTTGGCAAAATTATATTCCCCTAAATCAGAGTACTTTCATATTAGTGTGTCTAGAACTCTATCCGTTTTAGCTACAAGAATTTTGCTGATTTCTACACAAGTGTTGTGGTCATATAACCTCCCAAGTAAATCCAAATTCCAAGTTTTTGTGTTAGGATGAATAAGATCAGCCACTGTACCTTTGAGGAGATTGTACGGTCTCTCAGGATATGGTTTAGGATGTTAAACCAATCAGGATGGTTGAGTGGGATTTGATGATGACCTGATCCAAATAACCATCTGCCTTTTCCCAGTTCTGCATATTGAGGTTTTGCAATATTTTTCCAAGTCCTTGAGTGATTGAGTTTAGGTATGTATCCTTGCAGGTGAGTTCTAGGAAAGTATTTTGCTTTAAAGGTTCTAGCAAGGAGTGAGTTTGGGGAGTTTTGGTTCCTCCAAAATTGTTTTGTTAGCATAGCCTGATTAAAAGTGCTAAACTTCTTGAAACCAAGACCACCATTGCTTTAAGTCTGGTAGATTTTATCACACCCAATCAAATATAATTTCCTAGTACCCAAATCATGCCCCCACCAAAAAGCCCTTATTGTTGCATTTAATTTGCTACAAATAGTTTCTGGAACCTTAAAGCATTGGAAGGTATAGAGAGGCATTGATTGCAAGACTGATGTGATGAGGGTGGTTCTACCTGCTTGAGACAAAATTCTTGCTTTCCAACCCTGAAGTTTAGCCTGCATCTTATCTACTAAGTCTTGAAAGTCCATCACTCTTCTGCCTCTCAACTTGAATTCTACTCCCAAATACTTGCTAGGCATAAGGACAAGGTTAACTTGCAGATTTTCAGCTAAGGACTATTGAATGTTAGGAGGTATATTAGGGGAGCAAAACAGATTAGATTTTGCAAAATTAATGCACTGACCAGATAAAGAGCAATACCACATGATAATCTCTTTTAACTTTGATAAGGATTGCTTATTATTCTCAAAGAAGAAGATAGAATCATCTCCAAATAAGAGGTGTGTAAAAGTAACACCTCTCCTTCCCATTGTGATACCCCTGATTTGCTTTTGACTTTCAGCTTGAGTGAGAGCTATGGACAGTATATTGGTACACAATAGGAATAAGTAAGGGGAAATAGGCTCTCCTTTTCTTAAACCTTTAGAGGGGTGAAAGGATTGTGTGGGACTACCATTGAGTAATATAGCATACTGGACCGAAGAAATGCATTCCATGATCCAGTTAATCCAAATGCTGCTAAAATTCATTGAGGTTAACACAACTCTAAGAAAGTTCCAACTCACTCTATCATAGGCCTTGCACATGTCAACTTTAAGAGTCCTATACCCTTTTTTCCTGCCCTTTTTTTTCCTCATAGTATCCATAATTTCATGAGCTAAAAGGACATTATTAGAGATGTTTCTACTTTGTATAAAGGCATTTTGGAAGGGTGAGATGAGGGAATTCATAAGTGGCTTTAATATAATAACCATAATCTTTGTAATGATTTTATAAGTGACATTACAAAGATTGATGGGTCTAAACTGAGTCACCTCTTCAGGAACACTCACCTTAGGAATGAAGGTAATGAAGGTTTTATTTAGGGATTTAAGCAAGGAGCCTGAATGGAAGAAAGCTTGGGTTGAGTTAAATATATCTTGTTTCACCACTGCCCAATACTCTATCATAGGCCTTGCACATGTCAACTTTTAGAGCCCCATACCCTTTTTTCCTACCCTTTTTCTTCCTCATAGTATCCATAATTTCATGAGCTAAAAGGACATTATTAGAGATGTTTCTACCTTGTATAAAGGTATTTTGGAAGGGTGAGATGAGGGAATTCATAAGTGGCTTTAGTCTAATAACCATAATCTTTGTAATGATTTTATAAGTGACATTACAAAGATGGATGGGTTTAAACTGAGTCACCTCCTTAGGAACACTCACATTAGGAATGAGGGTAATGAAGGTTTTATTTAGGGATTTAAGCAAGGAGCCTGAATGGAAGAAAGCTTGGGTTGAGTTAAATATATTTTGTTTCACCACTGCCCAATACTCTTGAAAGAAAAAGGCCAGAATACCATCTGGGCTAGGGGCTTTATGAGCTCCTAATTGGAATACAGCCATTTCTATTTCATCATTTGAAATTGGGCTATCCAATTGATGGACTTGCTGTTGGCTCAATTTAGGAATAGGTAGGGTACTTAGATTTTCAAGAATGGATTCAAAGGAATTGGAGTTTGATTCATAAAATCTATCCTTAAAGTGCTTTACCAACAAATCTTCAATTTCCTCAATATTATTGGTGTTACTCCCATCCTCTCTTCTAAGTAGTGTAATCATGTTTCTTGCTCTCCTCTGATTCACAATAGTCTGGAAATACTTAGTATTCCTATCACCTTGAATAATCCAATTGCTTTTAGCTTTTTGAGCCCACTTGATTTCTTCCCTATCCATCAAGTTTTCTAGATCCTCCCTAAGAAGTTTCTCATTCCTAACATTGTTTTTAAATAGTTATAACATTGTTTTGAGAAAATCCTACCTACTCATTTCAAAAATGGATAAAAAGAAATTAAGAATTCCATGCATTGGGGTTATGCTAAAAGCTCTAAACAATCCTAATGGGCAAGGAATGGGATAGTATAGTTTAAAAATTATTTTCACTCCATCAAACCCCCTCGCTTTCCTCTCACCTAAATTGGCTGTTAATAGCTCATCAGGCATAAGCTGTTTCCAAATATATAAATTAATCGAAGATAGATTATACAAGAGGATATAAAGAACTCGTCACCTTGACATGATGTAATATAATTGAATGACTCATGACAAAGAAATATTATTTATTGGTTAATTAAAGGAGGTAAAAAAGTCAGAAGCTTTGCCATGCTAAGTCAAAATGGTAATCATCTAGAAAATCTAGTAAGCCTGGACTATCCTCCTGAAATAAAGGCAATGATTCTGCAAAATGATTGCTCATCCATTGTGCTTCTCCATTAGATGCCTCACCATCAGCAACCAATAAAGGGTTTTCATTTTGACTTACTTCCCTAGCTTTGGCATCACTGTTGCTGGAAAGTGTGTTATTAGTCTGTTCCAGCTGAGTAAAATGTTTTTTGGAGGTACCCACAACTTTTCTATTTTGCTTTTTGAGGCCTAGCTTTTTGCACAAATGAGTGTTCCAGTGATTCTTTACTTGGTTGTCAGTTCTACCTGGCACTCGACCCGCAATTAGTGACCACCTACACAAATTCAATAGGTATCAGCATCAGCTAGCATTTACTCCCTTATTAATGGCACTCTTATCCCTATTCAATTATTTGGATATATATTCTATGTTTCACACATTCAATAAATTAAAAAGAGAAATAATGTGATATAATATAAGTGAAGCAATAATGTGGATAAAATGAACTTCTAATTAACATAATATGAACACTTAAATGTACAAATCCAAAGTGCATTCTTATTTCTTAGCCCCAAAAGAGAAGAATAAAAGCATCTAAAGTGTGTGTTTTTAGCAAAGGCAATGCCTTTGAGAAAGCTACTTCAATTATTACAAGCCTAAGAGTTACTATGTTCTTCATGTGAGAAGAATCTATTGATTTGAATCTCCCATATCCCTCTAGCTGTTAAAAAAAACACTCCTCCAATTATGCTAGGAGGATATATAATTTTGCCTGTGAATTAACCTACCATTCAAACATGATATGGCTCAAACAAATGACCGACACAAGCTAGCTTGTAGTCTATCAAGATAGCAACCTTATCTAAAAAGTTGCAGGAAAAAACAAAATAAAGAAATAAAGAAAGAAAACAGAACCAAAAAATAAAAAAAGAAAATTGAAGGAGAAGAGGTAGCAGAACCTGTTTCCAAGGAGATTATGGAGTCTAATAATGAGATCTTCTTCTTCCTCTGAAAAACCACCTCGTTTCACATGGGGGCTCAGGTAATTAAGCCACCTTAACCTACAGCTTTTCCCACATCTCTTTAAACCTAAAAGTCATTCACACAAGAAGCAATGAAACCCTACTTCTCTTTGCTTCAAAGTGAAGCAAATAACTAGAAAATGTGAAGCAAGCTTAGCTAGCTCATTCCTAAGATATTAATACTTTTAGAGAAAATTTACCTGTCACTTTAGGTATGCGGTTCCACTTTCCTCTCCCATGCACCCTTATGTGTTCTAGTAGAATCTGGTCCTCCTCTTCTGTCCATAGCCCTTTCTTGTACTGATTCTCTGCTTCCATTTTTTATTTGTGTGTTAAAGATAAAGAGATGTGAGAGATGCAGACTAGTGAAGAAAGCTTGGACTCCTGGAAAGGCCTTCTATGTCACTATGCAATTGGCCTTTTTCCTGTGCTGGGCAGTGTGTGATGCACATGGGCAAGTTTTGTCAACGAAGTCCCTTGTACTTTCTGGTTATTTTATAGTAAGAGGGCATAGATTTCATTTCATTTGATTATAAAATTAAATCAAGCAGAGAAAATCATGTGTAAAACACTAAAACCAACTACACTAGTTTTTCTATTCTTTGTTATATAATTTTTTAATTTTTGGGTAGGTACATCAAGACTATACAAACAAAACTGGTACCAAAGAAGGCACAAAACCAAATAATCTATTGGTCCTAACAGCCATTTGTACTATTAGTCAAATTTGTTTACAAGAGTCCCTATAATAATTGAAATGATAATCTCTTGATAGTTTTATAGTTTGCTTCATTGATACTTTTTAGTATTTTCAATAGAGATATTTAAAATTCGTCTAAACATTGTAACCATCAAATTATCAACTGAAAATTTTTTATTTAAAAAAAATAAAAATTGGGAAAAACTTGAAGTATTTTTAATAGAGATATTTAAAATTCGTCTAAACATTGTAACCATTAAATTATCAACTGAAAATTTTTTATTTAAAAAAAATAAAAATTGGGGAAAACTTGAGGGTTTAATTAAATCTTGAACACTTTGTTTTGAACTTGATAAAGGACAAATCACACAACCCACAACTGAAGACCTTAGAGCTATATAGTCTATACCCTATATAGTATGGAGAATACATCAAATTCTCCTCTTACCAATACTACAATATTTGTTTCTTTTGTTAACGAGTTAGAGGATTCCAATGGAGCTCATGAACATCAAAAACTTGGACTGTTGGTCAAACAAAATGTGAAAGAACCTATGCATATTCATATTTTGATTAGTTAAATGAACCCAAACCTGTAGTTCAATTCAGTCTTGTGTGTTCTCGAAGTATGAACTAAAAAATCATTGGAATTCCATTCAGTATACTTGTTTGGTGGCAACATTTTTCAACCAGATCACATACTCAAATCAAACAAATAGTCATAATTATCGGGACCGAATGCCGTGCTGTACATGTCCACGTTTTGATGAGTTTTAACTTCTCTCTTGTCCTCAACCCTATCCTAGTACCCACTTGTTACCACTGCATTGTCGTCTTTCTTCCAATAATAAAAGCTGATTTTTCTTTCACTTTGTCTTTACATATATATAGAGACAGATGGGTTCTTGATTTGAGACGTGTTCACGTAACCCATCATGGATTTCTTCCTCTAAAAAAAAAAAAATTCCACAGTACTTTCTTTTCATGGTTTGGACTTAGGGTGCATATGATTCAAAATTAGGTCTAAGATGTCACGGGAAGTATTGCTAGTGAGAGACAGAAATCAATCATAAAATATTGTTGAGAAATATACCTCTTTTATTATTATTTTTGGCAAACTGATAGATATATATCAAGTCACGAGAAGTATTTGCTCAGCTGGGTAGCAATGTTTCCCTTACATTATCTGTACCAGTTGGCTTGTTAGACATTATTTTAAGTAATGAGCAAAAATGTTTACAACAAGTAAGACGTACTGGTATAGCACATATGCATGCAACAGAATTCTTCTGCCTCAAACACACAACTTTGACATAGACAAAACTATGCAGGACTATTGAAATAGGTTGGATTCTACGCCACCAAACTCGATAAAACTTAACAATGATGACAGTGTCAAAGGAACACCAAGGTATCCTAAGAGATGATAATGGACGATGGGTGAAGGGATATGCTTGTATCTATGTCATATATTCTGGTCGTTTTATGTTATAATTTTAAAAAATTGCTCGTGTCACTATGTCGTATCTGTGTCCGTGCTTCCTATAGGAGATATGCACTTTGAACATATCCAGGAGCATCCATCCAGAAATCAGATTTAAGGACAATAATTGTTTTTTTTTTTTGTTGATAAATCGATAGTTGAGATGAGAAATTAGAACCCTAACGTTTCTGTTAAAAATACTAAGAGGTATCATTTAAATTACAAATCTCTTGACAAAATTAGGGATAATGAGATATATAATATGGAATTTTGTTATAACTTAGCAATTAGATTATATGCATTTGTTGTAGGGAATATACACGAAATTCCTACATCTGTAAGATGTAAAAATAGAAAAAAAAAATTGTATCAAAGAAAATAATCACACAAAATAATATTTATGTAGTTCGGCAATTTGCCTATATCTATGGAATTGTAATGATTTTACAATTTACAAAGAAAAATACAAAATGCGATAGTAAAGATTTTTCTCTCAAAGCAACATGCCAATTCCTAATCTCCAAACAAAAGTTTTTTTTTTTTTTTTCATGCGCACAAAATTCACAATGAGCTAAAAAATAGACCAAAATTTTTTCCTAAGGTCCGAGAGCTATAATTCAAATTAAATACAACTAGACTACACAAAACTTAACATTTGTCATCCTGAAAATAGAAGTGCTCAATACTAGCAGGCCAATGGTTATGAAATTTGTATTTAACATATCCACATGATTTAACTAATTTGATTATTGATTGCAAGCAATTGCCAGAGAGACTTTAGCAGATCTTAATTGAACACATATACCGAGAAGCTAGTGGATGTAAGACTTACAGGGAGGTTGGCTGCTGTAGAAAATGACCAATAGGAAGGGAAGATACTTTTTGATACCTGCTCAATGATGTTTACTCTTGCTTAGTTATATATTATATATAGAAAGTAATGTTTATTATACATAAATTATTTTACACAGTTTTTACTTATACCCAAAAAATAATAGTGACTTCAAGTCACGAGATTTGGAATAACTTTTTTATAATTTTTGGAAATTTATATAACTATGATTACTGATCAGTAGATGACCATTTGAGTTATTGTGAAAGGAGAAGATCGAGCATTCAACATTGATTATTTTTGGAGATTCCCCATCACTTCACGCGTGGTTATGAAATTCACTTTTGTACGAAACTGATCACAGCAATTGCTAATTTGCTAGTAAGTCTAGGGCATCATTGAGTATTTGAGTTGTTCCTTTCTCCTCCGCAGGTTAATTGAATTATTGTGCTGTACAATTTTGCTTCTTTCAGGACGGTTTCAAGTGTCAACCGTGGGTTCATTATTTGTTTTTGGTCGGATTAGGTTTTTTTTTTTTTTTACTCCTCAAAGGATTAGGTTCATTCATAAGTTATCAGCTGCATGTGGCATGCAGCTTTGAGTATATATTTTTCTTTATATATCTATAAGAGGATTCTCCACATTGAACTGAACTTTGATGTGGTTAAATGCCCCTAAATCTTAGGTTTAATAGGAAAAAAAATTTAAAGATAACTCGGTAAAAATATATTTTCAACTCCACTTAAAATGTCAATAAAATAGGACATTCTCGTACTAATTCATGTCTTCAAAATAAATTTATCCAAATTAAAAAAAAAATTATGACCAAAAAAAAAAAAAAAAAACAACAACAACACAACAACAACCATCATTACACGCGCAAAGTGCGTGTGATGAGGCTAGTTTTTCTTTATGGTGAATGGAAATTATATTCATCTATTTTAAAATAAATTATAAATCACGATTATATGTGTTTGGAATTAAATTATAAGTTAGCTTTTTACTTTTAAGTGCAGTTATAGTTTTTTAAAACTTTATTTTTTCAAAATACAAATATATTTTTAGCAAAAAAATTCAACAAAAAACTAAACAAATTGTTTCCAAATAGTTAATCAACAAGTAATCAACAGAAATAATATAAATATTGGAGGTTCTCAACTACTCTAAGTACATCGGAAGGGGTAGTAAATTTTGTTTGTTTATTGAAATAGTTATAATATAGTATTAATCTTGCAACTTAAACTCCTTACTCTTGTCTTTAAAAAAAAAAACACTTTATTCTTGAAATAATTATTGTTTGTTGAAATAGTGTTAATTACTTATAAAGCTCTTGTCGGCGATAGAAAATTAGTAATGCAAAATAGTAGTCTGTACGTATCACATTCAATGTGAAACGTACACCTAACATCATGCATGGTATAATTGCATTAAATCGCCAACTGTCTAACGACAGTTGTAGGGACTTGGGAGTGAATTAAAGAAGGCCTGCAGGCTGCAGGTGCATGACGGGGACACGATATACTTCGTAACGGTGGATGAATTAATCTAAAGCCAAAATACAATTCACACTGCGTCTTTATATTTTAAGTTGTGTCAATTATGTTACACACAAATTCATGAGTCCACATATATATAATTTAAATACAAATGAACAAAAACAATATCAATAATAGATAGAAGATGACGAAATAATTAATACAACAAAAAATAAACAATATCGTTAGAATTTTCTAATGTTGGCATATTTTATTGTTTTTGCAATCATTTATGGTCTGTTTGGATTGAGAAAGAAGGGGAAGTAAAGTAGAATAGAGTAAATTTAATATAAAATTAGTTTATTTTTAGCTAACTCTACTCTACTCCCCTCCACTCCTTCTCCTTCTCCCCTCCATCCAAACAGACCATTTATTGTATTTGTTTTTATCAATGATGATACCAAAAATCGTTAGTAAGTTACACAGTCTTCACATGCTTAAAACAACACCTGCACAGCACAGAAAAAGAAGACTTAAAGAGAGTACCAGTGTGTTATTGGGCAAAGACCCTTCGAATGTTAAGTTAGAGAACTTTCTTCACAACTCTAGAGTGCCAAAATCGGGGTAAGTTATGCGTACTTTGATTTGTGAGGGTTTTGGAGTTTTTATAGTAGTGTAGAGTTGACATTCGTTCTTTGGCGGAGAGGGTCTTTCCTTGTAGGGAAGATTCTCATTAATACGCGTATTTTGCGGGATCCTTTCCTTGTGGGAATCCTCTTGATTATGGTTAACCGTGGGGCGCAAGATGTTTCCTTATATACTCATATGTGGAGGCCAAGCAAGGCCTTGTTAGACTCGTCAAAGATTTCTTTATCCCCATCAACTTCTTATCCCGTCTAGGCATTTTAGTCATCTCATACAGGTGTCGTTGATCTTAAGGTGGAGTTGTCAGCCTTGAGGTGATGTCCTCTACGTCTCTAAATGCACAAGTAAGGCTGACAAGTTCATTGGGACCGTCGGCTTCATCTTACATGAACGAGTTTAACATCCATTTGGAATTATCCTTATCAATCAAGTTGTATTGCACATTAGATTAGAGGACTAGGTGCTAAAACATAGAGTTGCTAATTGAATAATTTCGGTCAAGCGAATCAGGGTATATCAAGCGAATTTCACACGAAAGTACAACTTTTAAAAATTAGTTCAATAGAGATGTCATATGAGAAACTCATGAATAATTCAATCAAGCGAAAGTCACAACTTGAGAGAAAGTTGTTACTTTCCTTCCCAACATTTCCAATCCAATTAGCCCTCTTATATATCTCACAATACCCATAGAAAGGCCATAAGAATTCCCAGATTGAGAGTGAGAGAGTTACCCATTTTTCTTAGGAGAAAAACCCATTGTAGTCTACACCTTCATCCTCTCCAATTGACATATCCTTAGATAGGAGACCCAAGCTATGCACACTAGAGATACCTCGAGTGATCTTTTTTGAAGCTTGGTGATGGGAATCACAAGAGCAATCCCAAAATCTTTAAGAGGCCTTGAAGTTGCCAAGGAGACTTGATCTTGTGGGGCGCGGCTTAACTTGCAAAATTGGTAGCTTCTAAAGAGAAGGATTGGTGCAATCGATTGTGAGCAAGAGCGGGGAGCTTGAATACATTTTCATTTATGTTGCTTGGAGCTGGTTTGTAAGTGTTATGTATTGAAACTATTATTACTAGTGGATTGGTTGGTGTTATAGGACTTGTAGAGTTTTTTTTTTTTTTTCCAAATTGGATTTTTCTCTTTGTAAACACTTCACAGTGTTTGGGTGATTGTTTTGTTTGGATTTGATGCCTTATTGTGTTTATCCATGTATCAATTAATTGGTTAATTCATTAATTGGGCTTAATTGAATAATTGGCTTTAAATTGGAATTAGTTATAATTGGGAGGTCTAACTCAATGCTTTTTCAAATAAAAATAAGTGGAAATTACAATTTGCCCACCTGTGGTTTGCCCGAAAAACACTTTGCATATCTGTAATTTAAAAATTAGCACTTTACCCACCTAAGGTAAGCTCTGTTTGTCTAAGTTACCCACATCTGTTAAAAACATGAGTAAATTTGTATTTTTGCTACCCCTTTATGTCTCTCTCCTCTCAAAACATAAAAACTAAAAAAATCAAGAGAAAAAAGGATCTAAAAGCTAGGTTTTGTAAAAATTAAAACTTAACTTAAAGGAAGACTAATTTATAGGTTTTGTGTTATCTTATAAAAATTATCCCTTTCTGAGCTTTTGAAGTTGATATCTTACAAGTTAGTAGGAGGGTAACAAAACTTCAAACCCAAAAATAATAAAAGAAGTTCAAGAAAACCAAAAACAAAAAAATGCCGCCCCAAACATCTAAAACACTCATCATAAGACATGGGATTAGAATTTAAGGAAACCAAAACAAACACCAAAAGATTTCTTTGAGAGGATTTCCTAATCTATGACCTTATAAACCAAAGTCAACCCCACCAACCTACCACCTTTTTTGGAGTTGTTAAAGTAAAGACAAACCCAATTCTCCAAACACAATAATCCTCTCTTGTACAAAGCCTTAAAACCAAGATTGAAGAAAACCCAAAAAGCCAAAACATGAAAAAAAAAAGAAAAAAAAAAAAAGAAAAAAAAAAAGCAACATTTCATTGCAATGAGTGAGTCAAGGGCGTCAACTGGGCAGAATGCTTATGAGCAAAGACCCAGTTGGACAAGTCAAGCATGGACTAACTCTACCTAAAAGCAAGGGACTTTGGAAAAATGAAACCATTGTTTGGTATTGTACCTGAAGAGGAGTGTGGAACCCAAGGATAATCAAAGAGGGTTGGTGAGGAAAAATCTGATGCCAAAGGTAAAAAGGATTAGAATTTAGGAAGAGAAGGTAAGGTGGTGGTTTATGTGAAAAGATAGATTTTTTCACATAACCTCTGTTAAAATCTAAAAGTTGTAGTCATTTCACACTCACATTCATGTTCACGTTCACATTTAGAGCTATAGTCAAAAGTTATTATTAAAACAAAGAAGATCTAAAATTTAGGTTTTAATTTTTACAAAACCTAGCTTTTAGACCTTCTTCTTTCTTTCTTTATTTATTTTTTAATGTTTTGAGAGGAGATTCATCAAAGGGTAACAAAAATAAAAATTTACACATGTTTTTAATAGAGGTGGGTGATGGGAGACAAACGGAGCTTATCTTAAGTGGGTAAAGTGTAAATTTTTAAATCACAGGTAGGCAAAGTGTTTTTCGGCCAAACTACAGGTGGGCAAAATGTAATTTCCCCTAAAAATAATCATAAGCAATGAAGCAATTAATTAAATTAAATAGTGGACAAATCAGATGGACTCCTTCTAAAAATAGAAAGAGCTTGAAGTGACACTAGTGTGGTATCAACCTAATAACTTCGATACTTAAAGAAGATATGAATACCTTCAATGAGTAATTATCATGAATGTGAGAGGATGTAGAATCAGGAATGGAGCTTTTCCTAGGCTCTGGGGGGCAATGGCCCCCTTATTTATTTATTTATTTTTATATATATTAGTGTGCGTTTGGCATGAATGAAAGTTGCCAGCTTATTTTACTATTTGACTTATTTTTATTACTATTCATGGGTCACACTGTACTTTTTGGTACTATTTATGGATTCTATTGTACTATTTCAACTAACTTTTACCTTTATTTATAGTACCTTTAGCAAAAAAGTTTTCAGTTTCAGCAAAATAAGTGGATTTCAAACAGACCCTTAGTATATATTAATTTTAGCAATTTAGGGTAAATTGCAAATTACACCCCCTAAAGTTTAGAGGTATTTGAATTTTAGACCCTGAATTTTCAGAATTTGGATTTTACCTCCTGAAGTTTGAGGTGTTTGGATTTTACACCATGATGTTTTAGAATTTGGATTTTACTCCATAAAATTTAGAAGTATTTAGATTTTACTCTCTAAAGTTTGAGAGTGTTTGGATTTTACACCCTAAAGTTTCAGAATTTGGGAGTGTAAAATCTAAACACTTCCAAACTTTATGGGGTAAAATCCAAATTTTGAAACATTATGGTGTAAAATCCAATCACCCCAAACTTTAGGGGGTAAAATCCAAATTCCGAAACTTCAGGGTGTAAAATCTAAACACCCCCAAACTTTAGGGATGTAATTTGCAATTTACTCAAAAATTTAAATAGAACTACAATGGTCATACTTGTTGAATGGACTAGTGAGAACTAAAAAATTAGAATACTACTTGCTTGTTTGTAGACTGGTCACACTTGTGTTTACTCTTCTAGTTTCTACTACAACTACAGAACTAGCATTTTCAACTATGAATGTCACCAAAACTAAGTTTCGCAATAAAATGCAAGATAAGTTTTTGATGAACGCCATGATGTTATTCATTGAAAGGGACATTGTTGTGACAATTAGAATGGATTCAATCATAAATAATTTTGAATGTTTAAAAACAACCAAGTTCTATTTTCATAAATTATTGCATTGTATTATAATAAGAAGCAATGATTTTGTATCTTTTTCTTTGTTGACAATTTGTTAATATTAAATAGATGCTTATTTAAAGTTTCATAATAATTTTTTTTTTGTTTATATTCCACCCCCAACCCCAACACAACCACCCCCCCCCACCCCCGCGCCCGCTCCCCACAAAAAACCCCTAATCCTAGCTCCGTACCTGGGTAGAATCAAGTTACATTTTAACCACCTTCTGCTAAGATTTCTTAATTTATAGGCCCTCTTAGGACGTATCCCATATTCCCCCCCCCCCACCCCCGCGCCCGCTCCCCACAAAAAACCCCTAATCCTAGCTCCGTACCTGGGTAGAATCAAGTTACATTTTAACCACCTTCTGCTAAGATTTCTTAATTTATAGGCCCTCTTAGGACGTATCCCATATTTTTTTAGCCATTCCATGTTATGGCTGTAATGGGTTTTATAATTGCTCCAGGATAGTCATAATTCTCAGTGTAACCGTAGGCTTTGATAATGTATTTCTAATTTCAAAATTTGATGCTTGGGCCAGCCGTAAGTCCAAGTCGTTTATGTTGTTTGCCATAGATACTCTAGGTTGGGCTTTTTCTTCCTTGGCCTCTTCGGCTGATAGACTTGCCTAGTTTAACCAGGCCATGGTTTGGTGTGTCGTACACTCGTACTTCATGTTATTGTTCTCTGTATTAATTGCCCATATTCACTAGCTTGCCAAGCGTCTTTGCTTAGTGGAGAGCATTGAAAATTTGCAAAGTCATGGGCATTTTGATATTTTGAGTTTCTGACTATTGTAGAGGGCATTATTCTAAGGGAAACACCATATAGTAAATCCAAGTACATGGTCCATACAGTTATTATGGGTGACAATTGTTTGGTAACCGTGAGTATTCCTTTTTGCATAGGATGGCATATCATTATAAGGGAATTCCTTTATTGGCCATGAACAAGCCGAATGAGAATGACAAAGATCACTCAGCACTCCAACACAAAATGTTCATGTGCTATAACTTAAATTAGTATACATTTAACTAATACAATGCAAAATTGCGCTTTTCATTCTTCTCATGGAATTGGATGTACAACAACCTTTCCAGTTGCTCGGTTTGTCTCAATGTATGAGAAAGCCTCGACAACCTTGGTGAATGGGAATGGCCCCTTGGGGTCTATTACAGGCTTCACCTTCCCACTTTCTAAATAGGGGTTCAGTTTCCTCAGAACAGCTCCATTTGAAGTTACTACAAATCTGAAGCCAGGAGGTGTGACCGCGCCAGTTAGCGCTACCACACTGCCCCCTTCTTTCACTACTTTCACTGCCTTATCACACTGCCCTGTCATTTCAAAAGAAAAGCATAAGGTTTTCATCTATCATGACTTACATTGTGACCATCAAAGACCTGGAAGACATGCAAATACAACTGCATATGAAAGTTGTACCAAATCTTACCAATAGCATCATAGACAACATCAAATTTTTCTGGCAAATCTTCAAAGTTCTCCTTAGTGTAATCAATAGCCAAATCAACACCCAAGCTCTTCAACAACTCCAATTTGCCAGTGCTTGAAGTTGCCGCAACTTTTGAGGCACCAAATACTTGCTTGGCTAGCTGCAGCAACAGAAAAATTAAAAGAAGGAAAAGATAAAGAAAATTGAAAGTAGGATTTGCCTTTATATGACATTCAAAAGTCATTAGAACATTCCCCCATTCTATTATTTTAAGATCCTGCATAGCTTTCGCTCCTTTGCCCAGTTGAAAGGTTTTATCTTTAGTAATGCATGTGACTTACCTCTTTTTCCAGTTGTGCTTAATATTACTTGTAGGATCTGACTAACAACTGAAACAATGCTGATGAATAATATAGGGAATCCAGAAATCAAAGGCAGAAGTGAATTGGCAAAGTTATGTAAACATGTCCATGCAATTAGTACGTAGATGACCAAAAAAAAAATTTAAATTGCCCAAGATTGATCACATCCATGTAAGAATTTGAGACTAAAAAAAATGAGAGGATATAAAATTGTAAATGTACAAGAGATGACATGAGTTAGCTCAATTCTGGAGTTCATCAGATAAGCAGATTGAAGAACTATACCTCTTCTAATTGAGGTATAGTTCTTGGCATCCTGCAAATGAACTTCGATATTTACAAAATACACCTAAGTTATCAACTATTTGTCAAGCATTTGATTCTGTGTTTGCAGCAGCATTGGCAAAAAAAATATAATTAGTTGGAAAGACGAGTACCTGAATTACTAGGCTTCCAACTCCACCCGCACCATTCAAAACAAGAATAGATTTACCAGCAGAAAACCCAGTTCTTTCTAGACCCTCATAGGCAGTCTCAATTGCAAGTGGTAGCCCAGCAGCCTGAACAAAATCCAGATTCTTCGGCTTCGGAGCCAATAATTTTTCCTGGACAGCTGTGTACTCTGCAAGAGAACCAAATTGCTCAGGCCCGTCCAATGCTTTCTCATTTATATCTCCATATACTTCATCCCCCACTTTTAGATCCTTTACTTGACTGCCCACTTTGACTACCACACCTGCAACATCATAGCCCGGTACAGTCTAGCAGCAAACAAAATGAAGAAGAACCCCTTAGTTAACTAATGAACCCAACACCACTAATATGATATGTGATAGACATAAGAAAACCTATCAAAAATAAATAAAATTAAATTAATACATTGTTCACAGACTCTTCCTCTTTTTAACCTTTCAATTTTACATTAAACAATTTCAGCTTTGCAAAAACAGGACCATGTTACAAAATATTCATACTTTGTGTTTTGTACCAATTTAATTTCAAGTTTGCTTCAGAATATAAACAACCCTTTTCTACAAAATCACTTCAAGAGAAAGGCATCCCTTATGAGTCTTCCCTAGTAATTGACAATTTCTCCACAAAAAGTAACCAATTCTAACTGTTCCCAGCAGCATAAATTTCTCAAACCTTTTCATTATTCATGTAAAAAACTCAACAAACATTGCAATCCTAACTATATTCAAGCAAACAAAAAAGATAACGTAATATAATGGTTAAATGATCAAAGTCGTTTTTCCAAACAGCTTAAAACTTTTCATTTGGGATAAGTAGTAATTTGTCATATCCATTCTACCTTACATCTAAAAAGTAAGGAAAATATACGTCCACATATGAAATAGAGTGTTAGACTAATAGTTATATGATTAAATTCACAATTTTTTAATAGCTTAAATTTTGGCACATGATAATTCATCTTAGAATTCCACAATTTTGCTAATATTTCACTTGATTACTTAAAAATATATATATACAAAAATTTAAATCTCAGGTTCTCTATTCCTTCTTTAATCAAGTACAACTTCTTGGGTTTAAAACTATCAAGCATGTTCCATAAAAAATCTAAATTCCACCACTTCTTCACATTTTCTCATAAACCAAACATCCCCAAAAGAAAACCAAAAGGAAAATTACCGGAAGAGGTGAATCAGTGGCCTTGAATTTTCCCTGCCGCCTCTTGAAATCCACAGGGTTAAGCGCAGCAGCAACAACCTTGACCAGAACCTGGTCCTCCTTCACTTCCGGCACAGAAACCTTGGAGTCAAACTTCAAAACATCAACACCCCCATATTCTCCATACACCCAAGCCTTCATCTCAGATGGTATAGAGGACAGTTTAGAAGCTTCAGCAGAGGCAGGAGCAGCTTGCGAATTAGCAGAAACTCTGAGACGAAATGGAGAAAGACCAAGTTTTCTGACTGAAACAGATATCGTTGTAGTGGGGATGGTTCTCTTGGTGGTTTCTCGGAATGGATTTGGTTGTGGTGGTGATAATGGTGGCAGTAGGGAGAGAGAGTGAAAGGCTGTGAGTTGAGAAGGTGTGGATGTGAACATGGTTTCCTATGACTGTGTTTTCAACTGTCACTCTAAACTGAAGTAAGAGTCTCTAACGGCTTATCTCTTCTCTAAACCTTTTGGCCTTTCCGACCTTGAATTTCTGACTTACAAATGGCGCTTCTTTTATCGCTAACTAGTAACTACTACACACACAAAAATGTCCTCCAATGGTTCCTTGACATATCAGCAATGAGTAATGGGCCGGGTTACCCGTTTATAAAATTGTCCATCTTCTTCTTCTTCTTCTTTTTATTTTTTTTATTATTTATTTATTTATGAGAAAAGTGATAATACTCAGAAAATCAGTAGGCTAGATGGCATGGATTTTGGTGATTTTGAGGGCTTGAAAAAGAAGAAACGAAAGATTAGAGGAGACCGGGGTCGACCGGCTACAAACCCTCCAATAATGAAGTTAGTCTCTTATTTTGAAATAGGGAATTCCAAACTTATGAGGATTGTGTCTAGGAAAACTTACCTTTATTTGTCGGAGATTCGTGTTTTTATAGGTTCATGGAAACAGTTATTTATTTAATAATTCCCCCTACCTTTAAGGAGTCTGGAAAGTTTGAAGTACACCTCCATAACTGCTATGGAGGTTATATTTTATGCTCCTATTTTCTATAACTGTTGTTGAGCTCGTCATAAGTAACAATGGACGGAAGGTCATCCAAAAGCTGTAGAGTTGGCACGACAAACTCATCTAAAAGCCTCTATGGATGAGCGTGTCAAGGATGAGTAATATATGTAGCTCGTTTTCTGTTATTCCTTCTCTGGATGATCCCTATGGACAAGTATGGAGTTGGCCCATTTTTAGACACCACCAAAAAGAATCATAGATTGTGCTTACATTGTTACATGAAACATGTAAGGTAAATAATTAAACTTAGAGAGTACTATGTATGAGCATCAATATTAGTTGTGTTAAAACAAAGGCCATTATGACACATTAAAAAATTATTTTATCTATTTTAACACATCATTGAACAATACATCTTAAATTACATCTTCTATTTTAAGATTACAACAATACATTAAAATAATCTAAAACAAACCTTATCTATATATAAATAAATAAAAATAACAAAAACAAATATGTTTAGCATGTGGGGATGAGAGAGAGAGAGAGAATTAAATAAAAAATACCTAAATATGTTTAGCACATCTAGTCGTACGGCCTGTACACTCCTATTATTAGAACATCATTGTAGCTCATGCCAAATTTATTTGGCATTTAACACATTTGATGGAGGTTTGTTTTTGGTTTTTGGTGTGTAAAATGCACAAAATTTAGCATTTAATACATTTGATGCTAGTGCTCTAATTACATTTTTAATAAATTATTACAATTCACATTATTTTCAAATTCATCAAAACTAATTCTCATTAAATCAAACTAAAAAAAATTTAAAAAATATAATAAAATAAACTTATATATGGATGGATTGGGTTGGATCATATGGACTAAAAAAACTATCAATCATAACCCAACCCAACCCACCAATCCATAAAAATTAACTTGAAGCATTAGGTTAACTTTGGTAGATTTGTTTGGGTCGGTGGTTGGATGCATAAACCCTAAGTAATATCTTCGTATAGAGTTTTTTCAGCAGGCTCAACGTGCACATGTTATTTGGATTAGTAATTTTTTATTTGATAGGTAGATGATCAATGTTGGACCCTCTCAATGTGCTTGGCTAATGCCCATTCATAATAAGCAAATACGATTCCTTTCTTATGGATTAGATTTACACGGAGGAAATTTGTTGGTACTCTTCACAAGAATTGTAAAGAATTTATATCTTTTATAGTGTTGCATGACTTGTTTTCCAAAGAGTAAAAAAAATTGAAAATTTTTATCAATGAATTGACCATGTAAAAAAGTTACTTCAAGAATTATAAAAGATTTTTTTATCCCCAAAAAAAAAAACTATTCAAAAAATCGGAACGTTATTTGAAACAACAACAACAAATTTTTTATTTATTGCCTGTAAAAACTTTCACTTTTTTTTTAAAGAATATTTTAAGGTGTTTGTTTTTAATGATAATTCTTTATCATCAGATTAAGATATTGATTGATTTTTATCAATGAATTGACCATGTAAAAAAGTTACTTCAAGAATTATAAAAGATTTTTTTATCCCAAAAAAAAAACTATTCAAAAAATCGGAACGTTATTTGAAACAACAACAACAAATTTTTTATTTATTGCCTGTAAAAACTTTCACTTTTTTTTTAAAGAATATTTTAAGGTATTTGTTTTTAATGATAATTCTTTATCATCAGATCAAGATACAGATTGATTTTTAATGTAGGCGTGAATCTCAAATTTACTATAAAGATTTCAAAACTTTCACTTACAAGTAATCCTAAAATCCTAATAAGAAATTGTTGTACAAAATAGTGGTAGTACAACTTTTAGGAGACGCACGTGTAAGGTCAAGATTAGTCGTCACGTGATAAAGATCAAGGGTCCACTACTAATTTCACAACACCGAGTTCCCTTTTTAGTTTGTAAAACTTTTTGTAGACGCCTACGTTTTCTCATTTTCCTCAGATCTCTGTCCCTCTCTCGCCAACTCACAAATTTTCTTCGCATCTGCAAAAAACATTCAATTCAAGGTGATGATCACTCAAGCCCTAATTTCTTCGATCTCATTTTCAATTATTTCTAACTTTTTTTTCGTTATTTTCAATTTCAAATTTTTATTAACGTGTTAATTTTTTTTTTTTTTTGTTAATGTCGTTATTCGTGTCTAAATTAATGATAAAAAAGCAATTGGGTTTTCGATTTCCTATATTTAGTTCATGATTTGCTTTTATTTCTCTCCGATCTGTTACTTTGACCATCAAAATCTGCAATTTTTGGAAGTGAATTTTTTTTTTTTAATTTGTTAATAATTTGATTGAGTATTATATATGAAGATTGATGAAAAGCATGAGTTCTATAAGTTGTACATGAATTTGATTACATGGTTTGTGTAGGTGTATATATTTTTTATGATTTATTTGGTTGGTGAGAAAATGTGGGTGAAAGATTAAGCATTAGATGTCAGTATTAATTCTTTTTTTTAGTTCTTATTGTTATAATTTTGGTCTTAGAAGAGAATCCATTGGGAAAATATGTGTTAGGCTTAAGGGAATTGGTTTCAAATTGATGAAAGTTTCTAAATTTGCTTAGCATCTAGAATAAACATAATGGTTTTTTTTTTCTTTTTCAGATGAGCCATATATTGGTAATTGGGATCAAATGAGTGTAGTTTTTTTCACTCAAAAAATCAGAATAATCAAGCTTTAACACAGTTTGAAGCAATCAATTTTGGTTATTCAGTGCTGTGCTTTTGGCAGCGTTGTTTCTGATTGTCGTCTTGCTGAATAATTTTTTGTTTTTTGGTTCTTTAGGTTTGTCAAAAATGGCAGAATCAAAACCAGGATTGAGGAAACCCACATTCACTAAGGTTGACCAGCTTCGTCCTGGCACTAGCGGGCATACTCTCACCGTGAAGGTTGTCAGCACCAAGATGGTATTGCAGAAGGGTCGTGCTGATGGTCCTCAAGTACGCCAAATGCGAATTGCTGAATGCTTGGTGGGTGATGAGACTGGGTTGATTATTTTCACGGCTAGAAATGATCAAGGTACATTTCTTTTAATTCTAAACTATGGACTGCTTATAGTTTTTTCTTTCATTAGACATTTTGTTATTATCACTGTTCCTTTTAAATCTAAGCTAAGATTTATATAGCATGGATCACGTGTATATTGTTATTTCAGGTTGGTTTAGTTTGTAATTTTCATTGTGTTATAAGATCCTACTCTTATGGATCCTTTTTTTTTTTTTTTTTTTTTTTTAAAATTTTTTTTTTATGGAGCATAATTGTTTCTTTTTCCAGAAAATTTTTCATCTTATTCTTTTTAAGTGATGACAGGACATGTTGGTTGGTATTATACATTTGAACCACAGATTATGAGGGTAAATAATGTGGTTGATATGATAATTGACAATTAATTAAACTTTTTCATTTTGAGTTTTCTGTCAAACAATTAACTATATTGGCAATAGGAAATCCTTAAAGGTAGACATGTTTCTGGGTGTTCCTATAGATGAACTGATGCAGCTATTTATTAAATAGAATTGGTTTTCAATTAGGTCGAGGGATTAGAGTATTATTCAAGTAATTCTTGTGTTGAAAGTTTGTGCTGTTGAAGGCTGTCTTTATGGAGCCAAAGGGTAGCTGCTTCGTTCTTCATTTAGACTGTTTCATAAGTTATCAATTGTGTACAAATATGAATGCTTTCACACGTCTTTTCAGAGTGCTTAGCATACTGTGCTAATGTTGGAATTCTTTCACATTCATTTATTTGAGGGCATAAGCTTTCTCTTGAAAATATTTATTGGAATTGTTATTTACAGTTATGATGATACCAACATGGGAAGCTAATTGCACCTTTCTTTTCTGTTGGATCATTATGATGATGTTTAGTTCTAAAAAATAGTGTATTCACTTTTCATTTTCACTCTTCTGTATTCTTTTTAAGAATCTGAATATAGAAAAAATGATCCATTTTCACATTTGAGTTTGTTTGGGAACCTGATTTGAATACATAATTTGAGTACGAAATACACCCTTCTCCGGTTTGGCTATTGTTCTCTATTTTAGGAAAAAACACCTTTTTTCACTTACATGGGTCACTTCAGTTACTGTGCAGGTCTGACTTGAGGGGTCTTAACAGTTGGTGGGGTCCCAGTCGTTTTCAAGAAATTAGCAAGAATGCCACTACTCGTTTCGCTGAAAATGAAAACGCTGGAAATGTGTGTTCATTTTTTGTATTCAAATCCAAATTTTAGGATACTGAAAATGAAAACTAAGTACAAATCTTCAAGCCAAACCAGTTTTTAGTGGTGGGTCCCACAGGAAAACTGAAAATGAACACCGAAAACACCTACTTTTTTCTCAAACCAAACACCCTCTATTTGTTTTGGTTTGCAATTCAGGGCGTTGTTGATCTTGACATCCAATCATTGTTACTGTGCTATTGCAATTTAATATCTTTCACATGATCATATGTTTCAGGCTATTGCTTTGGGTTATTATTAACCTGCAGCATTTTTTTTGGTTTATTATTTACCTTATGTGGGGCCAGGGCATGGTAGTCAAAGGTGAGCCGGCACTTGCTCACCTAGGTGGCTCTAAGGCAAGGCGCTCACCTTTAGTGCTAGGTGAGCTAGGGAACCACCTTAAGCCATGAAAAAGGCACTAAGGCGAGGGCCTTAGTTTATATGTTTTTTAGAAGCTTGTTGTAAAATTTATCATTTGATTATTATTTATCATTTGAAATCAATTAATACACCTAATTTCCTCATTCAACACATTTCAAAAACACTTGATTATAATAATACACTAGGTACATATGATTTACATTCTATTTGTAAGTATCGTCGCCTCACTTTAATCAGGCATGTGCCTTTATGTTGCCTCACTTAAAGGTGCCTCTGGAAATGATTTTGGATTGCACAGTTCTTGATTTTTTTCCATATTGTCTTATGGGCCCCCAAACCCCCCCCCCCCCCCCCTCCGCCAAAAAAAAAAAAAAAAAAAAATCATTTATGCTAGGTTGCTTGAGTAGACAACTTTATTTGCTGGTTAAAGCAAAGAATGATGCTTCCAAGCTATGTTTCATTTCTGAAAATGTGATGACAATTAGATAACATTTTGTTCCTAGGTGACCCAATATGACAACATCAGAGGATTGCACCTCACAACTTGGAAGTCCAAGATTTAACGTTAAGGAGGTCCAACTAGAGATGAGGTGTTTCGGTTAATGCCTCTGATATATTTTTGGTCTATTATGCCTCTGGTATATTTTTGGCCTATTCAACTGTCTTGCTATAGCCATCCCCTTTTACATGCAGCAGTTTATTCAACATTCTTTCAGATAGCATACGTTTAGAGTTTAGTTTAAGAAGGTAGTATCACACGGTACATTTAATCTAGGTGTCGTAAATCTTATACATTATTATCACTGGTGTGTATTCTCGGGTTTAGTTACTTTTTTTTTTCTTCCCCAGATATTAACATGAATTATATTTATTTTGTAATATTTCTTTCAAAGGGATAGTGAGATTGAATAACAATGGGGGTTGTAAGACAGGCTGGTTCCTGGTACAAGTATTTCAAAATATCTTAAGGAATTGGTGGTGGTTCTAAATTCTTGTACTAAGGAGTGATAAATACCATAATGTGCATTTGTGCAGTACTTGAGATTAACTGATTGTTTTGCTGTATACATGATACATTTTATGTTGTCTAGTTTCAAATGCTTTTCCTCTGTTTGTCTCCCAGATTACTGGGAGCACTCTTAATCTCAAATTTGATTTATCTAACTTGGTTGAATTTATTTTACCTGGTGGGATTTGCTAATGACTGGTTTTCTTTTTCCTCCATACGGTAATGCAGTCTATTTATCACTAAGAGTTTTGTGTACGCATATGAGTGGTTAAATTTTAGGAACAGCTTATTTTTGTGTACTTTTGGGGTGGGCATGCCAGCTTCATGTTCTTCTGTAACTAAACACTAACCATATTGTGTAGTTTGGCTGAATTTTTCTCCTTTAATTGATTTTATTTATCTTGGATGTTGTTTAGTGGACTTGATGAAAGAGGGCAGTACTGTAATATTGCGCAATGCTAAAATTGACATGTTCAAGGGATCAATGAGGCTTGCTGTGGACAAGTGGGGCCGTGTTGAAGTCACTGAACCTGCTGATTTCACTGTGAAGGAAGATAATAACCTGTCACTGATTGAATATGAGCTTGTGAATGTTGTTGAAGAGTGACTTTTCTGGACAGTGTTCACTTTCTTATTACATCCTGACCCAAAAATAAAATGAAATGCAGAAAGAAAATTACTAGTCTTTGGGGCCCCGTTCTCCCAAATGCTCATTAAAGTTCACTTTTAGGCAGAGGAAATTTGGAAGCTAGTACTACCCATGTTGTTTCTACCTTTGCAGCAGATCCGCTGGAACCATTGGTTGGACATCCAAGCAGTTGGTGAAGGCTGCAGCCTGATGAAGATAAAGCAACTAGCTTTTATTTGTTTACTGTCTATTTGCTTTTGGAGAGTAAAATGTTCTGTCTATTAGATTATATATTTGAGATTGATATTATGAACTCCGTGACTCTATCTCTATACTCTGTATAACCTAGCATAATTTTGCTTGCACAATGTTTCTCTTTTCTTGTTCTCATGCCGTCAGGTTATATATCTGCATTTGTCCATCTGTAGTCAGTATTATATGAAACAAATGTGATAAATTTCCCTGATTTCATATGGGAATGGAGAGCATGATGCTCACCTGTTTTGTCCTACTGATAATTAATACCATTAGCGAGTTTGAGGTAGCTGTACCCACAGTGCTGTTGTGGTAGGACGGCGTTTATTGTCTGGAAGAGTTGGCTGATTTTTTGAGCTGGTTTCTTGTGGGAACATATATTTCATTGTCAAAAATGCAACTGAACTAATGTAGATGAGTTCACTACACTGCTTATCGAGCCTGAAGAAGTGGCTGTCCCTTACCCAAATGTGTGCTTGCTGGGTTGCATATCAGTAACTATCAGCTCGATAAGGTAAAGGAAGTTTAAACTAGTATTGTCTTTGGGTCATTGCGTTATCACAAACAGCAGAAACACTTACTAGTGTGGGGCTGGGATTGTGAGAATGAGGGTTCTATCTGTGATTTCTACTAGCCTGGGGCTTCAAGCTGTTGCATTATTGCGATGACCATGACTGTCATGAAAAGGCTGAAGTCCTTTATGCAGTGTTGGGATCTTGGATTTGAGGTGTTTTCCTTGTTTAAGTTAGCTAGAGTTATTTTAAAAATTAGTGAAATATTCAAATATTTAAATTCCAAGTTCCAGAAAGGATTTGATCACCATTGTTGCTGAGTAAGCCATTTATTTCATTGTTTTGTGTGTTCTTGGGAGAAATTAGAGCTCTTCAATAAATAAATAAATAAAAATTCGATTGCTGCTCGTGTTAGCAACTCTTCGATCATATATTCTACTTGCTATGAATTTTTTTTTTTTTTTTTTTTGGGCTCATTTTCACGTTTTACATACATTTAAGAAAGTACTCAATTACAAGCATAACAAAACCGAATAATTTTAGTATCACATATAAAGTCACAATTTTTATCGCAACTATCTTACTTGATAGATTATGATTAGTTATTTGTTACTTTCAAATGAACTCACTAATTTTTCTTCATCACTTACACATTGTCACATTACAGTTGTGACAAGAAGTTGTGAAAATTTATGTGGTTTTAGATTTTTTTTCTAACTACAGAGGAATGAAGTGAAAAAGTAAGTTAAACTCTAAACTTTTCCATCATAAGAAAAGAAAAAGAAAAAAATTTAGAACCGTAACTTTTTGTGCCACAAATTTGTCATAATTTTGACGTGACAAGTTGAGAGTGGTGAAGGAAAAGTGATGCATGTATATGAAAATAATAAACAGTTACTCACATTCTACCACATAGGAAAATGCTAGTTGTGGAAAAATGTGGTTTTTGAATTATTTATGGGAAACGGATATTAATCCTAGCAAGTGTAAGGGGGCAATGATCTCCCAAAAAAACTCTTTATATATAGGTATTAAGTTTGCTCTTGAAAAATTAGTTTGTCAACCTCCCAAATATATATGTATGTATCTATGTAAAAGATACAAAGATATTTTGATTTCAAAAAAAGAAAAGAAAAGATTTGTAGGGCAAGAAAAAACTACAAAGATAAGTATGATATATTGTTTTTAAAAAAATCAAACAAACAAATAGATCAATCACGGTGTTGCTAGCTGTCACATGCAAACGCCTGATTCGAACCCGAATCAAGCTAAATTAACTATAGCGTCAGGTCCTGGTTAGATCGAGGCTTGCCACTGGGTTTTCAAGAATCATCTGATCTGGACAATTGCAGACTAGTCATTACAAACCAAGGTGGGTATTGTTCTTGTGGAACGAGGCTTAACTACCCACTAGACACCAAGTTGATTTATTTTAAGGGTAGTGATTATTGCACACATGTATAGAGGGACGGAGTCAGAACTTTGAGTAAAGGAGGACGGCTTTACTGTTGGCTGTGTGCATCGGTTTCAACCTTCGACTCTGCTAGTACTTAGCTACTAATATTTTTTATTATTTATTTATTTTTGTGTCAGTAAGAACAAAATTATTTTTGTTTAGAATTTTTTAAATAACAGGGTTGTTTATTTTAAATAAAATTGTTTATTTTCATCTATGTGTTTGGTGTAGAGCTTTGTAGATCTCAATCCAACACATATAATGTAAAGCTATTAAATATACTGATAGTTTATGTGTAATTTGAACTTGCCCTTCATCGATGTATTTTGTGTATTTATGGAAAGTCTAAGGTTTAGCTAATTCTAGACTAGTTTAATTATGTGTAAAGCTTGTAATATATGGACTTTCTCAATCAACAATCCAGGTACATATTTTTTAATTTTTTTTTGGGTACAAGATAGAAATTCTACTCTAACTTAATCTAAGTGTATTTGTGTGTGAAACTCCCTTTTGGAGATTTGAACCCCGGTCTTTACCCCTCACACCTCATAAGTACTTACTTGTGAAATAACCATCACACCAAGACATATTTTTAAATTCTAAACTATGGACTGTTTGTAATTTTTCTTTACTGTGAAATTTTATTATTATTGTTTCCTTTAATACTAAGCTAGGATTTATATAGCATGCATCAAGTGTATATTGTTATTTCAGGCTTCTTTGGTTTAGTTTGTAAATTTCAGTGTGTTATAAGGTCCTACTGTCATTGATCTATATGTTTATGGAGCATAATTGTTTCTTTTTTTTCCAAATTGTTCATATTTATTCTTAGTGATGACTAGATTATGAGGGTAAATATTGTGGTTGATAATTGATAATTGTTTAAAAATTTTCATTTAGTAAGAAAGAAATAAGATTTAATTTGAACGTTTTCACATGTCATTTCAGAGTGCTAAGAATACTTAGCCCTCTCAAAGATTTATTCTTAGCCCTCTCATTCAGTGTTTAGATTCATTTTTAAGTTATCAATTGTGTTAAAATATGAACGTTTTCACATATCATTTCAAAGTGCTGAGAATACTGTGCTAATGTTGGAACTCTTAAACATTCATTTATTTGAGGGCTTAAGCTCTCTTTTGCAAAACTTTGTTGGAATTGATGTTTATGGTTATGATGATACCAATATGGGCAAGCCAATTTTTATTTTTATTTTTATTTGTAAAAAGACTTTTTTGCAAAAAAGTGATTCAAAGGAAAGATAAGGGTCCTAAACATCTCTCTATCTTCTACTGACAAAACAGAGGCAAACAGTGAGGAAATGGGAACAGCCCCTCCTAGTTTCAATTAAAAGCCCAAAAGGCCAAAAAATGGGGAGCAAAATTTGCTTCCCATTTTGTGCTTCCCTCTTAAAATGGGAAAGGCAATTGGGCCTTTTCTTTCTATGTGATCATTAGGCAAAAATAGCCCATTACCATCAATTTTGAAACTAATTTGCTCAGAAACACTGTTTCCGAAATATATAGGTATATACCACTTTTTCGGGTACTCGAGCTTACCAAGCTCGAGTACCATGTTTTTTTAGTCCGCCTGGCACCGTGACATGGAAATAAGGAATTAAAAAAATAGCTTGGTACCCGAGCTCAGGAAGCTCGAGTACCAGAAAAGCCCGTTGTCCCCCCTGTTACCCACAAACCAAACCATTTGTTAGAGTGCTACCCACACTTACACTTTCTCAAACTCCCTCTCAATCTCAGATATCACTTTCTCAAACTCCCTCTCAATCTCGCCATCACTTTTTCAATCTCCCTCTCAATCACGCTATCATCTTCCTCACGCTCTCATTCTGAGTCTCGTTCTTGTTCTTGCTCTCGGTCTCGCTCACGGTCTCCCTCTCAGTCTCGCCGGTCTCGCTCGCGGTCTCCCTCTCAGTCTCGCGCTCGCTCTCACTGTCACTGTCGGTCTGCATCTTCAGTTTGGATTCACCAGGTATGTCTCCTTATCTCAATATTTGTTTCAGCATTGGGTATTTGTGGGTCTTTGTGGGTATTTGTGGGTATATGTGGGTCTTTGTGGGTATTTGTAGAGGAGATGCTGTAAATGTTATTTTGTAGTTACAGAACCATTCTCTGGAGCCAGATTGGAGCATTGGGTATACTTGATTGTAGATTTTTGGTTTCAAAATTATCTTTCCATTATAGCTTATACAAATTGAACATTTACTCTACACTGACAAGAAGAGGCTTATGATACATGTGTCAATAAGCCAACTTATATTGAGGGTAAACCTTAACTAGGAAGTGACCTATGTGTGATTTGTGTTAATTTTCACTTGATTTTAGTAGTGTTTAAATTTAAAAATGCATATAGTTTTACAGACTGGGATTGGGTCCAGTGCTCTAGTGCATTGGATCCAAGCTTTGACCCTAGTTTTACTAAGATTCAACATGAAGTCCAAGATGCTAATGATGTAAGATAACGCTTTTTTTTTTGGAAGCAGACACGTGAATTGTGATTTGTGAGTTAGGGCCATATTTGTCTCTTAAGTCATAAACATGTACTGGAGCTGAAATGCTGAACTCTGGATTAGCAACTCAGTAAGCTCAAACAAGAAGAGTTGTTCAATTCGTATTTGGAAACTCTCTAACCTAGAGAATGGTGTTGAAAAGTAATTCAATTGTTAGTATAAGATTCTATAAAATATAAAATTTTTATTTGACATATATTAGAGCAGTTCGTCCCTATATAACATAAATGTTTTGTTCATGCTGTCTCATAAAAAGCTATGAGTGATACCGAAACAGTGAGAATAATACTTTAGGAGTTTGTTGCAAATTAACAAAATTTGACATGGTTCTGCCCCATTCTAATTTCCTGGTAGGGCTGATTATATGCGATGGAAGGAATGGAAATATTCTTTACTTGTCTCAAATGTTATAGAGAGATGAGGAATGTTTATATTTGATTAAATTGCACTTTGTTTCTTAAAGTACGTGGTCATTTTGTTTTGTCTCTAAAGCTTAAAGTTTAAACATTTAGATTTTGGATCCGAAAAGTATAATACGCTTTGATATGCGTCCCTTTGTCAATACCCGTTGTTGGGGCCGTTGTTAAATTCCTACTAAGCTGAAAACAATGTAGTTTTGATGTACAGTATTAAACCACATCCTGTAAACTATGCTGTTTTGAGCACATAAAAATTATATTATATTTTTTTTTCCTAGTAAATTACTATTTTTTTGGTTTGTATTTTTATTTATTTAAATTTTCTCTCTATACCCATTGAATCCATACCCATCCATCCACAATTATTGCCACCAACCTCCATCAATGCCACCAGTCAAGTGTTGAAGAAACCCATCTTAGCAGCCTTGAATCCCATCAAAACATCTCTATAATCAGCTTTCAAGACTCTTAAGAAAGAGAATGATCATTGCATTATGTATAAGCAAGTTTGTTAGGTTTCTTTTTCTTGAAAACGAGTCGTCTATTTGTACTTGAGGCCCTTGGCAGTTAGGTGAGAGACTGACAATTGTTCATTTCACGTGTTTCTCTTCTTGGGCTTAAATGACAATTGCCATGGAGTTAAATGTTGTTTGTAATGGTTTCTGTTGGGGTTAAAATAATTCTGAAGTGGGATGAAATAGAGGCACAGTAAGAAACGTACAACTGAAAAGGTGTAGGTGATGTGGTGCCCCCAGTAAAAATAATTGAAAACTAGGACTAATGCTAGGCATAGTAATACTCGAATAGTTGAGGGCAGGGTGGAGCAATTCCCTCAACGTAGTTAAGGGCCTTGAGCAATTTTTGAAACACACATCTGCAAAAGCGACACATGGCATTGATGCAGTTAACTTTGGAATAATTGCCTCAAAGAAGTTGTAAGAAGTTTACTGAGAATAGTTGAAAATTTGGAAAGTGTCATTAACAATTAGCAAGGAAACACATGGAAGGCATAAATTGATAAATGATAATAACCGCTAAAATCTTAAGTATTAATAGAGGCATATTCTACAGAAAATAACACCGCGAATACACTAAAAAATTTGTTGAGATCATTTGTACTTAGTTTTGTAGGAGATATTGTAGTTCTTAGGAGTAGTGAAGAATTTATGTTTGTAAGTGCTTTCTGTGAACTTTGTGATCAAGTTTAATTAAGTTAGTTTCTTGTATCTAGTTGCTGTGCTTGCTTTCAATTAGTTTGGTTTTAGAATGATGACTAGTATATGGTTTATGTAGTTTACTTTGAATTGAATTAGTTTGTTTACTTATATTTCACTTCAAGCCAATTTATTTCGAATTAGATTACTTCAAATCCATTGCATTGGAAATAACTTAGATATCGGTACTTAGTTTCTTAGAAATTGTAGTCATTCTAGTCTTTGTCTTTCATTGTTACTTGCATTACAACAAGGGTCCTCTTAAATGAGGTGTTTCCAAACCTCAAACTCTAATCCACAAAGTTAGATCTCATTTCATGCCAAAATTTTGTCCAAATGGCCAATTTAGGCTTCTGACTTTTGACAAAGACAAAAATATTAGGTATATAGTGTACCTATTTATGTACCAGAGCGGAATATTCTGGTTAGAATGGAATGAAAGTCAAAATATTACTGATAAATGCAAAACAAATAGATGGAAAAAAAAATAGTGTTTAAAAAAAAAAAAATCTTTTGACAAATGTGAACTAATTGAATGGACATGAAATATATTTTACTGTTTTCTCCACAAGTAATTAGTATTTCTTTTTTAAATGCAAAGATTAAGGAAATAAAAAGGGATCTTCATGATACACATATATACACCATACAGGGAGCATATCGTACTATTTAGTGATTAATAGGAAATTAGGAATTATCTGTGTAATCTTATGCCATGTTTCAAAGTGTGAAACTATAGGAGATAGGAGATATTTAACAATAGTTTTGAAATATTTATTATAACCTAATATAGGCTTATTAAAGTAACACCTATATATAGAACAAATTCATGTGGCAGTGTTTTAAGATATATAGCCTCTAAACTCTTACACACAAATAGAATTCATTGTTGCACTTCTAATGTTTCACTTTTTTGCATTAAGCTTGAAAGTTGAAACAGATCACATATAATGATGTTGCATATAACCATAATGATGTTGTTTCCAAATGCCAGATATGGACCCACATGGAGCTATACAGACTTTGTGCACGAGGCAGGATAAGCATCGTTCAAGTTTGCTTTTGGATGCTCATTTGGAAGGCGAGGTATGCCCTTGTAATTATTTTGTAGTCGAAATATGGGCGGAATTTAACTTTGAAGCGTACTTATTATGTGGTACTGTAATTATTATTAATACTACGCTGCTCTATTTGCAGGAAGTGCCAGGTGTATTGACTTGTCGTAACCGAGACAAAGGTCTGCTTCAAGGAGGGGTAGATGGGTTAGATCCACGATTGACTTGTCGTAACCGAGACAAAGGTCTGCTTCAAGGAGGGGTAGATGGGTTAGATCCACGAATTCTCGCTTATATCACTGATGCGGGGTTAGATGGGCTGCTTCGGGTCCCACGTATGGACATTGACCACGCATTGATCACAGCGTTGGTGGAGAGATGGCGGCCGGAGACGCACTCATTTCACTTGCCCCACGGTGAAATGACTATCACACTACAAGATATGGAGGTTATAATGGGGGTACCTGTAGATGGCTTGCCGTTGGTGGAATCTATACCCTCGACGGGCAGTTGGCGTGACGTCTGCAGAAGATTGCTAGGGTGTATACCGCCGCCACATAGAGAACTTAGAAACAACAAAAAGAACACTGGAGTGCTGGAAGGGGCGAGCATAAAAGCCAAATGGCTTGAGGATCAGTTTCGCGACCCTCTCCCGGTTGACGCCCCTGAGGCGCTTGTGCAGAAGTATGCTCGTTTTTACATATTGGAGTTGTTAGGTGGTACGCTATTTATGGATAAGTCTGGAGAACGGATCTCAGTTAGGTATTTACAATATTTCGATCCAATCAGCAACGGAAAGAAGTATAGTTGGGGTAGTGCAGCACTAAGTTGGCTCTATAGACACCTCTGTAAGGCATCAGAGAAGACAGCCAAGCAGATTGGGGGTGCACTACTGTTGGTGCAGTTGTGGGCGTGGGCGAGGTTTCCCCACATATGTCCTGTGATGAGGCATCCACACCAGGCACTGCCTCCAGGTCCACTTGCTGTCAGGTATGTAGCATCTTAGATACTTATCGTTTTACATTTCCTCATTAACTTTGTTCGCATAGGAATTATGTAAGTAACTAATATGAAGGTTATGTCTGTGTTGTTTGCTAGATGGAAAGGGGCTAAGATAACAACTGAACATTCGATGCACGTCCTACATGCCTATCGTGTGTCGCTTACTTCACTGCGGCCAAATCAGGTATCGTGTCTTACAAGTGGAAACCGCTTTGGCATGTAGTTTTTGTACTTACAATTCACTTTGGAGTGAATAAACATTCTTAATTATATATCTTTCTTACTTATCAAAAAAGAGAAAAAAAAACATTCTTAATTTCAGAGTTACATGTATTGTTTACATTCGTTACACATTTTTTCTAATTATATTGTTAATATGGTTGTTTGCATCTGTTGAATCATTGCAGATTGTTTGGGAGCCGTACAGAAATTATTTGCGTTCTCTACCCGCATACTGTACGGCAGGCCAACGTATATGGAGGTCTATTGTGCCGCTGATACATTTTTGGGTGGTTGAAGGCCATCATCCTGAACGTGTTCTCCGACAGTTTGGGATGAAACAAGGCATACCAGAAGATGTTGATACTTCAATTGAACTGCACAAGATCACCCTCCAGGGCAAGCACGAAAAAGATTGGGCCCAAATACATGCCCCGCATATTGCTAAATGGGCTGCGCACGCCAGAATTGCCGATGCACCGGCCTTTCACGGGGAGATGAACTACAATGACGAGTATTTGGTTTGGTTTCGTCCCCGCACTATTCGCCATATTACAAAAGAGACTTCGTACTGGGACATTTTGGTAAATTTACAAAGACTGTTTCGTTATAAATGTACTTTGTTTCACATAGTTTAGTTAAACCTACTAACATTACTCTTGTATATTTGTGACAGGTTGAATCGCAGTTGCGCATTATAACGAAGTGCGAACCAGAGTCTGAGATCTACACCGACTGTATTAATACCTTGGAAGCTGTTGAAGAGATCGGTCGGTTATCCTTGGACCGTGCACGTTACGTGGGCAACACAAGTGAACCAGCTGTACGACGTGGTCGGCAAACAGGTGGACGTCAAGGGCGTGGAGGCTGTCAATCTAGCCAGCGTCATACATCTAGTCGGCCTCCCACATCTGGTCAGCGTCACACACCCGTGCCCACATCTAGTCGACGTCCCACATCTGCTCAGCGTCCTACATCTGGTTCGCGTCACACACCCGTGCCCACGTCTAGTCGGCGTCACACACCCGTGCCCACTTCTAGTCGGCGTCACACACCCGTGCCCACATCTACTCGGTGCCACACACCCGTGCATGACCACACCATGGAGGAAGCAAGTCAGACAACGGATGAGATGTGGGACGACACTGCTTATGACGTAGGCTCCATGGCACATGATGATGCGGGTCCATCCCATACGTTTGCCCATAGAGACACATTTGGGTCCCCATCCATGAGGAGCGATGGTACTTGCCCACCCACATCTCCTAGTATATCTCCGTTGCCCACCACCCGTACGTCTCCCCCACTGACTGCTGGCCCTGCTCCTGCAGTTGTACATGGTAGAGATGAGATGAGGTTCATGCCCACTCCTAGGCAACCCACCCCTGTTGCTGTCCCCCCTGAGTTTGTGCATACCGAGTTCATCCAGACGCAGATACCCAACCCCCCACCAGAGCCTTTGCACATCGAGGATCGGCCACGAAGGCCGCAACGCACACGGACACATCCTCCTGACTGTGGGACTGGACATGGTACTATAGTTTGATTCTATACCGATTACATATACATCGCTTTATAGTTAAATCATTTGCATATTAATATTTGCTTGTGTTGTGTTCTTGTTGTGTTCTTTTCAGGCAAGGTGAGACCAGTCAAGGAACCGGTGAGGAGAAGAAAACGAGAATGATTCAAGAATGGGCAAGAATTTTTGCTACTTTGGGTTTGTAATGGTGTAGGATCTTTTTGTCATGTATAGGATCTTCTTGTTCTTTGGTGATATATATATATATATATATATATATATATAGTAGCACATATATTTTGGCAATGAACATGAACATTTGGGCTTACAATCTGATATATTTTTTGTTCGTAACTTGCAAAATTCTGCCAATGAACTTCAGAAATTTCCATTTGAGATCTATAGAATAACTTATGTAAATTATGTTTCAGTTGCACAACTGTTTTTTTTTGCTAGTAACTTATGTGTGTGTATGTATTTGGCAGGTTGAATCACTCGGGTTCTATATGTGTGTGTGGATTAGAAAAATTGGCAAGTTCTATATGTGTGTGTATGTATGTATTTGGTAGGTTGTTTGGAATAGATTCACTGTATGTCACATTAACTTTTTGCTATTGTTAGCAAAACCTTTTTTTGCGATTGACTAGTTCGCAATGAGGCAAGTGTTTTAGTAACATCATTGATCTCTATAGCATTTCATGGGTATGGAAATTTTTTTGTTGGTTTATGAAAATTTCTCTTACGGCTTTGGATGAATTTAAATCTCATTTATTTGTCTTTGTGAATGAGTCCTCACTCAAATGATACTTCCTCCTCTCAGAAGTATGGGTGGAGAGTGAGTTTATGGGTTCACAACCTACTAAGTGCGTGTGTAAGTTATCAATAAAAAATAGTGAAGTGTATTTATCGTTCTGGCAATGCTAGGTAACAGCTGTGAGTCTTTTGACCATGCATGTGCAACTTTAAGAACCAATACTGAAATTTCTTGTGAGATTATTTTTTAAAGGGATTTTCTCTATTTTACAATTAATATATTCAATTAGTTATTACAAGTTCATTTCTTCATGGAATATTGGTTTGGATGGAGGTAAGAGGGTGGGTAAGGAGAGTGACCACTTCTGATCATGTGTATAGTTGCAATGAGCAGTTTATTTGGTGACAGGTCTTGTAATGCAATTTTACAGAATTTCACACTGTTTACACACCAACCAATATGGTGGTGAGGATCTAAAGAATTTAAATGGTGTTCTCTTCATGGTGGAATGAAAAGATAACGGACATCGTCACTTTTATAATTTACTATCATCCTCTTTAGACATTGTTATCAATTTATTACTGTTTCCATTCTTTGTTCAAATTTGTTGTTGTGCTTGGTCATTGCATGAATGGTATTAGACTTAGAGGTCTAACTTTTGGCAGTTACAATGGAAAATATTATTGTCAAATTTTATGTATAATAAAATCTTTCTGTTTGTGCATATCGATATTGTGTTCTGGCCTCGTCATGCTTTCACTGTTTTCTCATTTTTTATTAGCAGCTGCAATTTTGAGTCCTTTGACCATGCCTATCAAGGCTTTAGTCATATATGATTCATGGTGTAACAATCCCACCCACCTCTAAATGATTAAGTGGTAAAAGATTAATTTACTTGACTCCTTTGTGGCTAACTCATTGGGATTAATTTCTACATAAAGGAAGCATGTTGCCATTGTTATATTTTGTAACTCTTTTGAGACCTATGAAGTTTTATAAAATATTGAGTGCTTGTTTCTGGTGCATGTATGTATATACATTGGTGTGGATGTTAAGCATCATTCATACAATGAGAAGGTAAACTTGTCTATACTCTTGTTGGAATTCCATTATGCATCTAGGCAGGAGGTTGCCCATTATCTCTAGGACATGCTCAATGTTGCATGTTCGGGCTGTCCAGTGCTTTGACAATGTCTCATTCTTATAACAGCCATGTAGCTTGTAGAGTTGAGATTTTTTTTTGCTTCCAAATTAGAAGTACAAATGGGTTTAAGATTTTATGCAAGTGCATCCTAGCTTTAGTTTCCTTCATTTGGCTAAGCAAGTCTTCTATTCATAGGCCTGCCAATAGTTGTGATTATTACAATAGACTGGAAGGATAGCTTATGGAAATTTGCACTTGTACACTCCTATCTTTTTCTAAAAATATATTTGCTATGACCTGGCTTTCTACTTTTTTTTATCTTTTATTTTTTATTATTTAGATGAGGCATTCTACTGGTCTTGTGAGCTGACATTTGTTTCTGAGCAAATTATTTAGACACACATAGGTTCTTAATGAATGTTTTCAGTCCCTTCTTTTTAAAGAAAATGGCAGATTAGTACCCGAGTTTAGTGACTGCGAGTACCAATCTGCGTGGGGAAAAAATTAAACCAAAAAAAAGCCAAGGTACTACGCCTTTTTTTTTAATATAGGTAGACTGGTACCCGAGCCCAGGAAGCTCGGGTACCAATCTGCCTAATTTCAGAATCACCCAGTTATTTAAGCCAGGGTAATTTTGAAATTACACAGATTGGTACCCGAGCCCATGTAACTCGGGTACCAAGCTGCCTAATTTAAACTTAACGTTGGCCTACGCTCAACAAGATCATGAACTTAGGCAGATTGGTACCCGAGTTTCTTGGACTCGGGTACCAATCTGCATGACAGATGGAAATTTGATAGTGTATGTTCAAACACGCAAAAACACAAGGCACTTCCACACCTGTACGGATCTTCATTTTTTTCCCCTAGATTAGCGTAAAGCCTCTGAATCGATAAAAGAAATCAACAAGAAAGAGCAAGAGAAAAAGCCTCTATTCTGATTCTACAAGAAGAAAAAAAAATGAAATTGGAAAAAAAAAAAAAAATTTAACAAATCAGAAAATCCTTCAGATCTATCAAACCCAAAAACCCTTCACCTTCAGATCTATCAATGACTTCTCTGCGGGACTTGAGCTTCTTGTTAGTGTTAATATGCCCATTTGCAACCCAAGGAATTTCCACACCTTTAAGTTTTTCTTTTTCTTTTTTTCTTTTACTTTTTGAGGTTCTTATGCTTGTTTTCTGGCTCTCTTTTTAGTTTCAGATTTAATGCCCATTGCCACTGTGTTGATGCATGGATCAGTGCAGAGAAGAGCAATGGAAAAGGTCAAAAAAAAAAAAAAAAAAAGTCGCGAAAAGAGAGATTTACAGAGGGAGCGGAGAGAGAAAGAAAATCCAAATAAGAAAGACGCTAGTGGCTTTTTTTTTTTAATTATTATTTGTTTTTAATACTGTAGGAAGTCTGCTAGTACCCGAGCATGCTGGGCTCGGGTACTTTACAAAGACCGCCACTAAGTAACGCAAACTTGGTGGGCGTTAATTATTATTATTATTTTTTTTGATTGACGAAAAATTAATGTACAATGAAGCCAACGTTTTTTTTTTTTTTCTTTATTTTTGTCATGAGAATAAATAAAATCCAATTATATCAGGACATGTAAGTTCCCACAGTTTTTTATAAAGTGTTTGTAGTAAAATTACAATGTCATGGCATTTTTTTTTTCATTAGCCACATAAGTATTATTTTTATATTGTACACACAAACTTCCACACACATTATTATGTACACAAATAACATTATAACAAAAAATAATGCACACAATCAATATTACATATAGTCTCATAGACATATAATATAAAGAATAATACTACAGATACAAACTGTCAATCAAATTTTTTTACAAACTGCTGTTGTGGTGAGTGATTAAGCTATTATGAAAAAATGCATATTAATGGTACGCCTAAAAAAAAACCAATAACAAGTTGGCCACATCAACATTTTGTACAAATTGTTAATTATGGTTGTACAATTACTCTAATAGAAATTTATGATAGAGTGACACTTACAATCTACAAACACTTATTCTAATCTTCAAACAAAAATGAAAAAAAAAAAAAATAAGATAATAAAAAATAGCTATAAATGAGCATTTGATCTTCTGAAATTCACCTTTTTTTTCCTGCCCACTTGTCTGACGCCAACCACTAACTTAAGGCAAATGGTACCTTCTGAGTCTCCCTCACTAGCTTACTTGTAGAATTTATGACCATAATGACTCTTGCACTAACATCACAAGTCCATGTGAAGAGTCAGTTGTTGCCATGTGAAAGATTACTGAAGCTATTTACAATTGTTGGGTCACCATCTGCAGATGAACTGTGTCAGTTTTTTCCATTGAAGGCAAACCATTTAACCTTTGGGTCCTGCCTATTGTATACATAGAGGTAAGTTAAATGTTTTGTCTGATTGTGTGTGCATGTGTGGTTCGTATGACATTATTTTTGCATGACCACAGTTCATGAGTTGAGTTTTTTGCAAGACCCTGCGTCCATGTACAACTGCTGATATATATATATATATATAACTTACAAGTTATCTAAACAAATGGAGCAGAACTATATTGTAACAAAATAAATTGTAAAGAAACAATTGCAATTAGAAGCATTTTTTTTTTTTTACCTAAAAAGAAAGAAAAAAAAAACCATTTCATAATTACTAATAGTTGAAAGAGAGATAGTAAATCCATAAATTATTATATGCTTTAGAAGAATAATACATATAGTTTAGACATGTACTTTGATTCCTTTTCCTTCAAATAAATTAAGAAAAAAGAAATCATGTATACGTTTTTTATTTAATTTTGTGAAATCTAAAAAAATAGCAAATACTTGTAAAGTTGTGTATATATCTTGCTGTCTAATTGCTTCTCACAATATGCCCCATTCAGCATTTACTTCTCTATCCTTCTAAATATTTAAAAAACTTAGTTTATAACAAAAATTCAGAATTTAAAATTGTAAAAAAATTTATACATAACTGTATTGTTCATATTCATTTATGAGATAAGCAAGAAAGGCAAGTGATGTGAATAGTGATATTGGTAAAGAAAATGAACGTCTATACAATATCAAAATTCATTTGGGGGGAGCCACAATTAACATAAATTATATCTAAATAACAAAAAACTCAAGAAGAAGAAAGAAATTTGTATCATTAAAACTTATATTTGCCTATGCTTTGGGGAATTCATTTTATATTTTATGTTTCTATGTATTTAGTTATTTAGATGTAAAAGAATTCGTATCATTGTCATTATATTTGCCTATGCTTTGAATCTTAAATTTTATATTTTATTTTTCTATGTATTTTATTTATTTAGATGTAAAAGAATACTATGTCATTGTATATTGTTTATTCTGTAATTTACAAGTTATCTAAATATTAAATAAAACACAGTTTTTGTTTACAATTTGCTGGCAGCCAAGTATTGTAATTAAATATATTATAAATTATAGATATGTGGTTAAAACGATTGAAAATTATTTATATCTCTATACAGAAAGTTTAGGAGGTTTTCTTTTAATATAAATTGTTTTTATCATACGTCATCTTTATTTAAGTGGTTATAGATGATGACAACTTTTATATTGTTAATAACAGGTCGGTGATGGATTTTCACTTTTTCTATGTGTACTACGACGGGGAGATGTATTATCATGAGTTGCATGGGTTGTCATACCAAGGCTCGAACCAAAAGCAAAAATACGTTAAGGTGAAACGTGGGATAGGGCTTACGAACTTGCAACGAAGAATATTGAAGGCGATGGGGTTAGACCACTCTAGGCATAAGATTTCCATCGTGTATCGAGCACCTCAACGGGTTGTAGACACACAGGTTTTCTACAATTCACTACAATTATTGGGTGGCACCGAAGTGAAGATGATGTGGGAAATGGTTGCACAAATGGTGGCTCGAGGATTCATTGCTTCAGATCTCTACGTCACTGTTGAGCCCGCCACAGTAGAGGCTGGAGAGGGTTCGGAACATACTGTTTTGGATGGAAGAGTAGATGAGCACATCGAGTCAATACCAGAAAGATCTTATCAAGGGTGTGTAGAGAACACAGGACATGGGTTTGGCAATGAACCGTGGCAGACATTTGCCCATGGGAACTCGATTGAGGAGGATGAAGGGCCCCAGCAAGTGCATGAAGGAGAGCATTTACCTGATGATGAGCTTCATAGGGGCACATCCGACAATAACCCTAATGATCACGGACTTGGTGATGATGCAACCCATATCGATGTTACTAGGGATGACTTCGAGGAGCTCCTAGATACCATGGGTGAACATGAGGATGTTGATCATATCGAAGATGTGGTTGTAGAAGAAAATAGAGAGACATGCCCCGGTCCCGATCCTACGCCGGAATGGTTCACCCAAAACACTTGGGATAATATGTTTGATCCATCACCGGTTATGCAAGCGGAAGTATTACCATGGACGCCTGGGGAGCAGCCAATTAAAGGGATGGTATTCGCAACTAAATTGGCGGTGCGACGTGCGTTGACTTGGTACGCAGTGCGAGATAATTTTAGCTTCAAAACTGAGCATTCAGACTCAGAGAGGCTTATGGTGAGTTGCGAGGATGATTCCTGTCCATGGTCAGTCCGTGCGATATGTTGCAAGGGAGACAATATCTGGAAGATAGCAAAATGCAAGGGCCCCCACACGTGCGACAAAATTCAGAATGCTCATGATGGTCGGATGATTGATTCAGTGTTCTTATCATATGTACTTGAGCGCTATATACGAGAAGACCCTGCGTATAAGATAAAGAACTTACGCCACGTTGCTTTGGCAGAGTTACAACACGAAATATCTCATTACAAGGTATTCTATTCTTTAACTTGCATTATATTTTCAATACAACATAGAGACATCAGTCTTTTGGGAAGTATAATCATGATATTTTTTTTCCCAAAACCCATGAATACTTTATATTATGAAAATTGAAATTGAAAAAAGAAAAGAAAAAAAGGAATGCGGAGCGAAGAAATAATATAGTTTTACAAGTCTTGATTTGTTTTCTTCAAGTTTCTTTATTTAACTTGTATTAATTTCTAACGTAATCATTATGGTTCACATACAAGGTATGGGATGCCAAACAAAAGGCCGTTGCATCTATATACGGGGATTTTAAGGAGTCTTATGCGGAGTTGCCGCGTTTCTTGGCAGGACTGAAGGACGCAAGTCCGGGTACAGAGTATAAGTTAATAGTGGACGATAATTATGAACAGGGAACCTGTACATTCAAGTCCGTATTTTGGGCATTTTGTCCATGTATTGTTGGGTTCAAGAAGTGTAGGCCTGTGATTAGCATTGATGCAACCCACCTCTATGGAAAATATAAAGGGAAATTGATGATTGCAATGGCGACAGATGCTAATAATAAAATTTATCCAGTAGCCTTCGCCGTTGTCGAGAGCGAGAGCACAGAGACTTGGGGTTGGTTCTTGGCTTGTATAAGAACGTATGTTACTGACCGGAGACACCTGTGTGTCATATCTGACAGACACCTTGGGATACAAGCTATTTTTAGAGACAATAATCGAGACTTTTCCCTGCGGCCTCTCATGACAGAACATCGTTACTGCCTTCGTCATCTATGTAGTAACGTCAACACTAGATGGAACAATGAAACTTTAAAGAATCTAGTATGAAGGGCAGCAAGTGCTACCCAGGAGCGAAAGTTCAATACCACCTTCGAGTTAATTGAGAATGTCAACCGGGATGCGCACCAATATCTAAAGGATGTGCCCAAAGAGAAATGGGCTCTAAGTTTTGACAAGGGTTATCGTTATGGGGCAATGACGACAAACGTCTCTGAGTGCTTCAATGGTTTTCTAAAGGGTGCTCGTAGCTTGCCCATTACGGCAATGGTGAAATACACATGGTTCAAATTGAATTCTTACTTCGATGATCGTCGCAATAAGAGCATAGCACAGTCAAATTCGGGACAAAAATGGACTAAATATGCCTTGCATATCTTCATGAGAAATAAGGCGAAGGTGGAGCGTCATAGGGTGACAAGATTGAGCGCGCAACAACAATCATATCAAGTAGATACACCGCATAATCCAGAGAGTGCTGGACATGGGGATCACACACATGGAGTTAATTTGTTGCAAAGAAGTTGCACATGTCAAAAATGGAAGTTGTACAAGATACCATGTTCACATGTCATTGCAGTTTGTATTAGGTATCGACATGATGCAGAGCAATACATTGACCCATGCTATAGCGTGGATGCACTGTTTCGGAGCTATGCTCCCATTTTCCCTGCGTTGAAAGATAGATTATCATGGCCGGATCCTGAAGAAACTCGAAGGGTCCTCCCTAACCCCCGATTGATTCGAGAGAAAGGCCGCCCTGTCTCAACACAAATCAGGAATGAGATGGACGAGAGTGGGAGACGGCCGAGAACCACACCGTGGAAGGAGGGGGGGAGGAAGGTGCAATGCGGGTTGTGTGACCAAAAGGGGCATAACCGAAGAACATGCCCTAAGCGGAATGAGGTACCGACAAGTGGTGGTGTCGCAGACTAGGTACGCTAATTTTAAACCGTGGCATTCTTCTAAATGCAACTTGAAACAAAATGCATGCTATATGCCATTCAATTATGTATTTTTATAACTTAAGAAAGATTGGAAAAAATTTGAAGGACCAACTATGACATATATCGTTAAAATATCATCGTTGCTTGTGTACATGTGGTTCATTCCAATTAGTCTCTTGAGGATGCATACCCAATTCCAAAGTTTTGGGACTAAGACTTTCTCTTCTTATGCTTGGTGTTGATGACTGCATTATTTATAGTGTTGATTTTGTATGTGTTGGATCATTATGTGTAAAATGCTAATGCCCATTTCTTACAAGTGTTTTTCAATCGTATCATCCATTGGATTGAAACAAAAAATAGGATATGATGTGAATGAAGTGATAAGTATTCAAATTCAGCATGCTGAAGTCCCTATTTTTGCAAAATATTTCAACAATTGATGGTATTCTAATCAACTCATTTTCCCATTTATCAAGTGCTGTCATTTATCTACCACATTGTTAAAAAAAGTTCAAAAAAGTAGGACTTGTTTTGATTTTGTGTAATTATTAGAATGAACTTCCAGATACTAATACTATAGTCTATTTGTTTGATATTACATCATGAGCATGACTACTAGGTTGCTGATTTATCTGTTTCTGTTGTTTTCCAAAGGATGCTTCTTCACATCGTCTGGAGGCTTGAGGAGTTATGAACACCCCCTTAATGAGGTGAAGCCTGTGCCAAGGGTGGAAATTTCTGGTCAGGTGTGTGGTGTAACTTTCACTGTGGATGAAGAGTCGAAGAGGGAAAATGTCGGCATGCCAAGAGTTGGAATTGCTGCCAACTGCTCATCTAACTACTAATATTGTTATAGTTTCCTTTTATGGCATGGCTATCATTATTAGTGGGCCTTGCCTTTGATCTCCTTTTTGTTATCATACTACTCTCATCTTGAAAGGCTTGAAATGCTTTTATGGGTGCTTAGATTTTTATATCCTTTTTAGTACTACCAAAGACATGATTTTATGTTGCTGTACATGTTGCGTAATGTCAAACTAAGCCAGGATCTCAAGTTTGATACAAGAAATAATATGATTGCTCTTCAAGACTGATCAATGGTAGATTTCTATTTGATATTTTTCTCCATTTTTATCGCTTCTTGAATCAGGCTTTGATGATGATAATAATTTTGGTCACATTCTTGATGATAATTAGGGCAGCTAAAGCTTTTCAATGCTTTCCTATTGGTCTGATTCATGATTTAGAACTTTAAAGTAAATCATCACATGACGGATAAATACTAAAATACTAAAAGACGCAAAAAGAAAAACTGAAAGAAGATACGAAACCATTCTAATTAATTCTCGTCAATTTTATAACAAAAAATAGAATTACCCATGTACTGAGCTTGGTGGACTCGGGTATTAATCTGACAGTCATTTTTTTTCAGTTCTGAAATTTGGTAATTCCGGAGTAGGCAGATTGGTACCCAAGCTTGGTGAACTAGGGTACATGTGCCTAGTTTTTTTCAGTTGTCCCAAGTAAGTTCTGGAAATAGGCAGGTTGGTACCTGAGTTTGATGAACTCGGGTACTTTGTGAAGTACCCGAGTATAGCAAGCTCGGGTACCAACCTGCAAATGAACAAAATACGACTGGGTGCACAATGTCAATTTTGCAAATTGGCAGGTTAGTACCCGAGCTTGGTGGACTCGGGTACTTCACAAGGTACCCGAGTTCACCAAGCTCGGGTACCAACCTGCCAATTTTCAAAATAGGACTGGGTAACCATGAATACGATTTTGCAAATTGGGAGGTTGGTACCCGAGTCCAGCAAGCTCGGGTACCAACCTGCCAATTTGCAAAATTGTCAACATTGGTACCCAGTCCTATTTTTTTCAGAACTACTTTGGGCTGCACGTGCTAGCCAATACCAACATAGTGATATACTTGTAAGCTTTCACCCATAATATAAATCCCACATCTACAATAAAGTCCAATTCAGACATGTATAGTCATGAAATAATGAAAGAATATTGTTACATGTCATAAAAATTGATCTTTCTTTTCTTCACTAATACTTCTAAATCGTCTTCTTTTTAGTCACAAAATTAAAACAACATATAAATTACATTCCCATCAAGATATTTGGACCCACCAGCCATCTAGGAGACTCTGGAACGAAGAATAATGGGTCCATTAGTTGTACAAGACATGGAGTAGTACCTGAAAATGAAACCAATTTTATTGTTTTAACAAATTTCCCTTCAGATGACCATAATTTAGTGACTAGTGAAGGACCAAGAGTGTCTCTCTCTCTACTGTATCTAAGGTAGAGTGCTTATGTTAGTGATTTTTTAGGGAGGGTAAATAGTAAACACCTAGGCCATCATCTACTCCTAGTGTCCAGACCACATTTGATCCCAAATGCATAAACCTTTCACTCACATTCTTTAAAAATCCCTAAAGCTTTTTTTTTTTTTTTTGAGAAACCCAATCCACTCATTAAACACTAAAAGTTCCAACTTAACTTATTTTATAATTTGTTATGCTTCCACAAAATACACTATTTTTTGCTTCAAATTTATTTCTACTAAGGTGACCCCACTATTTGGACACTTAAGGTAAAGAGCACTGAGCACATAGACTTGTGGAGTATATATTCCACTTCAAAAGTTCTTATGTGATCATTTAATATCAAAAAGTCTACCAAATAACTTAATCAAAACCAAATCTAACCCAAATACCAAAATACCCAAACCTATATCATATATATTAACCAAAAAAAAAAAAAAAAAACCTTTATGGGTAGTGGCAAATTTGTTGGTTATGGGTTCTATAATGAGTAACTGGAAACTTTATAGTTGGCATGCTTTTCATAAGAATAACCCACAAAATTGTTCAAACAAATTTTCAAAGGAAGAAAGCATAGTTAACAATAACTAAGGCGCAAGTTAGAATGGCACAGATAATAACATTTACCATCTCTATAAAATTATTTTATGATTTCTCAGGTTTCTTTCTTGACTGTTCAAACTACCAGCCCATAGTAAAATATTTACTGCTTAAGCAACCAATTAAAAAATGTAGCAAATGCAAACAATAACTCAATTGAGCCCCCAATATGATGTGAGAAAATAAAGATCCAAAGCTTCAAATCAGCAAACTATGATGTGTGAAAATAAAGTGGTGAAAGAATGGAAGTCATATTCATAAAATATAATATGGTCACTCAATTTAGTGCCACTGATCTCCTATTCTCTCGCAATACATTTATCAAAAAACTGATAGGCATTTTTGACTAACATTGTTCTTTTGAAAGAAAGGAAAATAACCTCCAAAGACTTTATATGCTTTCTCACCAAAGCATCTCTAATGATGCCAACACAAAGTGTGCAGAAAATTATGAAAGGATTAAATGATTATAAACCAACTAAAGATGAATGACCCATATAGGCTAAGAACTACAATAATACAGTGGAAAAAATGTCCACATTTAGTGGGGATATTGCAAGCAGAAGAACAAAGACAAAGGCAAACACAAAACTCAAATGATATGATCCATACAGGCTAAGAATTGCAATAATTCTTTGCATCGGAGTGGTAAAGGTTGGGCATGAGAAAATCAATTCCTAGCTATAAGTAATTATAGATATAAACATGTTTAGAACTCTATTTTAAAAGAATCCAGCCACAAGAAATTACAAATGGCTACACATATGATTCCTATGTCATTATTTGTTGTTGAAAATGTAACTTGATCTAAAATATAACTCAGTTAAATATGATTAAGCAGGATGAGAATGGTATGGACATACCAGAAATATTTCAAGACCAAAGAAGATATTGTCATTCATCTCTTTGAAGGCTTATAAGATGCAAAGATAAAGTGCATATACTGAGGCTAAACTGTCTACAATACAAAAATAAATATGAACATAGTTAGGCTACAACATTTAAGTTGCTCCACATCAAACACGTGGTGAGGGAAACTATCTAAACAAAAGCTAATTGTAAAATCACATTTCAAACAAAACATACATACACATGCATTTAGGTTACCAATCTCAGCATGTAATACAAAGTTTGAAGAGTATCAACCCAGACCCACAAACAAAAAGTAAATGATTTTTGTGTTCTATCCTCAGTTAATAGGTTGAGTCAAAATAATAAACAAATAGATAACATATCTTTCCGATTTCAATGCCTTAAAAACAAATATTTGCCAACCAACTAACTAAATTTGAATGCTGAAACTAAAACTCTTTTCGATTCTCAATGCATCTATTTGGCTACATTGAACTTAAAAAAAAATAACATTGACTCAAAATTCAATAGAATTCACCCCCTCACATCATAATCAATAATTGTTCAACAGCTATAGTTTTACATGTAACTAATTATTTATGTAGATTTTTGTCAACTGTGTTTCTTTTGTAAACTGACTCCAAAACTAATCATAAATTAATCTCAAAAACCAAATCTTGTTGGAATTTGAACATATAGCACAAATTAATCAACCATTTATTAACAAAAGATTAAATTAAGAATGGGACAATTTTTTTTTTTGATAGGTAATTAGAAAACTTATATTAAAGAGGAAAAAAATAGAAAAGAGAATTACAAGATGTTCATGATGATGAACAACAACACAACACAACAGCAATAAAGCAGCAACACAGCACAACAGTACACAACACAATAGCAAGAGAGAAGTCAGGAAACTAAGCTAAGGGAAGGCATAAACTCAGAGAGGAAAGAACACTCAGTAAAACCCCAGCACTGAGACCACTCCATTAGACTGCGTTGGCATAATTGAAGAATGGGACAATTAAGGGGGAAATTCATAAAAACTTACCTTTCAAAATTTTTGGTGCTCGTTCTAATGCAATGACGTAATCTCACTATAATCTGTGAACGCTGTAACCTATGTATCGCAACTACAAGGAAAAAATTAAATTTGATTTTAATTTTTTTAATAAAAAGCATTCAAATAACTTGACAAAAACGAACAAAGAGAACATTAGAAACAAGAACATAGGAAGAAGGAATGAAATAAATACCAATTAAAAAAAATAAAAACATAAATAAAAAGGCATGCATGTTGATTTTAAACAGATACCCAAAACGAATGCAACCCAAATAGACAAAAACAAAAACAATTCTAATCCAATTTCTTTAGGCAAAACCCAATATAACCCAAATACCAAAAAATAAAAAATAAAAAACAAAAGAACCATCAGTCCGTGCTGACAGTGGAGGCAACCCACAGATTTCAATCTCTACCTTACAGACTCAGACTCTCTCTCAATTGTATAGGTCTATATCATCAGTCCATTTTTTCCCGTTGTTAAAAAATAGAGAGAATGACATGGCATTAGGCAAAAATGGAACCAAATTATGATCAGTGAAACTTCAAAGTGGAAATATTAGAGAGAGAGAGCATTTACCTATAGTGTGTTAGCTGAAAATACCAAAAATGGAACCAAATGGAACCAAATCCCCTTTCTCTATGATCTATTTCTCTCTCCCTCTTTGAATATCTTCTCACCTTAGAAAGGAGAAACTTCAATTAAACTTACCTACACTAAGTTCCAAAATCACCAACACAACCTCACAAGTCACAGCACCCACACAATCAAACTAGTTAAGTTCTTCACAACACATTATTCACCAAAAACTAAAACCCAAATAAAAAACTTAGTGGGAACCACAAATTCAATGAATTCTAACCCATTCCCATTATCACTGACCCTCATGCAAGAAAAGAAAACAGTCTTATCCACCTACAGAAACAGATAGAGAATAGCCTCAGAAGAAAATCATAATCAAACGGCCCAAAGAAATTATTGACCTGGACCAGGTCAGTCAGGATGGAAGTCCTAGTTTTGAGTTCCGGAAGACTAAAAGAATAGTTGAATTATCAAATACTGCAAAGCACGGGAGGTTCTTCTAAAGTTGGATGTTTGTGATGAGGAGATTGCGAAACTGACTAGGTGGCACCGTATTGCTATGATACGCAAACTTTCAAGTGAGCAAGTTGCATCGGGGATACAGATTGATCCCACAACTATCAGCAAGTATGCGCGTGGCCAGCAGATGTCATTTCTTCAACTGCAACAGCAGACAAGGGAGAAGTGTCAGGAGATTTGGGAACGACAAGTTCAGAGTCTTTCTGCCTTAGATCGTGAAAATGAGAGTGACTCCGAAGGAAATAGTGATCTTGATTCATTTGCTGGGGATTTAGAGAATCTTCTTGATGCAGAGGAATGTGAGGAAGAAGTAGGTAACTATGAGTCAAAGCATGACGAAGCAGATGGTGTTAAGGGGCTCAAAATGAGAAGGCGCCCATCCATAGCTCAGGCAGAAGAGGAAAATGAAGATGAAGCCGTTGAAGCTGCCGAATTATGCAGGTTACTCATGGAAGATGATGAGGCTCAGAGGAGGAAGAAGAAAAAGACTAAAGTTGTGAGGGAGGAAACAGGGCTGGCTTTGGGCTTGCAACTAAGTTTTGGTTTTGAGAACACAAATCGGATCAAGCAAATTGTCAGTACTGCCCAACCTGATGGGTCCTATTCTTCCAAAGAGATATTTAATAAAGACATGAAGGAGGTAGAAAATGTTATTGCGAAAAAAGGCAAGTATGGAAAGCTTTAGGTGAAAGCTTTAACGAAAAAGAATGATATCACAAGTGTTGGTCTAGTCAGTAAGAAAATCAAAATATCGGGAGATAAAGTCAAGGTTTTTAAGGACAAGAAATCTGCAAGAGAGAGTTTTGTTTGTGGGGCATGTGGTCAGCTTGGACATATGAGGACAAACAAGACAGGAAACATGAAAAATATGGATTTTAGGGTGAGATGGCTAGGGGATGCGCACCCTCAAAACCTTTTTCTTTTTCCCAGAGAATACACACCCCACAACCTTAATTATGGACATGGTTAACACGCTCAGCTCACTTTGTTGTACTGAACTCGGCACCAACTTGCTGCCCATAATGGATTACTAATTGGGTAACACAAGAAAAAAAAAATAAAAGGAAGGTTAGAAAATCACAAGGTTTGGGGTAGAAGAGTGAGGGTTTGCTTGAGTTCTTGTTGTGAAAAAAACTTGAGCTTTTTATAGCCATCCAGCACCGAATACTATAGGTCACAAGGAAAATCTAGACTATATTATTTTCTTAACGAAATAAGTCCCCAGAATCCATGTCAACGAGATATTAACATTAAGCCTAATGCACAGGTACGCTACCACAATTAATTTTTCTATTTTTCTACTCGAAAAACTGAGTAGGATAGGTCCATTTTGAAAATTTTGACATTTTGGTCAAAGTCAAAGATCTCAAAATGCATGTTTGGTAATGCAAACATGCATTTTCTAACTGCACTTTTTCAGAGCACAGCTTTTTTGAACTTCAATTTTTTCCTAGGTGAAGCTTTCTCAAACAACCCCATTTTCAAAAGGCTGAAAAATAAGTTATGCAATACAAAAATATTACCTCTTCTGCTCAGCAGCTTGGAGCTTCGCTTCAAGGCGCTAACCAAGATCTTCCTCATTAGATGAGGACCGTGATGGGCTTCTGGGCTTTGCTCGAGCCTTGTTTGACAATTTCCCATCGCATTGCTGCACCCAAAACAACATGACAGAATAAAGCTCATGTAAGATTCACTATTCAGAGGGACTAAGAACAATTAAAAAAAACCAATGTAGGATTCATGACTACAAAAAACTATTTTAAAAAATGGGTACAAAACTAAATTTCTTATTCAAAAAGTAAGGGATAATTTAAATTCAATTCAACAAGTAATCATTTTTTTTTTAAGGAAAGAATGTTAAAAAGCAAAATATTTTGAAAATGGAACAAAGAGACGCCCACCAGACGTGAAAAGGAAAGACCAGAAAGTGCAAAACAGAAAAAACTCAAACAGAAGAAGCACCCACCTTTACCTAACAACCCCCCCCCCCCCCCCCAAAAAAAAAAAAAAACCTTCAATACAAAGCTTTTAACTTTTAACCTCCCAAAAAAATTTTATTTATAAATAAATAACATAACCCATGATTCTTTGAGATTCAGGAAGCTTATATCCAAATCCTATTACCATGTTTGGTTACCAAGATAAAAAAAATCAAAATTTTGATCTGGCTCCTGAGAAAATTACAGACTATACCAACTTTTATGAAACGATCACACCGTTTGGTGATCTCTGAAGATTTTCTGTAAATGAAATTCAGATTGATAAGTCTTCAAAATGTTTAATTAACTAATCAGCACGTTTAAAATAAGAATCTTTAACCACCTGAAGAATTAATTGGCTCAGTTAAGTTCCAAGTAATTTCACAAACCAAGAACCACACCAAAAAGAGAGAGAGAGAGAGAGAGAGAGAGAGAGACCTGGCGGCGAAGATCGGCGTGGCGGAGCTTCGCTTCGATATCTTCGACAGTACAGTTCTGCGGGACTTAGACTCCGAGAGTCTCCGGCGAAGCCTGCGAGGCAATTTGGGTGGAGAAAGGGCGAAGAAGAAGAGGAGGACGAAAACGCCGTCACACCACTGTCATCCAACGGAAAGTCCATTACCATCGCTCCTCCAACAACCACCGCTTTCCCTTCCCCTCTTCCCTCAGGCGGCGACGGCGACGGAGACCACGATTCCACTCCCCCGACCATCATCGATACGCGAAACAGATCACAACGACGTCGTTTCAGTCTCTTAAGACAGTGAGAGAGCTGAGAGGTCGCCGCCGACGAAAGTCTTCTGACGCCGACGGGTTTTCTGCCGCCGATGGTGTGAGGGTTTGGGGTTTGTATGTTTAGGTGTAAGTGAGAGTGAGAGTGAGAGTGAGAGTGAGAGCGTGTTCTGGGTAGGTGAGAGTGAGAAGTGAGAGATAATAGTGTGATTTAGGGCTGTCTACCTCACATGCCAGGGTGGACTAAAAAAACATGGTACTCGAGCTTGGTAAGCTCGAGTACCCGAAAAAGTGGTATATACCTATATATTTCGGAAACAGTGTTTCTGAACAAATTATTTTGAAAATTGATGGTAATGGGCCAATTTTGCCTGATCATTATGTGTTTTGGTCTGCAATTCAAAGAGACAAAGATAGGGAGCAAGAGAAGAGGGAGAGACAAAGAGCTACAAGGCAACATAGAGGGAAAATTATTATATAGTTCCGGCAGTGGCGACTCTAGGAAATTTTTCCGGGGTGTTCTTTGAGAAGCATAATTTTTCCTAGTGGCGACTCTAGGAATTTTTCCCAAATGTATTGTTGTTTAGTTGTTTCATTAATTTGTTTGTCTTTTATAAACTATAATTTGTTATATTGTTCTTATAAAAAAAATTGTTATATTGTTGTTTTATTAATTATAAAATTATTAATTGTTGTTTAACCTAACATAATTTAATTTGTTTGTCTTATATAATGTATTGATTAATTAAATTATTAATTATTGTTTATTAGTTGCTTTCCCCAATTAATTATTGGTTATTTTAATATCCCAAACAAACAAAATTAATTAGTTCAACTAATTACTATGGTTGTTTGATACTTCCCTACTTGGAATATCACACTATTACTTAACAAAAAAAAAAAAAAGTCAATAAATTTTGCAGCACAAAAATATATAGGCCGTATAGCTTAAGTCCAAGTCTAAAAAAGAGTGATTTATTACATATTTTATGACCATTAGTTGAACTAATCAACTAGCACACAACACACAGGCCACAACCATATTTATCAATTATTAGTTGCACACTTGCACTAGCACTAGCACACAGCACAATTGTACTACCCCGGCCCTATGCCCCCATCTACCCTCCAATTCAACAGACAAAATCCAATACCCCATGGCCCCCAATCACAAGACTAGAATCAATCAGATAAAGCTCATTTATTGTATCTCACCAAAAGACAATTAATAATCTCACCAACACCAACACCAACACCTTACACAGTTACTGAGTTACACCAACATCAGATATTCTCCCAAAAAAAAAAAAAAAAACAACACCAACACTGGATAAAGGCATAAAGCCAAAAAAGGGTAAATATTACTCATAAAGAGAGATTGAGATGAAGAGAGAGAGATTGAGAGAGAGAGAAAGAGAGACTGAGAGATAGAGATAGAGATGAAATACCTTGAGGATGAGGGACCTTTTCTTAACCAAATAATAATAATAATAATAATAATAGTAATAATAATAATAATAATAATAATAATAATAATAATATAAAATATAAAATATGCAATGTAGTTTAAAATTTAAAAAACAAGAGCCTAATAACTTGTCCCAACTCCCAAGAGAAAAAGCTTATTTAATCTATATATATATATATAAAACCGAAGCCTCTGCTGATACCACAATTTTCCACGTCAGCACAACACAATATTTTAAAAATACAAAATTAAATTAAAAACAATATTTTATTTTTCTCTCCAAAACAAAACCCGATCCTTATCTTTAAAAATAAACACAAACTTAGCACGCAAACTCTCTCTAAGATCTTTCAATGCCGATAACTCTCTTTTTCTTCCATCTTCTTCTTCTTCACGAAGCCCCATCAAAATTTTCCACCTCTTTTTTGTTATTAATTTATTTATTTCAAATTCTTTGTTGATTTGATTTTCCTAACAGCAACAACGACCAAAGGACCTAAACCTTCGATCTCTCTGACCCTGCTTTCACACCCCAATACAACAGTGGCATGAACACTCTTATTATCTACGTAAGTAGCATAGTTTTCCTAAACCTTCGATTTTTTAATTGTGGGTTTTGTTTTGTGTTTTTTAATTGTGGGTTTTGTTCTGTGTAGGCCTTTGTTTGTTTCTTAGGAAAGTTTTATTCAATTTTAGTTTTACTATAAGGTAAAAGTAGACCTGCTTACAGGGCTTAACTAGACTAGGCTTTTGCTCTAACGGCACCAATCAGTCCTTTATTTCTGAGGATTCTTCTGAGAGAGGCATTCCATCAGCTATGTCAAAGGCTGTTTTATGGTCTCATGTTAGCACATTCACATTAGCGCATCACACATGGCATCCTTAAGGCTTTTCAGCCACAGTTTGATCACTTCACTGTTGTGTTGCTTCGCCTCTGCATCCAGAAGCACAGCTTTGATAATAGAAACTATCTCCCCAAGTTTGGTAATCTTGTCATTGACACTCCAGATGAGCACGATCTCTTTGAGTGCTAGGTTGCCTGCTTTCCCGGTAATTCCAGCACTTATCACACCCCTAAGTTTTTTTGTGATTGAAAAATATATTAATCTCAAATTATAATAAATACTCTAAATTAACCCTTACCCAAAAAATAGAAGAGCATTTGAGCACGTGTGTGCTCAAAGGCTAGTTTTAGGTATAAAAATTGAGGAATCCAAACAGGTCCCCTTTAAATAGTAGTATAGATTATTCATTTTGGATTGTTAACTTTGTAATGACATAAAAAGATATACTGGTTATAGGGTGTCACAATTATCATATATATATATATATATATATTCTTTTTTCTTTTTTTCAATGAGAGTTATCATATTTTTTTTTAAAAAAAAAAATCCTAAAAGGCAACCACTTAGTCCTTAAAGGTAGCTAAAGAATCTTAGTTCTTTCACATCCATAACAAAAATTTTAAATGCTAAAGACTCTCACGCTGTAAACAAAATTTTTTTAATTAAAATTTAAAAAATGGTAGTATTTTTTATGAGAAAAACTAAACTTTATTAAAGAAACATAAGCCATTACACAGAGTCTTGAGCACACACGTGCTCTACCATGTTGGGACATTCCTCCAACCAGGCTTCGTAGTCCTCGACATTCTCTGCATGTTGGGCCAAAACATGAGCAGGGACATTTCCCTGTCTTTTGGTATGACTAAATTTCCACTTTCTGAATAATGAGGCTTGGTTCAGTATTCCGATTACCACGTTCACCACCGACGACGGCGGGGCTGCGTGACCTTGCAATGCATTGTATATCACCAACGAATCGGTCTCAAATTCAGCATTTCAGATTCCCACTTCCCGGGCAAAGTGAACACCAACTTCCATAGCTTTTGCTTCCGCTTCAATAGCTCCCAATGGGCATTTCCATTTCTTGCTTAGCATTGCCACTACTTCCCCGGCCTCATCCCTGATAATTACACCTGCACCTGCTTGTTTGCTGTTTGAGAAGACCATGCCATCCATGTTGACTTTGTAGCACCCACGGCTTGGTGGTTGCCATGAAATCGTTGGTGTAGTTTCAACTTGAGCTTCTAGTCTTTGTTCATTTGCCGCGTGTAACTCATCCACTAAGTTCATGGCATTCCTCAATATTGTCCTTCCCGCCTTTCCTTTACCACCCATCCGAAGCTCGTTCCTGTTCTTCCAAATGCCCCAACAAACGGTGATAACCTGTTCTAGGAGGTCAGGCCTAGTATCTTTGCATTGCTGCAGGTTCTCAATCACATCCAAGAAGCTCCAAAACTTAGAAATTTCAAACGGTAGCACTATTTTGCTTGCTGTCCATACCTCTTTAGTGTGGTTGCAAAACCAGAGTAAGTGGCAAACCGTCTCCTCATCCTGTCCACAGAGTTCACACACTCCCTTCGGTACAATTTTCCTCTTTGCCAAGTTCATTTTTGTGGCGAGAATGTCACGACTCGCTTTCCATGCGAAGTGTTTAAGTTTCTGAGGCACGTTTAGGTGCCATATGGTCTTCCACAACTTCCTTCAAGCCGAGCCATTAGAGCAATCTACCATGGCTGAGTGACTCTGCTCCTCAAGTGCTAGTGCATAAACACTTTTGACAGTGAACTTACCACTTTTGTTTTCAGCCCATATTAGTCTATCACAGATGTCATTTGTGCTCAATGGTATGCTCATTATAGCCTCTCTATCTTCGGGTAAAAATCAATTCTTCAGCACATCCATGTCCCACTCATGGGTTGCTCTGTTTATGAGATCACTAACCAGTGCATTCTTCAAATTTGGCTTCTCTGGTGTTACCAACTTATACGTGCTCAGCCTTGGAATCCACTTATCTCACCATAGTCTGATTCTATTGCCATTTCCTACCTGCCACCTCATGCCTCTTTGGATAACTCCCTGTACCGCCATTAGGCTTCGCCACGCATATGAAGGACTCGGACCTATCTCTGCCTTCACAAAACTACACTATGGGAAATATTTAGCCTTGTATACTCGACTAAATAGCGAGGTGGGATTGGTTTGAAGGCCGCCACCCTTGCTTAGTCAAGAGAGGCAAGTTGAAACTTTTTAAGTCGCTAAAACCCAATCCCCATTTATCCTTCGACAAGCACATTTTGTCCCAGCTAAACCATGCAAGCTTCTTTTCATTCTTCACCTGTCCCCACCAGAACTGCCTGATCATGCCAGTAAGCTCCTCACATAATTTCTTTGGTAACAGAAAACAACTCATCATATAGGACGGCACGGCTTGGGCCCCTAATTTAATCAATATCTCCTTTCCAGCAAGCCAGTAACTTGTATTTTCAAAGCAAGCAATTTTAAGGTAGACAAGCAGACAATTCACATTACAATGTGCATACCCACTGACTTGTATTTCTACTTTATTAATTTAGGTAGTCATTTTTCATCAAGACCAGCGAGAGAAAGTGGCAGGGTGAAAGTAGAAACTTTAATCTGGACTTTAGAGGGCTTATCTGGGGCTTAGCAATTGCCGGATAAGCAGGCCAGATTAGCAATGGGCTGAATAGATATGGGATGCTTGATGAAAATTATAATTTCATAAAACATGGACAATCACTAAATCATGTAACTACCTACATTATCGGTGTGAATGGCTGTAGAAGAATGGCCTTTGGGCCATCAATAGTCCAATACTTCAACATTTTCAAAGTAATTACAAGTTACAACTTCAAATAAGCACAATGCAGTCATTCAAATATTGGTAACTAATTCTTCTAAACAACATATCTTACAAACAAACATGTCACAGAACTTATTTCCAATCAATGTAAACCACGCAACAACTACATTTACCAGTCAAAAAATCATAACAACAGAAATAAGTACCACTCCAGTTTGAACTAAGTAATGCTCAGAAATAATAACTTACTCAGGACAAGTATCAAGCAAGAGCTCAACAGAATCATCCAAAGGATGCCCAAGCTTTTTCTCCTCTTCCTCCTCAAGCTCCTTCAACCAAAGAATGGCATGCACTCTCTGCCTCATAATCCTATAATCCTTGGCTAGCCTCTCGACTGTGTACACCTCGAGGTTCTGTTTGTGCAAGCGATACATCTCGGCCTTCTCCAAGTTCTTTAGATAAGACCCTTTAGCACCAGGCTCTTTTACTTGCTTCAATAGCACACTCATCTCCCGCATCCTCTCACCCCACCCATCCACAAATGCCTTACTCTTTCGATTCTCCGCCTCCAATTCTTTCAACCTATCATCAATTTCTTGCAATCCAGAGATTACCAAAGAATGTGACGTGTCTCCTCCACTAGGTGGGGGTGCCTCACCATCAAAATGCTCCTTGGTTAACCCAATCGACCAAGAGGACACAGAATCCCACCCCAAATCAGCTGATGTCATATTATCAAATGATCCTGCCACACTCTTATCCCACTCATCTTTCTCGTCATTTTCACCAGATTATGCTGAAAAGGCTCTCAAGTTGATTGCATCATTTCTCAACTTGGTTTTTGTTTTGTTTGTCAAAACTCTGGTCGTTGTAATGCTTGAGTCTAGTGAAGTGGATGACAATCGGGATATAACACGATGCAGATTTTGCATTGTTTCAGCAATCTCCCACAAAAGTGGAATTATTATCCTTGTCTATAATGCAATGCCACAACCACAAAGGATTTTGGAACCAAAAATATAAAAACTAAAAACTAGCAAAATATAGAAGCCAATGAGCTCTAGCTCAAATGGCAACATAGCAAGATGGAGGGTCAGAAGTGCCATGCAGTCAAGACCCAACAGGTGCATGTGTAATAGTATATATGCATACGCACAGACAAGAATAAGATTAAAAAATTAAATTAAACAACAAATTTAAAAAGGAAAAGAATAGTGCACTATAATATGTAAGATTAAGAAGCCCAAAAATCTATTTGGTAGCTGAGAAACCCATATAAAAGAAAAGGAAATTCTATATCTCACGTTCAAAAAAACAAAAAAGTTCTCCTGACCAGTATAAAGAAAAGACTAATCCCAATTATTCTAAACGCATTGTGTAAGAATTTTTTTTTCCTTGTTCTTAATATTCCTTTCATTAGGTTCAGATGTTTAAATTCCATTTTCTTTTCTCTTTCCACCAACCAAACACAACTAGTTACACATATACATACACATACATAAGCACACATACACACACATACATAAACATACACATACACACATGCACATACACATACACATACAAATATACATAAACATACATACACATACACATAAATATACATAAACATAAACATAAACACACATACACATAAACACGTATAAACTTACATAAACGTAAACATACACATACATAAACTCAAATATGAACATAAACACACATAAAGGCTCGATTTAGAACACCAAAGTAACTAACGAAATTGTTTGAAGATTGGTGTTAATTTGCAATTTTTTCCAGTCTATATGAGGGTTTAATTTTTCTCAGTCTGTATGTGTGTTTATGTCTATGTATGTTTATATTTATGTGTGTGTGTTTAGATTTGTTTGTTTTTGTTTATATTTGTTTATGTGTGTTTATGTTTGTTTGTTTTTGTGTATGTTTGTTTGTGTTTGTGTTTGTGTTCATGTATGTTTATACGTATGTGTGTTTATGTTTATAAATATAAACATACATAAACATACAAAAACATGCATAAACATAAATGAACATAAACATAAACACACATGCACATACACATAAACATAAACATCTACATACACACACATAAACATACATATACACATACACACTCATACATATGCACATACATAAACATACATAAACATAAATGAACATAAACATAAACACACATGCACATACACATAAACATAAATATACACATACACACACATAAACATACACATGCATATACACACTCATACACATACACATACATAAACGCACACACATACATATACATTTTTAGTTTTCGCATTAGGCTCCAAAATATCTAGGGCCGCCCCTGATCACCAATATCGCATATTCTCAGTAACCAGAAAAACAGTTCAGCTCATAACATTTCTCAGAGCAATATATTCAAACACATAGTACGTACAAGATATTTAACAAAAACCCACTATAGAACTGACAAGAGCTAACTCAGAATCAAAACCCACAAGTCCAAAATCAAACAAAACCTAGATGAAACCAACAAGAATAAACTCCAAAACTAATCTCGAAGACCCCATATAAAAATCAAAAAGAGAAAAAACCCCCAAAACTACTAACCTCCAAAAGCCAATAGAAATCAACAAGCGGAAACAAAAAATAGAAACATAGTGCAAAACCAAAACTAACGAACCTGTTTCTCAGCTTAGGATTTCAATGACATGCCTCTATCACTATGAGCTCTCACTTGTGAGGACCAAACCGAGCCGAGAAGAGTTCGTATCAGTATATCAATTGGGTAGATGGCTTATCTTTCCTTGTTGGGATAGGGCCTAGGCTGATATGTTCTTGGAGGGGAGGGGCCCAAAGGCCCCAAACATGATTTTAATACCCAATTTAACTTTCTTTTTCTTTTTCTTTTTTTTTTCCCTTTTTGGGTTGAGGGCAAGTTTTGGGGTTTTCTCGTGGGAGTTCAAAGTCTGAAACAGAGGAAAAATAAAAGAAGAAAAAGAAATAGACGGAGTGTTAACACCAGTTTCACGTATTAAATAAGTGGATATGTGTCTAAATTTTAAAAGGGATATCTAAAGTATTGTCCTTAAGGTATTGTATCTAAGGTATTATATACACACATTAAAGATAGAGAATTTAAACATAAAAGCCAATTAAGTTATAAAAATATTGTCAATGTGAATATCAAGTTCATATAAGTTTTGTTATTATTTTCTTAAGATAAATAATTGTGCTTTTAACTTTGCAATAGCATTGCTATTTTACAAGGAAACAAAAATATCTATCTATGTTTGTTTCACACCCCCCCCCCCCCCCCCCAAAAGAAGAAAAAAAAAACTCCAATGTTAAGTGTTTGATGCAACTAAAATGTTGGCAAATTTGAAAATATTTTCAGGTTGTTTATACATTTTAGGGCATTTTGGCATAAAGTCATTTTATGCATTTATTTTAAGTACAAATATTTTATGCCTCAAATAAAACAAAGTAACTTACTCTTCAACCCGTTAAACACCCACTAACCCATTGACCCATAATAGAGACATTTAAATACATAACCATGTAGGTTATGTTTTGATATAGCTCAAATTCTATAGATGTAAACGCACGTTTTGGTTCCTAGGCCCCAAAAGTAAAAGGACTTAGGCCAAAAGAGCCCAACACAATGAATTTGTAGACAGTGTGTTGGATACTAGACTTCAATGAGTTGGACAACAATCATAGTAGGTTAAAGATGACAAGAAAACAAAAATGAACAAATTTTATGCAAGGAAAATCTTCCTCGGCAAAGTTCGAGGAGAGTAGTTCGTGTATATAATTCTCTTGAACTTGATTACAGTTCTTATTACTACAATGTTTTTTCTTTCTACAGATTCTCAAATGCCCCCCTTGTAATGGGATCTTTCTTCTTTATATTACCATCTTTTTCTTCATCTCAACCTTCCACGTGTAGATCAAGCTGTTAACTTTGATCCTTATCCCATTAGCACCTTCCTAAAGTCTTTAGGGGTACTTGTGAGACTGAATACTACTATTCAAGTATCACCTCCACATAAATGCAACTAGGGAGTTAGCTGTAGAGCATTTAATGCGATGGTAGCAACTTTCTTCTAGATATTTCTTAGCTTCCCTTTATCCTATTCTCTCTTAATACTTATCCTTACCAATAAAATTGTCTGAGTGGTTGTTCTTGATGGCAGGTTGAACCTTTGACCTCTACTCTATTTAGCTGAGGAGGCAATTCTCCTTGGACTACTTTCCCAAACCTTTATGACCAAAATCCTTCTATAACTTACTCATTTATACGTCTTCATTAAGGTCTAACCATCCTCGAAGAGCTAAACGTCCTCGGACAAGGCCCACGGCCCAATATACATTTCTAGGCCCTTCATCCCTACAAAAGATATAAGAGGAGAGAGAGGACTTGTGATACGGAACTCAAAAAACACAATCAAAACGTATCATTTCAAAGTAGAGATCTATGCATGGTTTGGCAGCAAAAACACTAGCTATTTATCTATATATATAGCAGCTAGTTAATGCAGTTAATGTATCTAGCTACGACTGCTACGTGGGTCAACTGATAAGAAACAATTAATAAAAGTGTTTTTGCCTTTCTAAGCATGCATCAATGACTATGCTAGTGTGTGACATAGGTAGGATAAAGTGTTTGTCAATTGTAATGAACCTATGCTAACCCTACAAATTCTGAATGTAATTTTCATGTGGAAACTTCCTATTGCATGTTATATGTTACATGCATGTGTATCAACTGCGTAATCTACGCTTCCGATTCACAAAGATTCTATACATTGGTGTCATAATAACATTAATCATGATATAACAACTAATTTTTCAATCACATTTATTTTTAATCAAATTATTATAAACTTGCACTTCCTAAAAGTTTGAATGAATTGAATATTGACGCTTTTAAGCGTAAAAGATGTTTTTAATTGCAAAACCTTGAATCCTTCAAGAGATAGAACATCTTTGTAAAGAAATTATTTTAATAAATTCACTTACTTGAGATGTCCAAATCCAATGGTAATTCCTATATTCTTTCTTTGGATGAATTGTGTTAGGTTCTAAAGATTTAGGATTAAATGTTTAGAGTCTTAATTTGTTTATGTTGGCAAACCGGGAACAAAAACATGTCTAGAATAGGTGTTAGACATTGCTCAAGGTGATTCAAGTCAAGTCTCAAGAACATTCAAGCTGCAGGAAAAAGAATTGAAATTCAGTGAAGCTCGACCAATCGAAGAATAGGCACGACCGATTGAAAATCGTAGTAAAATAGTTTCTGCAGAATTTTAAATCAGGCCCAAGCCTATGAAAATGTTTAGGGTTTTAGTCCAACATTCCTAAGTATAAAAGGAAAACCCTAACTACGTTTTGAAGACTCTGGGAAGACTTGTGAGCTACTCTTGTGAAATCTGAGAGGTTTTGTACCTTCTAACTCCACAAGTATCTATTGAAACAAGATCTACAATCAAGTGCTGGTGGAATCTAGTTGTTGCTACAAGATCAGCAACTAGTGATCTGAAATCTTTGAGTGAGATCTCAAAGTCATAAGTGTGGGAGCTTATGTGCTGCAAATCGAAGAGAGAAGAGTCCGCGAATTCGGAGCTTGTACGTGGTCGTGTCAGTAAATTATTACTGGAGGTAGCAATAGATTTAAAGTTAAATTTTATTGTAAAAATTTCAATTCTCTGTTAGTGGATTTGTTCACCTTAAGGATAGCTGAGTCAAATCCTCCCCAGGTTTTGACTTTGAAACGGTTCATTACATTAGTTTTCCTGAGTAATCATATCTCTGTGTTCTTTATTTTTCCGTTGTTGTACATGATATGATCTTTCACTGTTTAACTTAGATCTCATAATTAACCTAAGTAATCACTTGACTAATATATTAGGTTAAACAATCTATTTTAAGGGGTCTAAACAAACAAACAAATGGAAATCTAATTAGTAATTAACTTTGTTATTTGTCAACCATGTAGCCAAGATAAAGGTTAGTTGTCAGCATTTCAGCAAACATAAACTATAGGTGGTAGCAAATGAAGAGAAGAAACATGTAAATAGACACCTCATGACCGAGTGTCATTCAAGGATTCTAGCAATAACTAGAAACTCTCTTGTATCATTTATGAACTATGTAACCGATCTTACACATCTATAAATAGATAAGTGGTGTAATGAAGTTTTATGTACAACAATATTGCAATGAAATTAAATGCAATAGCAACAACAACAACACTCTCTTAAGCTGCAAGGGAACCTCATCATTCATCAATTTGTGTTCATATGTATGCTGGGTTTGAATAGTCAAAATAGGTGACTTTTAATTTTGCACCATAATTTTTTTTATAAAGCCATAGGTTTAGGTACTAGGCAAAGAGGAACCTTTTTATGCATTGTAAGGCCAAATGCTTCTTCCATATCCAAATCTCGTCTTCTTATCCCGTGAGGCAGTTCCCAATCAAAACGATGCAAGAGATTTGCTATTGCAAGCTCTATTACCAGGATTGCAAAGTTTATTCCAGGACAACCTCTATGACCAGCTCCAAATGGTAACAACTCAAAGTGTTGTCCTCTAAAATCAATTGAGCTGTCCAAAAATCTCTCAGGTTGGAACTCATTTTGATTCTTCCAATACTTTGAGTTTGTTCCTATTGACTTTGCATTGACGAAAACCCTTGTTTTGGCAAGAATATTGTACCCTTCAATAGTGCAATTCTCTAAAGTTTCCTTTGGAACTAGTAATGGGGCTGGTGGATGAAGCCTTAGTCCCTCCTTTACAACTGATTTTAGGTATATGAGTTTAGGAAGGTGGCATTCTTCCACCTTTTCTTTTCCCTTGACAGCTTCTCTCACCTCAGTTTGTGCTCTTTTCATCACAGATGGATTCCTTATCAGCTCAGTCATTATCCATACTATTGTGGCTGAAGATGTGTCAGTTCCTGCAATGAAAAGGTCTTGTTTTGCCCAAAAGAAAATTTTCTTACTTTATGGCTTCCAAGGGTGGAAAAGTACAAAGTCATGTTTTTTAAAAATAAAAAAAATTTACTGCTGAATTTAACTTGTCCTGTATTGCCTAAGGGAAAAAAAATCTTATATAACTATTTAAAATTAAATGAGAAAATGCTATAGATAGAATTGTAGTGTGTGGAAGTGAGAGAGAGAGAATAGAACATTCCCCTTTTTACCAAAAAAAGAGAGAATAGAACATAGATAATAGAGAATCATATGTTTCGACTTGACAGCCAATGTTCATGAGATAAAGTCCTTGTGGTTATATCTTTATTGAATTCTCAATTGTATTATACATTGAACCCTAATACGGTGCATATAGCCTATAAGTGTTAGGATTAGGTACATACAAACTTACAACATAATTGGGTCTCTTGGGCTATTACACATAATTAACTCATAACCTCCCCCCCCCCCCCCCCCCCAAAAAAAAAAAAAAAATTTTAACAAACTTAGTGACTTCCAAGGCCGCAAAAAGTTTATAAAATGACATGTATTTCCCTAGAATAACAAAATTTCTTTATGCTTTGCAAGATTGGGAAAAGTTTAAAAAGTAGCATGCATGTTATAAAATGGACTATTATGGTCTTACATATAAAACTTTTATAGTTGTTAGGATACTTTTTTTTAACACCTAATTTTATTTGAGTACCACCTATTTATTTTCAAATACCACTAATAAGTTATTGGGTTTTCTCAAATATTTTTTGCTCTACTATTATGTTAATAACAAATGTTCCATATCTCATCGCTTAAATTGGGTTATGATATAAATTATCACAAAAAGCCCAAGAACTCATATTTTATCCAATTTTATTATCATTATTTAGCTAAGCCCAAAACTGGCCCTATGAACCCAATACACACATCCTATTTTATTTAAAACCCAAGAATACTTATGCTTGGCGATATTTGAAAAGCCCATGATTCAAATCCATGGCAAAACAATTTTATCAATGGAATTTAAATCCATAATCAAAGCCCATGGTTTAAACCCATGGCAATTTATTTATCCAAAACCCAATTCACATTAACAATATCAAAACCCAATTCTTATTGGCAATATCAAAGTCTAGTTCTCATTGGCAATATTTAAAGCCTAATTTTCATTGGCAACATCAAAGCCCAATTCTCCTTGACAATATTAAAGCTCAGTTCTCGCTGGCAATATTTAAAACCCAATTCTCATTGGCAATATCAAAGCCCAATCCTCATTCGCAAAATCAAAAGTCTAACTTACGTTGACACTATTAAAAGCCCAAGCTAACTACTTGGCAATATTTATCGAAAGCCTAAGGTTATCAATGCTTGGCAAAATACTATATTATAATTATTTCACTTAAAAGTCCAATAATGAACAATACTTTAGATCCTTAAACCTATTACCACAATATTACAAGCTCATGGAATTTATGAATTATCTACTCTCAAAACCCATGACGATCATCTTATAAAAGCCCATGGAAATATATGATTATTAGACCCATGACATTTATTTATTTCATATTATAAACTCATGTTCACTATCCATCTTACATCACAACATTCATAATATTTATTACCAAAACTCATGGTAATTATTCATCCTACATGTCCATTATGATTATCTATAGAGAAACTCATGAGAACATTACATTATTCCATTATAGTGGTTGTTACCATATTTATTTAAAACCCATGATAAATATTATTCTCAAGAAAAATATTAGAGGCCATTATTTAAAAAAGCTCCAAGGAAAATATCATTTACAAAGTAATCCATAGTAAAAATTATGAGAAGTTATTTAAAGCCCATGGGAATTAATACCCAAAATCTATCATAAATATTTATTAAAGCTCATAGATTCATTTTATTTCTACTAAAAACTAAAGCCCATAAGGAGTAAAAAACTCATGACAAAGCATGTCTTTAATGCCCATTTTGTAGGCCTAAGAATCTTGTGGAGAAGGGAGCAAGCCCAAGCAAAGAAAGGGCCATGTGGCCCAACTAAAAGTGCTGAAATGGAGCAAAGTTCTAACCCAAAAAGTTCCCAGCAAGAGGCTTGAAAGTGGGCAACCAGCCCTTGTTCATCCCTAACCAAAGAAACAATTAGGGACCCCTACAAGAGAACCAAACCTTTGAGGATGAACTAGGGGTTATCCTATCAGTTTTCTACCACTCTTTGCCTGACGTGAACAATGCCCAAGGGCTATCATATCAACTGAAGTCCAAAGGATGATGGGACTTTATCATCTTCCTTAAGACTACACCTCCAGTGGAAGGGGAGCTAAAACCAAATCATCCAAATTTCAACAAATTGATGCTATAAATGTTAAAAACGTTCAAGATATAATTCATGAGCCAAGCTCATGAATCCTAAAGGAGAAAATTTGGGAACATGTGGTTTGAAGGGCATAAGGGGATCTCCAGCGAAACCCTCTAAAGTGGGCTTAAACTTTGACACCTGGCTTTGGGTGTTGAATCTTACTTTCTAGGGTCCAAATCTCAGTTGCAGCATTAGGATTCGTTCTTGATACTTGCCTTAATCCCATTGCCTGAACACAATCTCAGCAATCTTAGCATTTAATGCAAGATTACCCCAAACACTCCAAAATCTCACCATTACCCAAAGAAACAAGGTAGCCCCAAAAGCAAATCTCCCATTTTTAGGCCAAATCCAGGTTATTAAGCAACTATCTGGCTCCCCTGAATCTGGCTTACGTTTTTTTGGATTCTTGTTAATTAATACTTCTCTAGAACTCCATTATAAAAGCAAAAGCATCTCAACCCACAAGGGGGGACGGACTCCCTCTGAAATTCTTGATCTATTTGCCATTTACTGGTGGTTTAGCTCTCTTTAAGCTCACTACTCATCTAACCTTAGATATTCTTTTCTCTCATTTACACACTCATAGCTTATAATGTCTCCCAATTAGTCATAGACAGCTACCCCCTCTGAACTCTTGATTTATTTGCCATTTTACTTGTGGTTTTGCTCTCCTTAAGCTCGCCACTCATCCCCCTTTAGCCCACTACTCACTAAATCCTTAACCTCAGTGGTAATCCCATCCCACTCACTCATAACAGCCCACATTACCTCATTCATGTCTTATGCACACATACTCATCAAAATCTTAGTTTAATACTTGCTGCACTGAGCTGGGATCTCTCTCTCCCTTCATTCCATCCTATTTTTCCTGTTGTATTTGTAACTATAAAGCCTTTAATCCTTGTTTGGTATTATTATGATGAAGGCCATAATGTTTTGAAAACTATGGAAGTTTTCCCTTATGTTGACTTAATAATAATAAGGAAAATATATGATTTTTTCCATGTAAACACACTTATTAACCTGAAATTACCCTACTGCTGGAGATAATACCGTACCACTAGAAGACTGATTTGAACTATGATGCTGTAAAAAAAACTAATAATATAACAAACTAACAACAGTAACGTGTTTATTGTGCTTTATTGTTGTTTTCTTGTTAGGGTGCAGCCTCCATCTCTTGCTTGGGCAGACTTACACGACATCGAAAGCCTTTGGGTTTTATTTCAAGGGCCCATTGTCAAGTTTCAGCTTGGCTACCCCATATTCTATTTAGGAACATTAAAAATTTTCCCCTTAACAATAGTCTATTTAGATCAAGTGTAAAATGTGGATATTTTGATATCCTTATTTTACATGGGTGAGTGTGAAATAATAATTTTCCATTAAAATTAAATGTTGTTACTAAGGGTGTGTTTGGATAGAACTTATTTTACTGAAACTGAAAACTGAAAATTGAAAACTGAAAACACTGTAGCAAAATAATTTTTAAATGTGTGAATAGTACCGTGTGACCCATTTTTAATGAAAAAGTTGATAAAAAGTGTAATTTGTGGGTCCGTGAACAGTGCATATGTGCACTGTTCACTGCAGAAAGTCAACATTTGCGGTTACTGTTCGTTGAACAGTAACCGCAATACTCCAAAACAAAACGCGTGAAAAAAAAGAAAAAAAACAGAAACCTAGCAATTTATAACAAACGCAGACGCAAACGTGGTTAAACGTGGATCCAAACATTGCCTAAGAGTATCAAAATTTTCTACTAAATAGCTTTAAAGGCGTGAAAAAGTTTGTAATTTAACATGATTAAATGAGAGCAATGAATGATGTCATAGACATAACATTTTTAATTCTCATATGGGTCTACACACTAAATCATTCTATGTATTATTAATGACTTACCACCTCAGCAATTATGGGGGAAAAAAATTTGCAAGAAAAGTTGTGTCTTTTGGCTTTTGGAAAACAATAGGATGCTTAACAATAAGTCTAAAGACACAAGAATATAGTTAATGGGTGACTTTAGAACATTGTTTAATTTATCACTTTACGAAAGTTTTGATACTATTTTTATGAGAAATAAAAAAAAAAATAATAAAAAAAAACTAAAAAAATAAAAAAATCATTTCTTTTTCATTTCTCATAAAAAGTTTCTAAAAATGTTTTTTTTTTTAAACCAATGCACTTAAGAGTTAAGATATTAGTTAACATTTTCCAAGACACAAAAAGTTGCACAACTTAGGTGATTGTGTTATAAACTTGTGATTGGTGTAAAATAAAAATGATATGATTAATGGTGATTTTAATGAAATTGATGTTGCATTGATCATAATATGCACAGAGCAAAAGGATCATACCGTGAGAATACCCTTGATTTGGTCATTACTAAGTGCAATAGACTGGTTTGAATCCTTCTGAACTCCAAGCAGTACATCAACAAGATCTTCATGCTCAGGTTCAGGCCTTCTAGGATCAAGGTGCTCCTCAATCACTTTGGGTCCGTTTGGATACAGCTGAAAACTGAAACTGAAAACTGAAAAACACTGTAGCAAAATAATTTTAATATAATATTCGTGGGACCCATTTTTAATGAAAAAATTTGATAAAAAATTTTGTAGGCCATGAACAGTGCATAAATGCACTGTTCATGAAAAACTAGTCAAATATTTAAAAATTATTTGCTACAGGTTTCAGTTTTCAGTTTTCAGTTTTCAGTTTTCAGCTGTATCCAAACGGGACCCAAAGTGATTGAGGAGCACCTTGATCCTAGAAGGCCTGAACCTGAGCATGAAGATCTTGTTGATGTACTGCTTGGAGTTCAGAAGGATTCAAACCAGTCTATTGCACTTAGTAATGACCAAATCAAGGGTATTCTCACGGTATGATCCTTTTGCTCTGTGCATATTATGATCAATGCAACATCAATTTCATTAAAATCACCATTAATCATATCATTTTTATTTTACACCAATCACAAGTTTATAACACAATCACCTAAGTTGTGCAACTTTTTGTGTCTTGGAAAATGTTAACTAATATCTTAACTCTTAAGTGCATTGGTTTAAAAAAAAAAACATTTTTAGAAACTTTTTATGAGAAATGAAAAAGAAATGATTTTTTTATTTTTTTAGTTTTTTTTTATTATTTTTTTTTTTATTTCTCATAAAAATAGTATCAAAACTTTCGTAAAGTGATAAATTAAACAATGTTCTAAAGTCACCCATTAACTATATTCTTGTGTCTTTAGACTTATTGTTAAGCATCCTATTGTTTTCCAAAAGCCAAAAGACACAACTTTTCTTGCAAATTTTTTTCCCCCATAATTGCTGAGGTGGTAAGTCATTAATAATACATAGAATGATTTAGTGTGTAGACCCATATGAGAATTAAAAATGTTATGTCTATGACATCATTCATTGCTCTCATTTAATCATGTTAAATTACAAACTTTTTCACGCCTTTAAAGCTATTTAGTAGAAAATTTTGATACTCTTAGGCAATGTTTGGATCCACGTTTAACCACGTTTGCGTCTGCGTTTGTTATAAATTGCTAGGTTTCTGTTTTTTTTTTTTTTTTTTTCACGCGTTTTTTTTGGAGTATTGCGGTTACTGTTCAACGAACAGTAACCGCAATTGTTGACTTTCTGCTGTGAACAGTGCACATATGCACTGTTCACGGACCCACAAATTACACTTTTTATCAACTTTTTCATTAAAAATGGGTCCCACAGCACTATTTACACATTTAAAAATTATTTTGCTACAGTGTTTTCAGTTTTCAGTTTTAAGTTTCAGCAAAATAAGTTCTATCCAAACACACCCTTAGAACAACATTTTAATTATTAATGGAAAATTATTATTTCACACTTCACCCATGTAAAATAAGGATATCAAAATATCCACATTGTTACACTTGATCTTTAAATGACTATTGTTGGGGGGGAAATTTTGATGTTCCTAAATAGAATATGGGGTAGCCAAGCTGAAACTCGACAATGGGCCCTTGAAATAAAGTCCAAAGGCTTTTGGTGTCGTGTAAGCTCGCCCAAGCAAGAGATGGAGGTTGCACCCTAACAAGAAGACAACAATAAAGCACAATAAACACGTTACTGTTGTTAGTTTGTTATATTATTAGTCATTTTACAGCATCATAGTTCAAATTAGTCCTCTAGCAGTACGGTATTATCTCTAGCGGTAGGCTAATTTTAGGTTGATAAGTGTGTTTACATGGTAAAAATTATATGTTTTCCTTATTATTATTAAGTCAACATAAGGGAAAACTTTCATAGTTTCCAAAATATTATGGCCTTCATCATAATAATACTAAATAAGGATTAAAGGCTTTATAGTTAGAAATACAAGAGGAAAAATAGGATGGAATGAAGGGAGAGAAAGATCCAAGCTCAGTGCAGCAAGTATTAAACTAAGATTTTGATGAGTATGTGTGCATAAGACATGAATGAGGTAATGTGGGCTGTTATGAGTGAGTGGGATGGGATTACCACTGAGGTTAAGGATTTAGTGAGTAGTGGGCTAAAGGGGGATGAGTGGCGAGCTTAAGGAGAGCAAAACCACAAGTAAAATGGCAAATAAATCAAGAGTTCAGAGGGGGTAGCTGTCTATGACTAATTGGGAGACATTATAAGCTATGAGTGTGTAAATGAGAGAAAAGAATATCTAAGGTTAGATGAGTAGTGAGCTTAAAGAGAGCTAAACCACCAGTAAATGGCAAATAGATCAAGAATTTCAGAGGGAGTCCGTCCCCCCTTGTGGGTTGAGATGCTTTTGCTTTTATAATGGAGTTCTAGAGAAGTATTAATTAACAAGAATCCAAAAAAACGTAAGCCAGATTCAGGGGAGCCAGATAGTTGCTTAATAACCTGGATTTGGCCTAAAAATGGGAGATTTGCTTTTGGGGCTACCTTGTTTCTTTGGGTAATGGTGAGATTTTGGAGTGTTTGGGGTAATCTTGCATTAAATGCTAAGATTGCTGAGATTGTGTTCAGGCAATGGGATTAAGGCAAGTATCAAGAACGAATCCTAATGCTGCAACTGAGATTTGGACCCTAGAAAGTAAGATTCAACACCCAAAGCCAGGTGTCAAAGTTTAAGCCCACTTTAGAGGGTTTCGCTGGAGATCCCCTTATGCCCTTCAAACCACATGTTCCCAAATTTTCTCCTTTAGGATTCATGAGCTTGGCTCATGAATTATATCTTGAACGTTTTTAACATTTATAGCATCAATTTGTTGAAATTTGGATGATTTGGTTTTAGCTCCCCTTCCACTGGAGGTGTAGTCTTAAGGAAGATGATAAAGTCCCATCATCCTTTGGACTTCAGTTGATATGATAGCCCTTGGGCATTGTTCACGTCAGGCAAAGAGTGGTAGAAAACTGATAGGATAACCCCTAGTTCATCCTCAAAGGTTTGGTTCTCTTGTAGGGGTCCCTAATTGTTTCTTTGGTTAGGGATGAACAAGGGCTGGTTGCCCACTTTCAAGCCTCTTGCTGGGAACTTTTTGGGTTAGAACTTTGCTCCATTTCAGCACTTTTAGTTGGGCCACATGGCCCTTTCTTTGCTTGGGCTTGCTCCCTTCTCCACAAGATTCTTAGGCCTACAAAATGGGCATTAAAGACATGCTTTGTCATGAGTTTTTTACTCCTTATGGGCTTTAGTTTTTAGTAGAAATAAAATGAATCTATGAGCTTTAATAAATATTTATGATAGATTTTGGGTATTAATTCCCATGGGCTTTAAATAACTTCTCATAATTTTTACTATGGATTACTTTGTAAATGATATTTTCCTTGGAGCTTTTTTAAATAATGGCCTCCAATATTTTTCTTGAGAATAATATTTATCATGGGTTTTAAATAAATATGGTAACAACCACTATAATGGAATAATGTAATGTTCTC